>NC_056747.1:396026668-396059168 GCF_019279795.1 Protopterus annectens
GAGAACTCCATGTGTGGAATTGGGAACTTCTTTACAATGATTAGTCAAATCTCTACCTTAAGAGCTGGCTGTTGTACTGAGATCAGATATGCCATTGCTGCCCTCTGTAGGAAGAAAAGACAATCTGTGAGTCTCATGACCTCTGTAAGAGGTCATACTCACATCAGGCTTTCCCAAACACTCCCCTGAGATAGGAGAGCTGTCAGTTGACCACTTCATCGTTTCCATCCCAGATGGCCATACCAGTGACTGAAGTCCATTTTGAACTGAGGTCAATGTCAGGGCAAATGGATGCCCAATCTCTGTGCCATTGGCCAAATTATTCTTATTGGTCTTTGTGTGGTCACAAATGTATGAGGGAGAGATGACATTTCAGAATCCCCTGGCCTCTTCTCACCTCCTTCAGTAACTTAATGGCAGCACTTCCAGAGCAGTGATCTGGTGGGTCTGGTCTCAGTTCCAGTTGAAGCATGCAGTTCTTCAGGTTGTACTGCTAAACTATGGTCAGGGATTGTACTTCCAAAAGGATCTAACTGATATAACAGCTTATATGAATTTTGCATTATGGTGTTTGTTAATGCAAGTTCTTCTTTCTCCTTCTTTGTCTGATTAATTATGTATTATGTAATTGGGGAGGAAGGTGGCCCTGAACTTAATTCTCTATGTGCTCCATCACCTGCTTTTGTTGTGGTGAAAATGAGTGTTCTAAAAAGTAAGCAGTTAAACATGTAAATAACTAAATAAGAATGCATATTCCACTTGCTGTGTTCTCATTGGTCTATTTAATATACATGAGTGTATGTCACATTATTGCACACAAAACTGACCAGAACTCAGTCTATCATATTTGTGAAATACTGTAAAGTACACATAATAAATATTTTTGCAAGCTTTGTATCCTCACCCCCCACACATTTCTAAATATTACAATCACAAAACACCTAAAGCATGCTAATTTCCTAAACTGCATATAACCATGATCACTGCAAAAATAAATAAAATATTAAAAACTGAACAGTTTAACATTGATTTTTGTCCATAACCCTTCCCCATATCTCTAATTACACTAATGTTGGGATTGCACAACGTGGAAAGGATACTTTAAATCATCCATAAGAGTGTGAGTGCACGTGTGCATGGTATGGAAGAACAGGAGCGACAGGGCTATCCACCCAGCAGTGTCTGTAGATAATTGGCACTGCTGATGTGACACCCTGACCTCATGTGCAAAAATGTGAAAAGGGGGTTATGGATGAATGGATAGATATAAATATAGATATAGATATAGAAATAGATATAGGCATTGTTATGCCATACCGCGATAAAGGCTTTGTAACTCTTCATGGCTTGGTATAAGGTGTGTGTGTGTTTTTTATAATTGGTTAGTTGGTTGCAAGTTGCTTTTGTCCCAGATAGATTTTTTTGTTAAAATGTTCAGTGGATTTTTAGTGAATTATGCTATAGTCACGTTGTAGCATGTTGACATTAGCATAGTTGTAGGATATTTTCCTTTCATGATGGCTGAATAAGTTGGCATGTGAGATGTGATTGTGTATAGATGTAGGGTGTCAGACGTGGTGTACAGCTGCTATAGGAGGATGGAATGTTTTTCTTCTTTAATTAAGCAGGGTGTGGTTTTGTGGAGGATTACTGTACTTTTTAGTTAATTGTCTTTGTTATAGTCTTTGGGAGTAGAAATAGCTGGTGATTTGGTAGTGCACTATCTGTATTGTATCTTTGGCTTTTGTTAGACACCATTATTTGTGTGACTAATCTGTGTGAGCCACAGAATATTTTGCAATGAATTTGTTGTGACTGTGTTTCCATGGTGCATTGTGCAGAGATTAAAGTGTTTGGAGATTATATATAATCCTCTTGATGAGTGAATGGGAAATAAGAAATACACTCCGGAGAGCACTTCTGTGGCTCTGCTCGACAAGGGCACAGGAAAATAACTTTCTTGGATGGTGTAAGCTAGGGAACCTTGTTGGCTAGGCTTACTTAGGCCCTTGGGCCAATAGCCTAGTACCTAACTATGAACCTATGAACCTAATGATCTGTCTACATACAGGGAGAGAGAGAGAGTGACACAAAAGAGAGAAAGACGTCATGACACAACATGATTACTCACCAAAATCAGGAAAAAGATAAAAAACTTGTTAAACACGTCCCTAGTGTTGCTTAACAAAGTCTTATTATGGACACCCTAAGAACCGGTAAAATGAGGTCTCTCACAGGTTACTAACAGTGGATAGTGTCAGCCAGCAAACAACAGTAGTGTAAGATAAAACAGCTTTAAAAAGCTGTTAAAACTTAACTCTGCTACACTTAAATTGAAAGTGTGGCAAAACAAAGTGACTAACAACTTTAAAACCTATTTCACTTTCTGCTGAAGGAGTACCTTGTTTTTGCCTGCTGCACCTCACAACTAAACCTATCTGTGCAGAACATCCATGATTTTTACCACATATTTTTATCCTGTCCCTCGTAAAATTTTTGGCTTTCTAGTAAATCACTGAGGATTACAGTCAGTTAGTAATGCCTGACAGAGCATCATCCTTTATATTGTACAGAAAATGCATGTTGAAATAAAACATGTTGTCCTGTATATAAGTGAATTGGAGCAATATTTAAGAGCTGTCCTTGATTTTGAGCCTTTGTCTCCTATTAATTTGGGTTTTGCACTAAATTATTAAGCAAATATGTTGAGAGGTATGCTGCTGTTTCTTTGAACCAGCTTTCAAAGACCGTAAACACTTTATGGTCCTATGCGTTCATTACTTCTTTCTTTCTTTCTTACTTTTTCATTTCCTATAACTGTTAGTACAAGCAGCACTAAAGTCCCATACACTAAAAGAATTATGATTTGGTCTCTGATCATAAACTTCTATTATGTGTTCTCAAAACAGATGCTAAGATTCATTTCTTGAGTTGCACTCTTTAGGTGAATTTCTTGGCATCTATATCTTGAGGATTAGAGAACTGGTCGCAATCCTATATATATATATATATATATATATATATATATATATATATATATATATATATATATATATAAGGACTCCATATAATCACGTTCATACTCTTGAGCATCTTTACTGCCAGCAGACGTGATTGAATAATCTTTTGATTGCTTCTACCGACATTACTTTGTGGGAGATCATGGAACAGCTGGAAGTGGGAATTTGCTCTTTCCCCTGATGCTGTGTGATGTCAAAGTTAGTATATATAATACATAGGAGGTGTTGGGGCACAGCCCACCACATGGGGATGAAGAGAGGAGGGTTTGCTGTTTACTGTTTTTGTTCTTCAACATTTTGAAGTAAATGTGTATATATACATATATATATATATATATATATATATATATATATATATATATATATATATATATATATATATATATAGATAGATAGATATATAATATCTACATATGATATATACGACTATAAGTCAAAAGGTACACTCACATTTGGTAGAGGCCCCACTGCCCAATTTACTCATGTATACAAACCCTAGACTTGACTCAAACCCTGATCTAACCCTAACTCTGCACATTACATTACTAAAAATGCTTTCTATAACAGTATTACTACCAAGACGATATTTGATCTTGGTTTTGTAGCTGTGGTTTACTGATATAGGGCTTTTTAATTGGAGAGAAGTTTTCAACGTTTTTTTTATTTACTCTTATAGACATTCAGTGTTTTGTGAATCTCTCTTTTGAGTTGACATAATCGTATTTAAAGTGGAACCTGTGTGTTGAGAGAGAGCCTTACAAGACCATCTGCAAATATATAGAGCTGAGTATATTTTTCTGTATTATAGTGCTAAATTGTTGCTTAGATATCTGTTGTCTTACTGTTCTGCAAATATATAGAGATCAGTATATATTTTTTTGGTTTTATAATTTGCACTCTGATTCCTCACATCTCTGTTGAAACTGTCCCCCCCCCCATTTTGGTTTCTATAGCTTGTGTGTTGTTAACTCAAGGTTCCCTTAATTTGACTTAATAGCAGCAGCTTGCATTTAAAGTGGAACCTGTGTGTTGAGAGACAGCCTTACAAGACTATCTGCAAATATATAGAGCTGAGTATATTTTTCTGTATTATTCTGTATTATAGAGCTAAATTGTTGCTTAGATATCTGTTGTCTTACTATTCTGCAAATATACAGAGATCAGTATATATTTTTTGGTTTTATAATTTGCACTCTGATTCCTCACATCTCTGTTGAAACTTTTCCCCACCACCCCCTCCCTGTTCTTGGTTGTAGTTTAAATTTGGTGGCTTTTGCAGTGCTCGCCCCACTGTAGATTTGATCTAGGACACTCCCCCAGTCCCATCTCTTTACCGCATTCTACCTAATAAACCCTTTCTGCACTTGCTTTTAGTCCTTTTTTAATTTAATTACATTTTTTCAAACTGTGTGTGGACTAATATTGCTACATACTCAAGTGTGCCAGCTTGCACTGCATGTGAATTGTTTTTACTACTGTATTTGCTACTTTTCTGAAAAAAAAAAATTGTAAGCTTGTTTCCTACCTTTCCTGTAATTAGTGTTCCAGATACCGATTTGCTGTATCCAGGACTATTTGCAAGCTTCTGAGCCCCCCAAGCCTTTCTGTGTTGGAGGGAAGCCTTCTAGCTTATCAGTGGGAGTGGTAAGCACTAGGTAACCTGTCTACCACATAAGGAGTGGTTCTGGCCCAGAATTTGTAGTTATTGGCTGTTTGGGCGGTCTTCCATCTCTCTCAACTTTCTGATTTGAAGGCCTGCATTTGCACTTGTTTCTGTCCTGTAACTCCAGGGCCCATCCCATTTGCTCACTCAAAAAAAAAAATGATCTGCTTTTACTGTATTTGTGTTTCTTCCTACTTTATTTTGCTTTTGCGTCGTCTTAAAAGTACTCAATTGTATTTATTACTGCTTGGTGTAATTCATTCTAATCCTTTTAGTTTAAGCACCTGGGCTTCAGACCAGTTGTTTTACATTAAGAAGGTTTGTGGACTGCACAGTAGTGGCAGAACAGGTAGCTTACATCCTTCTAAGTTGGGAACTGCTGATTGAGGGCCCAGTGTCTGTTATTCTAAAAGTGTATTAATTCTGGTTTAAGCACTTGGGCTTCAGGCCAGTTATTTTACATTAAAAGGGTTTGTGGCCTGCACTCTTGTGGGAGGAGAGGCTGGACTCTGCCCTTCTGAGCTGGGAATTTCTGGTTAAAGGCTTATAGTGCCTGCATATTTGAACTGCTTCTTACTGAAATTGGTACACCTTGTTTGCTGTAGCATAGACTAGATCCAGGCCTGCTGAATCTAGCTTTGTTTGTATAACTTGAGCACTAATCCAGGCATTCTTTAAAGTATAAAATTGTATTTATTACTGCTTGGTAGTAACTTGATTAAAGTGTAGCTATTAAATCTATGTCTTTTGGATTAAGCACTTGGGCTTCAGACCAGTTGTTTTACATTAGGAAGGTTTGTGGCCTGCACTGTGGTGGCAGGACAGGTAGCTTACATCCTTCTAAGTTGGGAACAACTGATTGAGGGCTCAGTGTCTGTTATTCTAAAAGCGTATTAATTCTGGTTTAAGCACTTGGACTTCAGGCCAGTTGTTTTACATTAAGAAGGTTTGTGGTCTAAACTGTAGTGGCAGAACAGGTAGCTTACATCCTTCTAAGCTGGGAACTGCTGATTGAGGGCTCAGTGTCTGTTATTCTAAAAGTGTATTAATTCTGGTTTAAGCACTTGGGTTTCAGGCCAGTTATTTTACATTAAAAGGGTTCGTGGTCTGCACTCTTGTGGGAAGAGAGGCTGGACTCTGCCCTTCTGAGCTGGGAATTTCTGGTTAAAGGCTTATAGTGCCTGCATATTGGGACTGCTTCTTACTGAAATTGGTACACCTTGTTTGCTGTAGCATAGACTAGATCCAGGCCTGCTGAATCTAGCTTTGTTTGTATGCTTGTTGTTTGTTTGCTTGTTATTTCCCAGAAATGCTAATTCCACCTAAAACACAGCTGTTCAGCGCTTCTGTGGATCCCTAGTGATATCTGCATTGCTTACTGTACTTATTTCCATGTTTCACTTGAAAGAAAGTTACTGTTTGCCATTTTTGCATTTAAGTTACCTGTGATACATTGCATTTAAGTTACCTGGCACTTGCTCACTAAAGCAATTATATAAGTCAGCAATAAAAATTAAAAGCACTACACCCTCACAAACTCCTCTTGAGTACCTTGTTCCCCACTGGCCCTTTTTTTCAATTATAAAGGAATTCCCAATACTATTCTAGCATGTCCAAAGGTCAGTTGTCAATCTCCTCTCCGGTCCAGCTGGTGAATCTGGGAATCTTGAGGCAATGTTACAACTGCCTCATGTACACAGACATCCCTCTCCTCCTCACAACAAATTCCAACACATGTGAGAGATGCAACCATATAGCCATACTGGAGGCTAAGCTCTCTCAACTCAGTACTGGCAAAACCAGTCAGGAGGAGAAGGAAACCACACTCACTACAATTCCAGTCTTACATAGACCTACCACAACAGCAAACCAAACACATAAACACACAAAAACATACTCGGAGGCTCTAAATAAAAATCTGCCTAAGCAGCAGAGACCTCCAAAGCAGACACCCACGCAACCGCTACCCCAAAACAAAACACGTGCAACACACAGCTCACAAAGCCAGAATGCCAAATAGTCACAGCCCTTAAGGCTAAACAACACACCTGATACACTTGTAATAGGTGACTCTATCGTCAGGCATACTGATGTCCCACTCACCAGGCTGAACAAGGAGAAGATCACGGTGAGCTGCCTGTCGGGCGCTAGGATCTGCCACATAACACAAGCACTCAGGTCACTCCAAGGCAAGTACAAATATGACTCAGTCATTGTCCATGCTGGTGTGAATGACCTGAGACGTACCTTCCTGGACTACATGAAAAGAGAAATTGAGGAGCTCTCTGAGCATGTAGCCCAGGCCGGTATGACCCTGACCTTGAGTAGCATCTTACCCTCACCAAGAATAATTCCACAATATGAAGACAAGATGATCAATTTCAACAATTGGCTTAAGTATTGGTGTCATTCAAAAGGGATCCAATGCCTGTCAGCCTGGGATGACATGCTCAACAAGCCACAATGCTTCACTAGGGACGGCTTGCACCTGTCACCCCTGGGCTTTCGGATATTGGCAAAGGCTCTTGCCACCTCCATAGTGCCTTTTTTAGGCAAGGCTCAAAAGACAAACCCACCTCCATAAGTATCACAAGGGATAAGAAACTAAGAATAATGCTACTCAACGCCAGAAGTCTAAACCTCAAGATGCACGCACTCGAAACTCTCCTAAGCATGGAGAACATTGATATCTGTGCAGTAACAGAATCCTGGTTCAAGGCTCCCGAGAGCACCCCCAGCACTACCAGGTTATACCTCATACCAAGCTTTTTGGACCCAAAACTTGGATCAAACCACAAAAGGAGGGGGAGTATCAATATTCGTCAAAGATACCCACACATCCAGGTTGGTGGCACAGCACAAAGCATCAGAGACTATCCATGTGCAACTAACAGTAGGTAAAACTGCCTTCCAGTTTATAGCCTGCTACAGACCACCCTCCCAAACCCAGGAACCCCACTCGGCCTTCCTGAGAACACTGGAAAATATGAAAGTCTCTCCAAACACCATTATATTGGGCGACTTCAACTACCCAAACATAGACTGGGAGCATTACTCTAGCTCCAACACCCTAGCCCAAAGGTTCCTAGAATTTATAAACTCAAATGCTATGGAACAACTTGTTACCACTCCCACAAGAGGGGAAAACATACTGGACCTGATCATCAACAACATGGGGACTCTATGCTCCAGACCAGAAGTGTATCCCTCACTGGTAAGATCAGACCATAAACTAATCTCACTGGATATTCACATCCCGACTCCACCCCCTGCCCTGAAAACCACAGTGAAAAACTTCTCTAAAGCAAATTTCACACTCCTCAAAACCGAGGTGGAATCCTTCAAAGCCCCCGGGCCTGTGGAAAATACAGCCCAGACCGCAGAATCCTTTATAAATGCATACTATGAACACCTTCAGGAATGCATGGATAATGCAATCCCAAATAAAACCAAGACCCAATCCTCCAAAGGCAGGCATCCTGTCTGGAGGACCCCAGCCATAAACAAACTATACAATAAAAGGAGGAAGCTACTACATGATAGATCAAAGTCCCAAAAAGGGAAGGCATCTCTGATCAGTATTAACAAAAAACTACGGGCACTCATAAAATCGTCTAAGGCCAGCTTCGAGAGAAAAATTGCACAGAACACTTAGGATAATCACAAGGCTTTCTTTAGTTATGTTAGGAACCTGGGTGGGAATTCCCAGATATGCTCAGAATTAGTCCAAAATGACAAAAAATACACCGAACCCACAGACATTGCCAACATCCTAGCTGACAGGTTCAGTGCAAACTCCCCCCCCTCCCCACCAAAAGGGCAAATATCTATCCCAGCAGAGTGCTGCCCCCCTGATATCTCAGATGCTCAGGTAAGAGCTGCCCTCTCCAAAGCAAAAAACACAGCATCAATGGGACCAGACGGTGTCCTGGGCTGCATCCTACATGAACTCCAAGAAGAGCTAAATCCAAACATAAAACTACTGTTCAGTCTCAGCCTTACTAAAGGATATGTACCCAAAGAGTGGCGTACAGCAACAGTGGTCCCTCTCCACAAAGGTGGTGCCTCAACGGATCCTGGAAACTATCTCCCCATAAGCCTGACTAGCTTGGTCTGCAAAGCTATGGAAAGGATCATCATGGACCTCATAAATAAAGATATTGGGGACCTACAGACACTGGATCCTACCCAGTTCGGCTTTGTTAAGGGCAGATCCTGCCTCTTAAACCTGGTTGATTTCTTTGAAACAGTCACCAAGGCCATTGACGAGGGGAAGGTGGTCCACACAGCCTACCTGGACCTCGCAAAAGCCTTCGATACAATACCCCACTCGGGCATTATAGATAAGCTCACCAGCTTAAATATAAACCCCTGTGTCACTAGATGGGTTGCAAACTGGCTCAAGGACAGAACCCACATGGTTAGAATTGCTGGAGCCATGTCAGACTCCAAACCGGTTACAAGTGGCGTCCCACAAGGCTCAGTCCTGGGACCTCTCTTGTTCGGTATATATTTCTCGGAGGTACAGGCCAACACGGAAGGACTGTGGCTGACCAAGTTCGCAGATGACTGCAAATTGGGCGCCATAATCGACTCTCCACCGACACAACCATCCTCCAAAAGGGCCTCATAGAAACAGACAACTGGTGCCAGAGCCATGGCCTCAAGCTAAATGCCAAAAAGTGTATAGTCATCCCCTTTGGCAAAAACAAAGTGCCCACAAATTACCACATAGGTGGTAATCCATTAAGTACAGAAGAAGTAATTAGGGACCTGGGGACCCAAGTTGATAGCAATCTCTCATTTGACAACCACGTGGCCAAAGTGGTTAGAAAAACATTTTATATAGCCCACCTAATCATGAAGGGATTCACATCTAGATCAGGGGAGGTCATCGTGCCTATTTACTCATCCCTCATCAGGCCCATAATTGAGTACAATGCCCCTTTTGGGATGTACCTTACCAGACACCTGCAGCAACTGGAAAGACCCCAAAAGTACCTCACCAAGAGGATCAAAGGGCTCAAACAGATGCCATATGCTGCCCGGTTAAAGAAACTCCAGCTCTACTCAGTAGCATACCGCCTGCTCAGAGGTGATCTGTGCCTGACATATAAAGCCATGTCCAACCCGGAATTAATGGACATGCTGCACCTCAGAAAATCCAAATCCCATCGAGCTATGCGCTCGAGAGACTTGAACCTCAGCACTGAAATAAACAGGACATGCTGGAGGGACAGATTCATAACCCAGAGGCTCCCTTTACTCTGGAATAAAATCCCAGTCCAGGTTAGGCAGAGTCCCTCATTGACTCTCTTCAAGAGGAATCTTGATGAGTGGATGTGAGATCGTAGGTTTACCCCGGGTATCACTTCTGTGTCACTGTTAGACAGAGGCACAGTATACTAACCTCGAAAAAGGGCATAGCAAAATTAATTTAAAATGGGTGGCGAAAGCCAAACACACTCTGGCTAGGCTTATAAATGCCCTAGGGCTGATAGCCTAGTATGAACCTATGAACTTATGAACCTATATGTATATATATATATATATATATATATATATATATATATATATATATATCCCACCCATGAAACTCACTGACATATTTAAAAACAGTACTCCAGTACTCCATCATAACCCTGCAACTTTAAATGTATGTATAGCAGTGGGGAAAAGACTAAATCCCCTATTCTACTGACTCTTCATCTCACCAAAACACAACATATGGCTTCCCACTGTAGTGTAAGCAGAGAGCACACACCTGTCTGTTGCTGCCATTCACTTATACATTTGCTTACACAACTACAAAGCAGAGACATGCACACATCAGTTTAATGAACTACAGGTAAATGAATCTGTAACACAAATTAATGAAATGCATATTAATAAAATGCATGTTTCCTTTTTACACACATACACACACACACACACACATATATATATATATATATATATATATATATATATATATATATATATATATATATATATATATATATATATAAAATTATATGGGTCTACGTCAGATAACTGAGTTTTTGAAAGCTCGAAAAAAAATATTGAAGAGACCATATGATCGAGTTCCAAAAATTCAAACATCAAAAAAAAAAAAGAAAAAACAACTAGAAAATCTACCTGCACCCCCACCCCACCCTGCAAATGATATATACCAACTCTGAGATTGCGCTACAGTGAGGAAAAGGGTAAGTTTCCTGATTCTCACAGACCACCATCTCCATTCAGAAGTTCTGACTTTACAAAGACTCGATCATATGGTTCCGACCATATGGAGTTTGAGGTTTAGACAAATTGTTGAACTGGTAGTGACCCATATATATATGATCACTTATACATAAAACCCCTACCTCATATAACATCTAATCAATTAGCTACTCTCATAGAATTCTGTTCTTATGCTACAACTCAGGAATCCCTACTGGTAACTTCAATGTGTAATTTTTTGCACATGATTTAAGATTTGCTATTTCTGTTAAAAGTGCCTTATGGCTGTTTTTTTTTATGTAACTTGCACAACATGTTTTATCTATTATTGTTACTTGCACAAAGCTTTTCTCCCCAGGCCTCCGGTGTAAATGGACCTGTGTCCAGTTGGACTATCCCGGTAAACAAATGTAAAATAAAATAAATAAAATATAATACATATAGATATAGATATGGATCATGTCAACCTAGCCTATGATGCTGGTAAAATTGTATCTTCACTATTTCTTGATATTTCTAAAGCTTTCAATACTATATCCCACTCGCTCCTTCTAACAAAACTCTCTAACATAGGTACCTCATCTCAAACTCTAAACTGGTTCACTAATTACCTCACTAACAGGCAACAGTCAACTAAATGGCAGAACTCTTACTCCCCTTTCCTAAACACCATCACTGGGGTTCCTCAAGGCTCCATTTTAGGCCCACTTCTGTTTAGCATATTTATCAATAACTTCCACACTACACTCTTTCAAGGCTCAGTCATCCAGTATGCAGATGCCTCCACTATCATCTGCACTGCAAACAACTCCTCAGAAATATACCAACTCACCCAAAACACCCTCACCTCCACTGAAATTTGGATGTCTAATAATCATCTTGCCCTGAACCCCAACAAAACCAAACTAGTAATCCTTGTCCCCAAAAAGTCCACCCCCCTACAAGAAGAGAACTTCACCATTCAATCCCTAAATGGTACCACCATCAACATTGTACCTATCACAAAACTCCTAGGTGTCATCATAAACGACAACCTCACATTCGACCTGCACATCAAGTCCAATGTCAAAAAGACACATTAAAAGCTTGGCACTCTCTACCGGCACAAACATATTCTCAGTGCATCAGTCTGACTTTCCCTTGCCTCTTCTTTTCTATTACCCTCTCTTTTATATGGTGCCTCCCTCCAGACCAACATTCAGTCCTCTCTAAACTCCAAACTACACTCATGCTGCAACAAATTTGCTACGTTTTTAACTAATGCCTTCTACTCATCCCACCACTGCTTATCATTACACAACCTAAAATGGCTTGAACTCCCCAATTATCTCAACTTTATCCAACTAGCTGCAGCTCACAAACTCATTCATAATCCATCCATGTGCCCTGCTCTATCTTCTATACTTGCTTTATACCATCCTAACAGAGCACTCCGATCCAACAACCAACTGCTCGTAAATGTTGAAAAACCCAAACTTTCATCTGTCCAGATGCTTTACTCCTTTACCAACGTAAAACTTTGGAACTCCCTCCCCCCAACACTTACATCCATCCGCTCAGTAACCCTTGTCAAGACATCTCTGAAACAACACCTTTCCTCATCTTGGCTGTGCACATGTGCTTACACCACATCTCATATAACCTAACTTCATCCATCACAACTATTCTCACCCCAACTCTTCTACTCTGGCATCCTCCTTTCACATCCACCTGTATTTTTACTTACTCTACTTCTCCATGTCCTGTCCACTTCCCTCTTCTACTAACCCTCATTGTCCTACCATTGATCCCTCCTGTCTACTTCCTTCTCTTCATAACCCTTATAGACCTACCATTGAACCAGGTGAGACATTCAGGTACTCTCGCAGCCGACCTTAATATCATAAAACCACTTATATCTGCAACAATATCCACCGACTTTGCTGATTCCTGCAACAGGACTCATATAACCTATTGCTCAGCTATTACACCTCCTAAACATGTGAAAAGTTTAAATTCCTAGTCTCTGATTAATTCCTATATCCGCTTTGCACCCACTGCATGAAGTATCCTATATAAATTTTGCTAGCTGAAAACTACTCATATGGAATGTTCTTATGTATATCCTCTGCTTTGCTTGTATAATATCTTTGATTTGAAAATGATTACTTATGTAGTGTTTTTTTTCACCAATTGTATAAGCTGCCAATAATATGTACTCAATGTCTTTATTAATGTAAACTCTGTATTGCATGTGAAATGTCTTATATGTGGAGCTTTTCTCCCCAGGACTACACTGAAAATGGGTACTTCTGGCCCAGCTGGACCATCCCAGTAAACAAATGCAAATAATAATAAATAAATAAATAAATAAATAAATAAATAAATAAATAAGTAAATAAAATAATATCAGCTTATCGAAGTTCCAAAACTTTGAAATTCATATAGCTGAGATCATATGCTCGAAGTTTCAGAACTTCAAACATTGAAAAAAACAGAAAAATTCTATTATTAATGTTTCTGCAAGCCCTCCTGCACTGCCCACAACCCCTGCTAATTAAATATACCAACTCTGAGATTGCACTACATTGCGGAAAAGGGTAAATTTCCCATTCCACGCTGTGCCGATATCTCCATTCAAACATTCTAAGCTTCAAAACTTCAATCATATGGTCCTGACCATATGACTTTCGAAATTTTGAAACTTGAGTAATCTGATAGGGACCCAAATATATATATATATATATATCTTTGCAGATATGTGAGATATGTGTACAGGGAGATAACAAACAAAGTCAGCTGTATGAAAAGTCAGAATCATCACACACAGCTAATACATTTCAGTTAATTTTCATTACAAACTCCTTTCAGTTAATTAATATGTACCTTGTAAAATTTTCAGACCTTGTTTTTATAAACATATATTTTACTTTAGAGTCATATTTTACTCTCTGAACTGATTACTCAGGACTTTTGATTTACATGCATACATATATTTTTATGAATTCATTTCTTGGGACTTTTGACAATACTTCATCCTATGCAGTAATTGCGTAGTTGCATAAAAGAAACACAGCTAAAGGGCAGCTCCCCTGTTTCCATCCTATTAATTAATACTTCTCATTAGGTACAGTGAAAAAATAATCTTTTATTCCATGTGTTAAATGTATCGCTTTCTAGTGGTGATCAAGGGCATCCTACTAGTAAAATGAGCAGACTGAAATCAAAAAGCATGCAGAGGGAGACTAAGGGACCCAAATCTAGAACCCCTGCTAATTATAAATATATATCAACCCAAAGAATGCAAAACAGTAGCAAAAGTACAAAATCCCACTTTCCACTGTGTAACCCTGCAAAACAAATGCTGACATACTGTAATGAGCTGGCAGTTTGACAAAACAATGCTCCTAATCAAACATTTCATATAACAAAATTGCTATCAAGCACACTGGGGTATGACAGTTCTCCCCCCACATGGGGGTGCAGGGGGACTTTCATGTAGTCAACTTATGATGAAACACACTGGGGGGTGGCAGTTCACCACTGTATGGTAGTGCAGGGGGTTGCCTCCTTGCAAAGAGGATTGTTTTTGAATTAGCCAAAAATGTTTTTCATCTTTTTTTTTTTTTTTGACTAAATATCATTTGAGCGAATGTTTGAGGAACTGACATGATTCCATTTAAACCATACAGTGCTATTCTAAAAATCAAAAAGCAGCTACTGAATTTCATAAAACAAAACAAAGAAATTAATATCACAAAGTTGTTTGTTCACACTTGTATAATTAATAATTTAATTAATGTATATTCTTTTCTTAAACAAGACTCTGTCGTGTTTTTTGTCATACGACACATACTAGATAAGATTATTAAGTAAGTTTAGTAAGCCCAGTGGATCGGTATAAATATCGACATAAATGAAATGATGAGCCTGTGTGCATTGAACGATCTGGAATATTGCCATAGTTACTATTAAAGGCCTTTACTAAACATCTATTAGATTATACAAACCAGGATAGCCTACTTTTAGCAAAATAGGACTAGTACATTGATCTTGTTGTTAAATATTTTTGCAATATCTACCTGAAATCAACATTCAAGTAAATATAGTTTTATATAGTTTTATAACAGGAATGTTATTCTAAAGGCAAAAATCCCATGTCACTTTGAACATTAACTGGACTTCTTGTGCTACCCATTTTTAGAGGTTTGGGATATTCAGGTTTTGAAATCTGTATAAAAGAAACTGAAACCACTTCTTCTGTGATATTTTCATTCACTCCAACCCCCACAGATTTGCTCAATGTACATTTGTGTATATGTATATGTATATGTATATGTATGTATATATATATATATATATATATATATATATATATATATATATATATATATATATATATATTTATATATAAACACATATTCACACCCATGCATGTTGTCTCTTTTAGTTGTTCACTTGGTTAATGTAGTTCAACAAAAGATTTAAAGATTGAAAAGTGAGGTATATGGCATGCTCTGTTTGTTTCTATGTTACAGCTCAATTTATTTGCACAGAAAATCTGATAGTGCTTATTCTGAACTTTGTTGCTTATAAGTTCTATTTAACTTTACATTATTGTATGTTTCCATTGCTGCTAGTTGAGTAACTCACTTCTCTTCCACGAGCTGTCTCTGGTATTCCTCAAACTCCTCCCTGGTCATTCCTTTGGATTCAGGTGTTTCCTTCCCGTCTTCTTCCTCCTTCTGCTCTGTTTCACCTCCTAGATGCTTCATCGGTCCACCAACCATAGTCTTCAGAAGAAACGTCATTCTGCTGCACAGTTGTTACATGAACACAAGTAGAAACGAAATCTTTCATGACACCATGCACATGCATGTGTTAACACAGCTCACGAGCTGCAAACAGTTTAGCTCAGTTTTACAGCCACAACTGGGCTTCAAGGTCAGTGGTGCTTTCAAGCATAATAGCTCAGTGCACTAAACAGCTTAACGTCTTTAGAATGAAGATACTTTCTCAAGTGGCACTGCCTAACACCTTTGTATAGAGAACTAATGCAGTGTGCTATTATTAGGTTATGAGTGACCCTGTGTATGAACCTGTCAACTTTCATCCACTTTAAACAAAATCAGTTCCTTTGCCAAGTATATTTGAATTATAATTATAAATGCTGTGCCTGTATTTGGCAATGATCCATGGAAAAAGTGCCGTGAGGGGAATAAATATATATATATATATATATATATATGTGTGTGTGTGTGTGTGTGTGTGTGTGTGTGTGTGTGTGTGTGTGTGTGTGTGTATATATATATACACACACACACACACACACACACACACACACACACACACACACACACACACACACGTATACATATTTTTTTTCAGAAGTACACCTCAAAATATTAGACTCCTAACTGACTGATACAGTAGTTGAAGGCTTAAGATTTTTATGATAACTCAACAAGAATTATTCCAAGGTCTTGAATGTAGTTATCATAAAATGCAAATGCATGATAATTATGTATTAAAAGTATAATCACCTTAAGGAGTCTAAACAGTGTTTTTGAAAATAAATATTTGCGCCATTATTCTGTAGGGCAGGTAAAGGTAGTGGCAGAGAAATTTAGGGTCATGCATTTTAAGACTGCCTTATTTGTGATTAAAACACTGAGACCGAAGTAAAAATGACAAATATTGTTTTTGTTTTAGCTGTACTTTGAGTGTACAAGCTAGGATTTATAAAAACTTTCTGCCTAACCGAGGCTGTTTACTCTCACCAGCTACCAGGCATAAGTAATTTCAAGACTGAGACAGAGACCCACCCCTCTTGAGCACACAACCAGTCACAGAGACACATAGTTGCACACAAACACATAATTATTCAAGCATGCATAAACATATAATATGTGATTATTCTAAGAGTTTACATTTACCCATGAGGCAGGTAGAAATGTGTGATCCTTAAATATTTCTGTTGTCAGAGAAGGATGAAGTGGAGTTTGCCAAAAGCACTTGGTTTATAGACCCTTTACCATCTCACTGCCATCATATAGTATTCTTGCAGCTTTAAAATATGATACTCCTGTGGCAGCACATGTATGTTTTGGGCTAGAATACAGATGGTCCTGGGTTCTAGTACAGTCTCTGAAACCTTTCCTTCACTTTTGCTGCATCTTTGGAACATACTACCAATTCATGTGAAACAGAGCACCTCTATGACACTGTTCAAGAGGAACCTGGACATGTGGATGAGGCATAGGTGTTATTGAATCCCAAGGAAATATCATCCAAAAAATGGGTGTAAAGGCTCCAACATTTTCAAAAGCAGAATTTAACATACACTCATGCTCCCACATGCACAGGACTGAGTTCACGTATATGGGGGGCAAAAGCCACCCCCCCCCATAGCAACTTTGAAATAGATAAATTTATTTCTAAGTACTAATTCCATACATTCCAGTATTAACTTCTCCTCCTGTTGACTTAAAAATTCATATTTAACTAATGCATCTTCAAACCATTTTAGCCCTTGGTCATGAGGAATCACAGAAAAAAGATGAGTAAAGTCTATAGTTACAAAAAAACAGATCTTCTTTGTGCAATGTCTGACTCATCCTATACAAAAAGTCCCAGTTATCTACTTTTTTAAAATTTCTCCAAGTCTTTTGAGTTTTTAATACCATGATGGGAATGGACCCCATTCCTAAGTCAAAGTATGATTCAAGTTCATGCAATTAGTACTGTTTCAATCTTTGATGTTAGCCAGAAGTGCTCTTCACAGCACCTGCACTGTGCCCAGTAATGACTCCTTCTGCAATTTATATGTATTGGTAACATATCTAAGTATGATTGTGAATTCTTTTTTTATAACAGCTGTTGCTCCTTCTACTATAGGAATGGTCTGGATATCCTTCTTCTACACTGCCCTTGCTTCTACCTGCAAATCCTGGTATTTTATGACTTTGTATCTCTCAGTACATACGACATTGTAGTCACTGGGTGTAGTAATTTTAATGATCAATGCTACTTTTGTCTTCTTTTCATGGACTAGTATATCTGGTTTGCTTGCATATTTATTTTTTGGACTGTTGGTAATGGGTGATCCCATGTGATATAAAATTCATCATTTTCTGTAACGCTTTGTGGCTAATGTTTCCAATGTTTTTCAGCTACTTCAACATTATAATATCTGCACAATCCCCAGTGCAACAGTCTTGCTACATTATTATGCCTTTCAGTATACAGTCATTCTGCCATTATTATATCACAACCAGTAACAAGACGTGTTACTGGTTCCAATTCTGTTTTACAAAACCTACATTTGTCTGTTTCTGTCACATGTTCAATGGACTTTGTAAACCAATGTGTAAGTAGACCACTATTTGGGCCGGCAATGTTAACCTTTCCTCTTTTGGTTTAGATTCACCTCTCCTTAGCCTTTTTTGTGTTTGATCCTGATCAACATGAGGTTGTTCAAGGAGTTTTCTATATTTGCAAATATATTTATGCATTTTCTACAGTTCTTGCCTTCTCATCTGATACTTCACCTCATATTCTTTCTTTTGCTTTTTGGCACATTCAGTTGCTGCCTGATTTTTATCTACTTCTGGTTTGATTTCCATTCCCAGTTGACACTGACATGCTTCTGCTAAAGTAAGCAGGGAAGTCATCTTAGACTTATTCTCCTCGTGTTTCAAAACTTTCGTTATGTTTGGTTCTTGTGGAGTCAGCAGATATGTAAACAGGCTCATCCCTCCTTCAGAACAGGGAATATATAGTCTTGGTATACACTGATTTTTATAAATCAATTGATGAGCATGAAGCGTCCTTCTTGTTTCCTGTCGGGCTAGTCAATTATTCCAAAACTATAAATGAGAACAGGAATAGCAAATTGGTTTATAGCTTGGACTTTGTTCCTAGATGTCAATGCTGTTTTCAGTATTAATTTTAGTCTTCTAAAATATTCCTTACTAAGTTTTATTTGCACTTATTCATGTTTTATTGTCGATCCTTCATAAACTCCTAAATATGTATACACTTCCTTCTGCTCAAGTTCTTTTATATACATTCCTGTCCCAGACTGATATTTTCTAGATGCTGCAATTTTCCTGATTTAAATGTTGCTTTTGCACATTTATCAAGACCAAATGACATTCTTATATCATCTGAGAAGGTTTTAACCACAGTTGTGTTTCAAGTTCCTCATCTGATGAACTATAAGTTTTAAATAATCCAAAAGTGAAGATGAAAAGTGTTTACACTTTGCTGTTTTCTAGAAGTCAAATTGTAACCATGACCTAATCTGTTAAGTAATCAGCTTAATGGGTAAAGAGCAAGACAAAAGGGCAGCGGTGACAAAGAGTCACCCTGGAATATCCCCCTTTAAATCTGTATCCCTGCGATAATAACTTGTCCTTTACCATGGCTTAGCTGCAAAGTATTTTGCCAATGTTTCATGGTCACTGTAATGTAATCGATCAATGCAGGGTGTATATTATACATCTGTAAGCAATCCTTTATCCTTGAATGTGGGATGCTGTCAAATGCTTTTTTGTAGTCTATCCATACCATATTTAGGTTTTTCCTCTTTTTACAATTTTCCATTATGACTTTATTTAACAACAAGTGATCCTATGTTCCATATCACTTTCTTTTGTTACCCTTTTGTTCTATTGCTAGGATCGAGCTGTCTTCTAAATGACAATAAACTCTGTCAGTATTATTTCCAGTATATAGTTTATACATCGTTGGAAGGCAAGTTATTGGTCAACAGTTTTTAGGATAGCTTACAGGTTCACTCTTAAGGAAGAGTATCATTTTTCTTGTTGTAAACCAGGTTGGTGCCTGTTCAGGATGCATATACATAGTTCTTACTTAGGGTTATATCTTCAAGTAAAATGTTAATACTTTTAGCCAGAAGTTAGATATTGCATCTGGGCCCGGGGTTTTCCAGTTATGTGCTTTTCTTAATTTTATTGCAATTTCTCTGGTCCTTACTTCATCCAATTTGATACGTCTATCCATTTAGCATCTTTATTATGTTCCACAGGGTCTTCACAGATATTTCTCTAAAGTGTGTTCATTTCTTCTGTTTTTTTTGCTGCATTTCTATTCCTTTAGTCTTGTTTCCCAGTTATCTATAATTTTTTCGGTCATTAATGAATTGTTTACTTTCTACTTTCCCTTTATATTTATCTGCACGTCTTCTACGTTTTTCTGCCTGTGCTGATACCTTAAGCTTATTATTTGTAATAGCGTATAAGAGACTCTGACTTGTTCTGATATTGCACTTTGCTTTTATCACATCTATCTGTTTAGGTACTTTTATTGATCTGTTGTCTCTTCTGTACTCTTCTAGCAGTGACACTTCTTGTCTTAATTGATTTATAGTTTTCTCTTTTGATTTCTTTTTTGATGGCATTTAATTTCTTCCCTTCCTTTCCCTTATTGCCATGTGTTTTTGTGGGAAGACTTTATCTGTTATTAATTTAGCTGCACAGTAATATATCCTATTTACTTTTATTTATTTATTTGACATTTGTTGACTGGTGTGACACCCCAGCACTGGCCCAGTGGCAGGAATGAGAACCATTACCTGCTGCCCCATAGCATACTCTCTAGCTCAAGCATTCCTGTCATACCAGACCTATTTCTGCTGTTGGGTTTCTGCCAGGTTCTCCTGGGCCAAGCCTTGAGCTCCTGGGGTTTAGGACGTATGCCACAACAGACTCCTTTTGGAATTCACACTCACCCTCCCACTCCTGTCGACTTAAATCTAGAGGTCCTCTCACCCTATGCCCATACAACAACTCAAAGGGTGAAACACCTGCGGATTCCTGGGGAACCTGTCTGTAACAAACAACAGATGGGGCAAATATTTGTCCCAGTCCCTCTTAAACTGATTTGCAAATGCCAAAAGTGTGGTCTTGGGTGTAGAGTTTAACCTCTCAACAAGACCATTAGTCTGGGGATGGTAGGGGGTGTCATTAGGTGATTCACCCCACAGTACTTCCACAGACAAGCCAGCAGGTCTGACATGAAATTGACACCTCTGTCAGTCAGTATTTCTGTTGGAAAACCTACCCTGCTGAAAATCATTTGCCGCCTTTTCTGCCTCAATGGAGGACAGAGCCACTGCCTCAGGGTATCTTGTAACATAATCTACTACCACTAGGATATACTTTTTCCCTGTGGAACTTGGAGTACTCAGAGGCCTCACAATATCCATAGCTACCCTCTGAAATGGCTCCTCAATCACAGGCAAAGGCATCAAAGGAGCTCTCACCTTGTCTCCTGCTTTGCCTACCTTTTGGCACTGCTCACAGGCCCTGCAGTACCCTGTTACATCTCTGGAAATCCCAGGCCAATAAAGGTTCTGCATAATACGTCTCTTTGTACGTCTTATGCCCATATGACTTGCAAAGGGAATATCATGGGCTATGGCTGGAAGTGCCAGACGGTAGGCTCTAGGCACTACCAACTGCTGTACTCTTTCACGCTCTAGCCCTCCCTCAGCGGTCCACTCTCTGTACAGTAACCCTTTGTCCCAGTATACAGAATCCCCCTTCCCTTGAGAATCAGGTGCCTCACTAGCTACCTCTCTCAGGCCTTGTATGTAGGGTCTGAGAGCTAAGCCTGTCTCAACTCTCTTATTGTAAGCCTTGAACTTTCTGGTATCTTCTGACAGCGGTGCCTCACTGTCAGCCTGGGTACTACTACACATCTCTGCCCCTGCAGTCACTCTGTACAAGGGAACATCAGTACCCACAAACAGCTGTGGCTCAACATCAGTCTCACTTCTACAGGGTAGCTCCCTCCCTGAAGTAACCACCTCTCCAGTCCTGGCTGCAAGTGTGCGGTCTGTCTGGGTCTCCCACAGGCTACCAGACCCACATGCTTGTCTCCAAGCCTGACTGATGTAACTGCATGAACATATGGTACTGCATCAAAATCATTCCCTATCAGGACATCTGCAGGGTGGTAGTTTGGTACCCTTGTTGTCTCAAGACAACCTACTGTTGGCATTTTGTCATTCCCACCTACTGGCTCTCCCACCTTTTGTTCCCCACCTTGCCTCTGTGGACATCTATATGCTACATGGTCTCACTGGTTGCATTTAAAACATTTAATCCGAGGTCCTGGATGTGTACCTGGACTAGTGTCTTCCCCTTCCTCTGGCAGATTCTGTTGGGGAAGTCTGGGCTGCCCACCATGGGTTCCCTTAGATCCATGAGCAGAACTGGGTGTCCCTTTCCTGTGCAGGGATGCCCTGCTTGCTAGGTTTGGGTCTCCCTTCTTCCCCAACTCATTTACAGTAAGGCATTGTCTATCATCTAACCAGATTCTCATGTGCTCAGGCAAAGTGCTAAGGGCTTGTTCCCTCAGCAAAAGATCTGACAGCCTTTCAAAAGCGGTGACCTGACATCCAATCACCCACTTATAAAAATAAGTGCTTAATTCAGCATCATATTCACACACACTTTCATCCGCCTTGCATCTATGCTCATGAAAGTTTTTCCTATAAGCATCAGGTGTTAACTTAAAGCATTCTAGCAAACAGTTTTTTACAACGTTATAATTTAAGCAGTCATTATCAGACAGTTTGGAAGGAACAGTTACAGCTTTACCATGGATTAAGGGGGTCAGGAACCGTACCCAGAGCCCTTGGTCAACATCATGCTGTTTACATACCCTCTCAAACACATAAATGAAAGTATCAAAATAATCTCCTCTGTAAATTGTGGAAGAAATTTATTGACCTTTGTTGCTTCTGGGGTTCGGTTACTTCCTTCCCATTTTCCTCCATGACTCTGGTGAAGAGTCAGCATCTCCTTTTCATGTTGCCTCTGCCTATCCTTCTCCTCAGCTTCCAGGCATAGCAGTTTCTCATTTTCCTCAGCCACTAGATGCCTCAGTCTCCCTGCTGCCTCTGTTTCCAAATGCTTGGCCACTAGCTCAAGTCTCTTTAACTCCATATGGATTTTTAAGTCCCATGTGGAAAGGTCGAGCTGTCCATTCTCTGAGAGTTGTACATCCCCACGGCCAGTCTGATTGTCCTCCTGGTTGCTATTTTCTGATGGAGCTGTGATTAAAGTTGCAATCATGTCTACTGGCTCCTTGTAAGCTTGCCATCCTCCTCTGCTGACATGCTTGCCTGCTGTCCCTGACTAACTACACTAACAAAAAAATAAAACAACTGTGATATGAACTCTGAATGTTAACTGCATGCTGATTAACAGTAGAAAAACACCTTCAGTGATCACTGTACACAAGCTACAGGAATTCAATATCCACACCACTACAAGCCAATTAATATGTGATGTGGCTATCTCATCACTATCAACCAATTAATATGTGATGTGGCTATCCCACCACTGCCAAACAATTAATATGTGATGCCCCTGCACTGGTCCAGTAATTAAGGAACCTCAATCCTCACCACTAGCACCAGTGAGGGATGTGCACATTGGGAGGATGACAAGTACACACACAGTAAAGTACAATTTTCCTTAAGAGCACACAGAGATCACAGTCAGTCTGGGGCTGGTTTCTCTATCTTTATCCAGAGCCCCAGTAAGACTCCCCACTGGCACAGCTATAAGGTTAAGATCTCAGCTGAATGGTCAAGCCAAAACCTCCAGCACTCTCTCTGTCCAACCAGTGCTTCGTGTCCACACCCAAGTAGCTGACACACACTTTGAGATTTGATTTGTATACAAACACACAGACACTCCGAGGAAGGCTGGCACATGTTCACTAGCTATGCCCCCTTTTGCATAGACTATACGGTAGCACCAGCTGCCACCCTCTTTATCAGCTACTATAAGGCCCTTCCCAAAGGGTGACCAATTCTACTGTGTAATGTTACTATTATCCAAATGGTAAGTGTGACCACGGCCAAGGCTATTTAAGAGTGGTTTGTACAGCATCACCAGATATATACATATATATATATATATATATATATATATATATATATATATATATATATATATATAAGTACCCTAAGAGCTTAAATATCTCTAAACAAACCAGCCACAATTAAAAGGTTTAAATATATTTAATAATAAATAATAAAAGCACAAGATAATACTCAATAACTCAATACAGTGACAACAGAGTTCGGAATCACAGGAAATATTTTAAAACAACATTGCAGGACAGTCTCACATAAATACAGAAAACATCTCAACTAATCTTACTATGTTCCTATCTATTTCTAAGAGAGATACTCTACCTAAATCTTAATTACAGAGCAAGGCAAATGTAGTGCTGATAGTGAGGATGTTTCCAGGCCCAAAGACAAATACAAAATGCACAGACCCACTCTTTGAGATAGTTCCTAAAATACTATCAAACATTTCTGCTGGGTAATCTCAGATTACATCATTCTTTGTCACCATTGTGTCAAAAATACTTATTTTTCTGAAGTTTGCCTGGAACTGGAAGTCGTAAAACAGTTAAACACTTTTACCTTTGAAACCTGTAATTATTTCTGTTTCCAGACAATAGAAAGAATTTCTAGTTGCATACATTCTGTCTCTTAGTTGAGATAAACACCATCATAAACAATTTATTTTCTTAGAGTTTGCAAGTTAACTCTATTCTTTTCCAGTAGGGTACACTGTGGTTACATTCTTGAAGCTCAGCACATAACTTACAGTTTAACGCACACTTCTGAACCAGCAGTTTAATACACACATAACATATAGTTCTCTTACATTTGAAAGACAAGCCTATGGAGCACATTAATATTCACAAATGTCATAGAATTATTTACAAAATTCTAGCTAGCTGAGCTGGTAGCCTTCACAATTCTCCACCTCTGAAAACTCAAGCTAGTTTTTCAAGTGGCCCTTGATAAATGTTGCTTGAGAGGGTTGAGCCTATTTGGGAATACCTTACTCCATTCCCTGTCTTGACAGCCCATCTGTGTTGGCATTGCTAACCCCACTGCAGTGCTGCACTGTCATATCATATGCCTGCAACCCTAGGCTCCAACTTAGTAACTTAGCATTTTGCTGACTGGCTTGATGTATCCATGTTAAGGGATTGTGGTCTGTAACTGCAGTGAATTTCCTTCCATGCAGATAAGGCTGAAGTTTCTGCAGTGCTTACACTATGGCTAGACGTTCCTTTTCTACAACTGCATAGCATTCCTCCCTGTGTTGGAGCCTATGACTGAGATAAACCACTGGGTGCTCTTCTCACTCTGAAGAAATCTGGCTAAGTACACCCCCCATGGTTCAAAGCATCCACCTCCACAACAAATTATTTGCTGTAATCTGGACTGGCTAACACAGGGGGACCTTCCAAAGCTTCTTTAAGCTTCTGGAATGCCTGTTCACATGCCGGAGTCCACACTACCTTATCTTGCCTGTTTTACCTTGTCAGGTCTGTAGATGGCAATATTATCTAGGTAAGCAAGGGCAAAATCTGCTGCTCCTGCTAGGATATGATCTACCAGCCTTTGAAAAGTCACTGGGGCATTTTTTATCCCAAAGGGCATTTTTGTGAACTCAAACATGCCAAAAGGAGTCACAAAGACTGACCTCTCTCTAGCACTGGGAGTCAAGGGCACCTGCCAGTAACCCTTGGTAAGATCAATGTTAGTAAGATACTTAGCCCTTCCCAGCTGCTCTATCGCTTCATTTGTCCTAGGCATGGGGTAAGCATCTGACTCTGTGTGACTATTTAATTTCCTGTAGTCCACAAAGAACCCGGTGCTGCCATGTTTCTTTGGTACCAGCACCATTGGGGAGGCCCAGGGACAGCTGGGCTTCTGAATTACCCCTATTTATAACATTTCCTGTATTTCCTCTCTCAGAGTCTGTTTGACTCCCTCAGGCACTCTATGAGGGGCCTGCGTAATGGGCCTTTGGGGTCCTGTATCCACATGGTGCTGCACCAGGTGGGTGCACCCTGGTTTCCCAGTGAACATGTCCCCAAACTCCTGTAACACTGCTCAGATTTCTCAAACCTGGGTAGGGGATAGCTGCTGGGGCATTGCTACCCCTTCCACTGAGGAGTCAGTTCGAGCCACACTGAGGATATGAGTCACCAGAACCCCCCTCAGACTCCTCTTGCATTCCATTGTAAATATTCAGCAGAAGGGCCTCCCTATCATGGTAAGGTTTCATCATGTTAACATGGTACAATGTGTGCCCCTGCCTCCTGCCTAGCAGTTCTACCATGTAGTTAACATCACTGACCTTCCTTACCACCTTGTAGGGTCCCTCCCAAGCTGCCTGCAGCTTATTGTGTCTAACAAGAATGTGAACCATTACCTGCTGCCCTACAGCATACTCTCTAGCATGAGCATTCCTGTCATACCAGACCTTTCTCTGCTGTTGGGCTTCTGCCAGGTTCTCCTGGGGCAAGCCCATGAGTTCCCCGAACCTTGTCCTGAGGTTTAGGATGTATGCCACAACAGACTCCTTGAGGAATTTACACTCACCCTCCCACTCATTTCGACTTAAATCTAGAGGTCCTCTCACCCTATGCCCATACAACAACTCAAAGGGTGAAAAACCTATGGATTCTTGGGGAATTTCTCTGTAAGCAAACAACAGATGGAGCAAATATTTGTCCCAGTCCCTCTTAAACTGGTCTGCAAATGCCCATAGCATGGTCTTGAGTATAGAGTTTAACCTCTCAACAAGTCCATTTGTCTGGGGATAGTAGGGGGTGGTCTTTATGTGCTTCACCCCACAGTACTTCCACAGACAAACCAGCAGGTCTGACATGCAATTGGCACCTCTGTCAGTCAGTATTTCCTTTGGAAAACCTACCCTGCTGAAAATGTCTAACAAAGCATTTACCACCTTTTCTGCCTCCATGGAAAACAGAGCCACTGCCTCAGGGTATCTTGTAGCACAATCTACTGCCACTAGGATATACTTTTTCCTTGCGGAACTTGTGATGCTCAGAGACCCCACAATATCCATAGCTACCCTCTGAAATGGCTCCTCAATCACAGGCAAAGGCATCAAAGTAGCTTTCACCTTGTCTCCTGCCTTGCCTACCTTTTGGCACTGCTCACATGTCCTGCAGTACTTTGTTACATCTCTGGAAATCCTAGGCCAATAAAAGTTTTGCATAATATGTCTCTTTGTACATTTTATGCCCATATGACCTGCAAAGGAAATATCATGGGCTATTGCTAGAAGTGTCAAATGGTAGGCCCTAGGCACTACCAACTGCTGCATTCTCTCACTCTCTAGCCCTCCATCATGGGTCCACTCTCTGTACAGTAACCCTCTGTCCCAGTATACAGAATCCCCTTTCACTTGAGAATTAGGCGCCTCCCTAGCTACCTCTCTCAGGCCTTGTAGTGTAGGGTCTGAGAGCTGTACCTGTCTCAATTCTCTCTTTGTAACCCTTCCCAGCTCCCCTTCCACAGGAAGTCTGGTATCCTCTGACAGCAGTTCTTCACTGTTAGCCTGGGTACTACTACTCACCTCTGCCCTTGCAGTCACTATGTCCAAGGGAACATCAGTACCCACAAGCAGCTGTGGTTCACCTTCAGTCTCACTGATACAGGATAGCTCCCTCCCCGAAGTAACCACCTCACCAGTCCTGGCTGCAAGTGTGCGGTCTGTCTGGGTCTTCCACAGCCTGCCAGACCCACATGCTTGTCTCCAAGCTTGACTGCATGTAACTGCATGAACACATGGTGCTGCATTATGAAAATCATTCCCTATCAGGAAATCTGCAGGGTGGTAGTTTGGTACCCTTGTTGTCTCAAGACAACATACTGTTGGTATTTTGTCATTCCTACTTACTGGCTCTCCCATCTTTTGTTCTCCACCTTGGTCTGTGGACATCTATATGCTACATGGCCCCACTGGTTGCACTGTCTCTGCTCCTAAATAGGCACAGAGCATGGATGAGTGGAGGGTGTGTGTCTGGGAGCAGAGCTCTCACAATACACATGCCCCTGCATTCGGGTAGTGCCGTTCAGTAATTACAATGAGCGTAATGCTCATAGGAGGTTGCATACCTCCCAGCTGAACAAATCTCCACAGAATGCCCAGATTTGTCACCCATACAGTTGGCTTGTACCCCATTTGTCTTGGCAAATCACCGGGGTGATCTCAGGATTGAAGTCAGTAAATAATGGCATACATTTCAGTTTCAGACTTCAAATCCATCAGAAAATGTATATTAAAACAAATCCTGTTACACTTGCAACTTTCCCAAGATTATAAGAACACTATTTAAAATATGTCCATAGTTGGACCTCATATTGTCAAGCTTTGTCCAGATAATTTGCATGAAGAGGTTGAGAGGTATGGGGGGGTTGCTAGCATGTCTGTCAAATGTGCAGATGCATGCAGGAATCCTCAGCAATAAGTGTAATCTGTCCCTTCCTAGAGAAAATAATGGTAGAGAATTTTTTTTTTATCAAACAAATTAAATTTAACTGTAGGTGTGCAGGTTTTCCCATTGCTTAGCTACACATACTGTAGCTTAAATAGCACAAGAAGATAAATAGCAAGATACAATCAGTTGATGCAGTACTGCAATAGTGTAGTGGTCAGAGAGTTTGCTTTATCATCAGTCATTCCCAGTTCAATCCTCACTGCAGTAAATTCCATTTTCCATGTAAAAGCAATTTATGAACATTTTTGTTTGCTGTATAAACTACTAAATAACATATATTTGTGAACTGGAGTACTGCATTAAGTGCAGATGTGAGGTGTCATTGTAGTAATGTGGTAATATCCACAGATAAACACAAGTGCCCCATACAGTGTATGTACACATGAATCAGGGATACTAAATGAAGTTATAATGTGTAATTAATGATAAATCCATAGAGTGTCCAAATTTACCACTTTCTCAGGAACCATGTTTCATTTATTTCTAAATGAGTGTGGGGGTAAGCGGGAATAAGTGCTTTTAAGCAGTAGTAAGCGGGTTTAAGCCTGTTTGGGTGTGGGGTAAGCAATGTGCACACAGATTAAGCAATTTTGAAGCTAACTCTCTGTAAACATATTTAATTGGAAGTTAGCATTGTTTACCATCACGTAAACCCACGCAAACCCACTTACAACTGCTTAAAGGTGCCTTAATCACTCTGTATCCAACAGCCCCTGTTCTGCTCAGCAACAAAATAAACAAGCCCTGCAGGTCTTGAACCCAGGACCCTGTACACTATAGTCACAGCAGTTAACAAGTAAACCATCACAGCTGTACATAAAGTTGAGGTATACCCAAATAGATCCTCACTATAGCAAAAACACACTTTACATGTGAAAGGAATCTATTTTTCTAACAGTTTTATGTTGTATAACCTACCACATAACATATATGTGTGAACTGGAGTACTGCATTAAGTCCAGATGTGAGGTGTCATTGTAATAAAGTGGTGAAATCCTCCAATAAACACAAGTACCCCATACAGTGTATGTACACTTGAATCACGGATACCAAATAAATATATAACATGCAATGAATGATAAATCAATGCCAAACAGCAAATAGTGTGCAACTTTAAAAAAAAGCAATGATAAGCATTGAACACCTCTGCTTACTAGATGTAAGCAATGCATAGCCCAGCTAAATAGATTTCCCCATTGGTATGCCCCTTTAAGCAATGCCATCCTTAGGTAAGCAGAATTTCCCATAGCTTAGCATTTTCAAAACTGTCCAATCATGGCAAAGTGTGGGAAATCAGCCCTATTTAAACCCCACAGGCTGGAATACATCTCATAACTGGTTGCAGCTTCCTCCTGTAGGCACTATGGCCAGTGTTGTGAAGGATCACGCTTCTGAGCACAGCTCTGGGGCATCCAGGAGTCCAAAGTCATGGCAGGACCCCTCATTAAAGACCATGAAGGGAGACTGCTGCAGGGCCAGTACCAGGGTTCCCAATATAAATCAGAAGCCTGGGACCATCTCACCCTTGACCTCACCAGTGCCACTGGCATCCCTTGAACTGGTGAGCAGGTCAGGCATCACTATGCTGACCTGAAATGGAGGAAGAGGGAGATCTTGGATCAGTGGATCCAAGAAGCTAGGCAGACGGTGATGTCCCAGCCGTGTGTAAGTATCATTCTACTACCTGTTTAATAATTGGTAGCTCATGTATATTATGGATAGGTATGGCTAAATATTCCTCTTATGTCTTTGACAGTGGCAGCAGAGCCGGCTGTGAATCAGGAAGCCCATGCCTGTAGACTGCAGAGGCTGTGTCGCAAGGCAGGTTAGTAATAATCTTGCATGTACTGTCATAAGAAATAAATCTAAAAGTAGTAGAAAGGTAATTCACAGTTCACAGTTCACAGTTTAGTACTAAGCTAAGTAATTGCCAGTATAAAACCTGTATTATGTATGGGATGTACTGAATAAACCAGACAATATGGCAGGAAGAGTCTCATATAGGTTGTATGTAAATAAAAGGGTAACAGCCTGGCAATAAAGGTCTAACTCCTGGACTGCTTGCATTTACTCTGGTATCATGTGGTAATGTAGTGTTGCATTCTCTTAATAGTACTGTTGTATTAAGCACTGTTACCCACACTGTGCTACATAAATAAAATGTGTAGGGATGTCTATATATGACTGTTGTAATCACAAGGTCATATTGTACAACTGAGAGAGACTTAGACAGAAAACAGTGAAAAGATACACAACATAATCTAAGTAGCACACTCAACTGTGACATAAACTATTGTATTTTTAGCACACACAGCCATGGTTCGAATCCTGGGAGTGGTAGTAAGCTGTATGCAGAATCATACCCCTCAACTGTACAGCTATTTTGTCAGAAAGTTCAGATAATTGGCTTAAGTTTCCTGCCTCTCACCCTGTCCTCCTGGCAAATCAGTGGGATGATCCCAGAAGTTTAGGCAGCAAATAATTACATACAACTGATGTTAAGACATCATAACTGTCAGAAATATATATATATATAAGAATAAACCTATCACTCTAGCAACTCACCAAGATGTTATGAGAGTAATATGCAAAGCATGTCCCATCTCCACCCCATGTTGTGAAGCTATGACCAGAGTGTGTGCAGTAGCAGAGTGAGACGTATGTGCATAATAATAATGTAGAATCTGGTAATATGTGTGGCAACATTCAGGTAGTGTTAACTAACATTCCCTCCACAGGTCTGTCAGATACAAAAACTGTGCCTAGAAATAAAAGATTGAAATCCTGGACTGGTACTGTTTAGTCTGGTATTGTATGGCATTGTTAGTGTTGCAGTATCTCTGAATAATAAAGTTTTACTCATCATTGTCATCCACACTGTGCTACATGATAAAACTGCCTAGGAAACCCTGTATAAGAGTATTGTAATTACAAGGTCAGATTGTAAAACCACGGGAGACTTATAGACAGAAATCAGAGAAGAGATACACAGCAATATCTATATAGCACACTCAACTGTAATGCACACTGTTTTATTTTTAGCAGACACAGCAATGGTTCAAATCCTGGGAGTGGTAGTAAGCTTTATGCAGAATCATACCCCCTCAACTGTACAGATTTGTCCAGAATTTCCATATAATTAGCCCATATCTGCTGCCTGTTATCCTGTCCCCCTGGCAAATCAGTGTGATGATCTCTGACATTTAGGTAGCATTTAATGACGTATAACTGACTGTCAGACCTGTAAATATTCAGAAAATGTATATGAAAGCAAACCTGTCATTGTAGCAATTCACCAAAGGTTTATGAGGGCAATAGTCAAAATATGTCCCAGTTTCACCTGCATGTTGTCAAGGCTTGCCCAGAGTGTGTGCAATAAGAGAATGAGAGGTATGTGCATAACATCAACCTGGAATCTGGAAATATGCGTAGAAACAGTCAGGTAGTGTTAAACAATACCACCACAGGTATAGCAGGTGAGAGGTGTATACTGCAGGTAAAACGCAGTTCACGTATATAGTTGTCTGCAAACATACCACTGTCCAAACTAAGGCCATAGGGTAGTGTAATGATACCTGTAAAGTACAGATTACAGCACTGACTAAGAAAGTATTGAGAACTACAGGAATATACAAGTTGTTATTTGACAACCCCCCACCATATCTGCAACAATCTAATTACACAACTCAATGGGTATGTGTACAATTAAATCTACTGTTGGGACATATGTCCTATTGTTTGATAAATACTGAAATTTATTTATATGCATGTGCCATGTTGAAGTACTCCCACATTGGTGGCATGCTGCCATTAATGTACCTGCATGCTGTTGTAATTGCCACTGTGGTTCCATATATGCATGTGTTCTGTTTGCTATGCAACTGTTCCATATCTGGTGTTTTGGGTTAATGGAAATATCTATGCATGCTGTTATACCTAATCCTGGAATGTGTTAACTATTACTAATCCACATAGGTTTTAAAATTAAAGCACCATAGCACGTTTGGGAAGGCCGGTCCCAGAGGACCCACCTCCCCACCTCATCTGGCCATGGCACCAGGCACCAGCATGTCTGGGGCCCACCCTGGGACCTCCTCATCTGCTGGTCCTGCACTACTTCAGGTGGAACCACCTCAAGGGATGGGGGTCACCCCCCTGGGAGTAGGCACAGGCAGGAAACTGCCACCCATTGTCAGGTCCAGGGTCTGGTGCGTAGCGAGCTCCA
>NC_056747.1:396064168-396101668 GCF_019279795.1 Protopterus annectens
GGCCTACAGTAGGGACATGTCTGAAACATCACCCTTATACAGTGCTACAACAGTGTATATACCACTATTAGAATAGCAACTGTTACAGATCTACACTACGGCATATCACAATACTGCATTCCACAACCCTTACAACCTGCAATGTGGTCCTAACATGAGCAATGAATGTGTAATATGGAATCCAATGTTAGGACAGCAAATATGGGGAATTCATACCTTTACAAACACTGGAAGCATATGTGTGCATACACTCCAGATAACATATTGTGGAAACAGCTTTTGAGGTACTGACAGCATGCATTATTTATGAGTATGGACCTTCCAGCAAGTACAGGTCCCCAATGTCACAACAATAAATGGTCTGCTGTCCAAGACATTTGGCCATCAAATGTGCCCACTTACCTGCAACAGAGGCAGCCATGGCTTGCACACATCTTACATGCCATGGAATGGATCCCATACCCAACAGGTAGCACCCAGGAGTTGGACATGTAGCCATACCTCACCATTGTATATACCATGGCAAACAGCGCAGACAGTCATGTATGTGGCGAGGATGTATGGGACAGGATTAATGTAGAAAATAAACAGATGGTATTCCAAGACAGATAATGGCACATGTTGTAAACTGGTCATGCAGGCTGCCTATTAACATTCCACAACACTGAGGGATTTACAGTAATGTTTAGCAAGTACTGGCTATGCAGTACCCATGTCAGCAATTGCCTGGACTCTGCATAAGTGTGGCCCATGGGTTAGGGTAATCATATGGGACAGTTGTACCAGAGGAAACATCAGTCAGGCCTGTCTACAGGTAGTGTATGCATAACAGCAAAGGTCCCGAAAAGGCATGCATTGTAATGTGTACTTTTGTACAAAGACCACATTGGAAACCTACAGACAGTATCAATTAAGATACATGTGCTGCACAACCAACACCTCACCCCACCTCAGGCCCACCATCCCCATCTGTACCTTGCCAGTGCCAGTGTACACCTATATATTTGCCATTCATTAGCAGAGACCAGGCTGGTACACATGGTGTTCAGTGTTTGGGTCACTGCAAAATGACACACACATGTAGGCCATAGTTGTCAAGCATCCACAAAAAGGCTGAGGGTGGGGAGGGGGTGTCATCATGACACAGCAGTGCACTAAAGCAGAGATCCAAAAGACACCATGAATGGCTGTATCTGCACACAATCAAGGTCAAGAACTGTGGTAGACATAACCCTGACTCCACAGCAATAGTGATGGCACTGTGTGATCTCCAAGGGATGTGCACATGAGTTGACCTTGCAATCATGCAGAGTTGGGGGGCATTTGTAGGGCAGACTGACCAAATACTGGAAAATGCAGATGGCCCATGCTAGTATACCCCTGCCAGGAATAGTGACTGCTGTAGTACACATAACAGTAGGTGTAACAAACCATCATGATAAGGGCGTGCACACATATACACCCACAAATTGTATGCATCTCAATCAGCATCTGCACAACTGACACATTTGTTTGACACTGCATTTGATTGCACAGGTCATATGTCACATATCAGGTTCATGTAATGTTAACATATGCAGTAATGTGGTCCCATGGCATATCAAGGAAGAGGGTGTCATATCAATAAGGATGTGTACACTCCCAATAGCCACAGTAAGGTTTGAAGGTTGTCAGTGTAATTGTATTTTATTGGCCATACATGCACCGCTGATGATGAGATCTGTAAATCAGACATCAGGCATTCACAAATGACATCTGTCCACATATCATCCCAGGTATGTGTCAGACAAACAAATAGGAGCTGTGAGCAGCAGAGCAAACATAACTGACACACATATACACATTCAGCAATGGTGTGTACACCTGAGAGGTATGGTGCACAGTACATGCTAGGGTGCCGAACAGGTACACAGCAATACTGTGTATATGGGTGCAGTGTGTTCCAGAGGAAAGGGCATCACCAACTAACTGTGGGTAAAACTGCCTTCCAGTTTATAGCCTGCTACAGACCACCCTCCCAAACACAGGAACCCCACTTGGCCTTACTGAGAATACTGGAAAATATGAAGGTCTCTCCAAACACCATTATATTGGGCGACTTCAACTACCCAAACATAGACTGGGAGCATTACTCTAGCTCCAACACCCTAGCCCAAAGGTTTTTAGAATTTATAAACTCAAATGCTATGGAACAACTTGTTACCACTCCCACAAGAGGGGAAAACATACTGGACCTGATCATCACCAACATGGGGACACTATGCTCCAGACCAGAAGTGTATCCCTCACTGGTAAGATCAGACCATAAACTAATCTCACTGGATATTCACATCCCGACCCCACCCCCTGCCCAGAAAACCACAGTGAAAAACTTCTAACGCAAATTTCACACGCCTCAAAACTGAGGCGAAATCCTTCAAAGCCCCCGGGCCTATGGAAAATACGGCCCAGACCGCAGAATCCTTTATAAACACATTCTATGAACACCTTCAGGAATGCATGGATCATGCAATCCCAAATAAAACCAAGACCCAATCCTCCAAAGGCAGACGTCCTGTCTGGTGGACCCCAGCCATAAACAAACTATACAATAGAAGGAGGAAGCTACTACATGATAGAGCAAAATCCCAAAAAGGGAAGGCATCTCTGATCAGTATTAGCAAAAAACTACGGGCACTCATAAAATCGTCTAAGGCCAGCTTCGAGAGAAAAATTGCACAGGACACTAAGGATAATCACAAGGCTTTCTTTAGTTATGTTAGGAACCTGGGTGGGAATTCCCAGATATGCTCAGAATTAGTCCAAAATGACAAAAATACACCGAGCCCACAGACATTGCCAACATCCTAGCTGCCAGGTTGAGTGCAAACTTCTCCTCTGTCCCCACCAAAAGGGCAAATATCTATCCCAACAGAGTGCTGCCCCTGACATCTCAGATGCTCAGGTAAGAGCCGCCTCTCCAAAGCAAAAACACAGCATCAATGGGACCAGATAGTGTCCCGGCTGTGTCCTACATGAACTCCAAGAAGAGCTAAACCCAAACATAAAACTACTGTTCAATCTTAGCCTTACTACAGGATATGTACCCAAAGAGTGGCGTACAGCAACAGTGGCCCCTCTCCACAAAGGTGGTGCCTCAATGGATCCTGGAAACTATCGCCCCATAAGCCTGACTAGTTTGGTCTGCAAAGCTATGGAAAGGATCATCATGGACCTCATAAATAAAGATATTGGGGACCTACAGACACTGGATCCTACCCGTTTGGCTTTGTTAAGGGTAGATCCTGCCTCTTAAACCTGGTCGATTTCTTTGAAACAGTCACCAAGGCCATTGACGAGGGAAGGTGGTCCACACAGCCTACCTGGACCTTGCAAAGCCTTCGATACAATACCCCACTCGGGCATTATAGATAAGCTCACCAGCTTAAATATAAACCCCTATGTCACTAGATGGGTTGCAAACTGGCTCAAGGACAGAACCCACATGGTTAGAATTGCTGGAGCCATGTCAGACTCCAAACCAGTTACAAGTGGCGTCCCACAAGGTTCAGTCCTGGGACCTCTCTTGTTCGGTATATATTTCTCGGCAGTACAGGCCAACACGGAAGGACTGTGGCTGACCAAGTTCGCAGATGACTGCAAACTGGGCACCATAATCAACTCTCCAGCTGACACAAGCATCCTCCAAAAGGGCCTCATAGAAACAGACAACTGGTGCCAGAGCCATGGCCTCAAGCTAAACGCCAAAAAGTGTATAGTCCCTTTGGCAAAAACAAAGTGCCCACAAATTACCACATAGGTGGTAATCCATTAAGTACAGAAGAAGTCATTAGGGACCTGGGGACCCAAGTTGATAGCAATCTCTCATTTGACAACCACGTGGCCAAAGTGGTTAGAAAAACATTTTATATAGCCCACCTAATCATGAAGGGATTCACATCTAGATCAGGGAGGTCATCGTACCTCTTTACTCATCCCTCATCAGGCCCATAATTGAGTACAATGCCCTTTGGGATGTACCTTACCAGACACCTGCAGCAACTGGAAAGACCCCAAAAGTACCTCACCAAGAGGATCAAAGGGCTCAAACAGATGCCATATGCTGCCCGGTTAAAGAAACTCCAGCTCTACTCAGTGGCATACCGCCTGCTCAGAGGCGATCTGTGCCTGACGATAAAGCCATGTCCAACCCGAATTAATGGACATGCTGCACCTCAGAAAATCCAAATCCCATTGAGCTATGTGCTCGAGAGACTTGAACCTCAGCACTGAAATAAATAGGACATGCTGGAGGGACAGATTCATAACCCAGAGGCTCCCTTCACTCTGGAATAAAATCCCAGTCCAGGTTAGGCAGAGTCCCACATTGACTCTCTTCAAGAGGAATCTTGATGAGTGGATGGGAGATTGTAGGTTTACCCCGGCTATCACTTCTGTGTCACTGTTAGACAGAGGCACAGTATACTAACCTCAAAAAAAGGCATAGCAAAATTAATTTAAAATGGGTGGCGAAAGCCAAACACACTCTGGCTAGGCTTATAAATGCCCTAGGGCAGATAGCCTAGTATGAACCTATGAACCTATGAACACAACTCATGAATCACAGAGATGTATAATGTTGCTAGTAGGGATTGACTATAGATGCACTGCATGCTGTTGAGTGCCATATGTCATGCATGTTGACAGATGGGTAATGGGAGGTTTGTGTGTAATATCTTTGTGCAACCTCACCTGTAAGTGTGTGTGTGTGTGTGTGTGTGTGTGTGTGTGTGTGTGTGTGTGTGTGTGTGTGTGTGTGTGTGTGTGTGTGTGTGTGGAGGGGGGTTAATTTGTCTGCAAGTGCAATCTGGTGGAGTGGAAGGGGGTTGATGTATGTAGGATGTGTGTGTGTGTGTGTGTGTGTGTCTATGTATGCATATGTGTGAGTGTGGGGTTGTACATACCTCTCAACTTCCCTTTGACATCGTGCAGTACATGGACATGGACAGACACATGAGACACCAGAAATAATTTTCTGACATGTAATCTCAGGACAGCTGATAGTATAATAACGTCTGTAGCATGAAACATACATTGGGAGGGAAAACTAGACATCAGGGATACTGTTTTAATTGCAATCAGCAGAAAGGTGAAAGAATACCCACATATGCAGCACTACAGATGCATTGAGGAATTACTAGACAACACCAAAGAGTGTTTCGAAATATTACTGTAGTCCACATAAAAAGTTAATAGAGCAACAGATCTTGCATCTACTGAACAATAGTTATGTATGACACTCCAGTGTGTGACATTATTGAGTGACTGTAGTAGCCCTAGGGGGCCATGCTCAAGATGTCTGGACAAACTCAGGGTGAACACTGGATAACATCAGAGAGTCTTTGAAAAAACGACTCCAATCAAGTCAAAGAGGTAATGGAGTAACAGGTCATGTTTTGTGATCACTTTTCTAGGCAATTAGAAGAATGATACGTTAATGATTGGTATTATTGACTGTAATTATTCATGACTGATGCAGGATGAGGAACTTAAGAGAATAAACTAGGGACAGTGTGTAAACTCAGGGACAGCTACATAGTATAGTGGAATGTCAGGGTATATGTGTGTGTGTGTGTGTGTGTGTGTGTGTGTGTGTGTGTGTGTGTGTGTGTGTGTGTGTGTGTATGTGTACCGTTAAGCAATGACGTACAGGTCTTAAAGTACATTTCTTGTTTTACCCTCACAGGTTGCAAGGTGGGTCAGGGTCCCTCCTACAGGCAATCTGATGTTGGTTTCCATACAGACACTGAAAATGATGATAGGCATGTTGAGGCACAGGCGAGGTTGTCAGGGGCTGAAGCTGTGGCATCGTTTGACATCCCGTTGTTATCTACCCTATCCCCACACACAGTCCCGATACCTATACTTAACTCACCACCAGTGGCCATAGCAGAGGGACAGTTGGCGGTTAGTGGCATGGGGACAGGACATTGTGGTATCTATGGCATGTGTGTCTGGACACAGCAGACATAGCCGGATGTCCGGTGGGGTATCACATAGGCAGATGTACAGGAGTGCTCATTGGAGGGCTGCTGGTCATTGTGCCCCTGGCAGAGGTGCCACATCTGATACCACCAGATGCATGTTTCAGGCTGTCATGGAGGCGCAGGGATGTATGGAACGGTACACCAGACAGGTTCTGAGGCTGAAAAAGACTAGTCATTCAGCTGTTACTGACAACATCCATGATCTTGCAGGTGCCCTCCATTATTTTTCAGAGGTCATGGATAGATGGTAGGGTGAGATGGTGGGAATCCTTGATCATGGAATGTCCATGCTCGAGCATATGGTGGGAGTGGTGTGACAGCCACGTGGACGTAGGCCAGCAACACCAACAGCTAGAGGTCGATGTGGACGTGCAAGATCACAAAGCCACTCTCATAGTGGCAGTACCAGCCCCAGCACTGCAGGGGGGGGTGCTGTCCACACCACACCCCAGCAGGCCACATGCACATGGCCCTGGCCAGTCCCAGGAGGGACATGGATCCAGCGGACATATGTCATCATCAGGGGAGAGCACCATATTGTGGCTTGTACCTGGTCATGCCAGTGGAACCTCTGGCAGGCACAATTCTCGTGTCTGTGGTCAGAGAGAGTGAACTGCACACCCTGCCAGGTATGGTCTTCAGCTGTCCAACAAACACCTGTATAGGGCAGCCACATGGCAGAACTGTGTGCATGCATACTCACACACACAATACAAACACAGCTAGGGCAACTCCATACCTACACACACCACATCACCACGGCCGTATCAATAATTATACCCCCTCACTCACACACATGGTGTCAAATGTATGGCTCAGCCTAGGTCTCTGGCAAACCAACAACACACCCAATGATAACATTGATGCAGGGACAGGCTAATATAATTCTGATGCACATGGTGACTGTACTATGGTGTACCAATGTAATGCTGTGTAACATGTTGTCAGCAGTAAAGATTAATGCTTACATGTCAGGAAGTGTAGCTGTCCAACCATGATGCATTATAGCTGTTATTAACACTGAGTGATTGCAGTCTCCATAATGTAATCCATTTGTGTTGTAGGTGTCCATGTGTCAGCAGGAGGATGGTCTGCTGTTGTATCCTACAAGGGGTATGGCACTGTGGTGACACCTTGGCTGTGCCATATCCTGGGTACAGGGGAACACATGTGACAGGTCTTTATAACAGTTACTGCATGTGCCACATGGCTGATAGGTCTGGGGGTGGTGTATACAGGTGTGTGCATGGTGGCTGCTGTCAGCAACCCTTCTACAGTGGACAATGGTAAGTGTACTGAGTGGAACACACCACATGTTTGTGTATAACACACACAGAGGCCTTGGTGTTGATGCAATACACAGAGAATACTGTACACATGGATGTATGTACCTGTGTAAGGAACACATTGTAGCCTATGTAATAACACCAAGCCAGAATAGACACAACACATTGGGAAATAAGCAGTCTGCTAGTTTAATGTGATTGACGATGGTACTGGCAGAGTATATGTCCCCTTCCCCAATGTAGTGCAATCCTCAACTCGATAAACATAGGTGTACTGGTGTGGGTGGCACAGCCCTACCATTTGGAGGGTGAGAGGTGCTGTAGAACCACAGACAACTACTTAACCTGTTGACATGAACTATGCAGTATTACGGCCAGCTAAGCTGTGGGATACACTCAACAGTAACTGCAATGATGATGGCTGTGTCCACAACAGCCACACCCAGCTATAGATACCAACCCCTGTATCGCTGCATGCCTATACAGTGGGGAAGAGGGCATTACACATCTATCACTATTTGTGATGGACTGTAGCTCGACAGGATGATACCTGTGAAATGTTAACATATGCCAGGCAGTTCTTGGACAGATGACCTCCTGGGACATATATATTCTGCAAAAGGAAGTAGATTCCTTCACATACACACACACTCTTACTTGGAAACACTGGAACTAGACACCTACCTAGGTATGTAGTGTTGCTGATGTGTGTGGCCTTAATTGCACACACCACATAGCTGTTAGGATGAGGTGTGTTCCAGGTTACATGTTACGTGAAGAACATCCCCAGGTCTTTACAGTATGGTAATGGGGGATGTACTGGTTGTTTATGGGCAATACATAGTGTGACATACTGTCATATGCTCATTGACAAACACATAACAGTCAGACTCACATCTGAGAGACCTGGGCTTATCAGTGCTATCTACCTTGTCAGTGCATCCATTGTGTTACAGATAAGTTGCACACAGCACATGCATAACTGGGCAGGGTGGTGTTATCAATTACCTGTATGGTTGATGGTGACAGTGGTCCCCATAGAGTGGAACATGGGACATGTCCCAGGGGTTCCATGGTGTAAAGACAGTATACCCAGCACCCACACCCCACAGTGGATATTGTACGCACTGATACCCATGATAACACTCTCACATACCAACCATCACACATTGACCAGGACTGCAATACAACCCTTTGTCTATCCCAAGAGTGCTACTACAGGGATATGCATCCAATGCACATGTCACAGGTATAGTAGGGTGATGCATTGTCATGCCACTCCTATGGTCAGCAACATCACTATCCCTAATACTGTGTGGCAAGGCATATTGTATTAGGAGAATGTGGCATCAGAAGGCTGTACCTTACAAATATACACACATGCACACATACACACACTTGCCAGAACTCAGTGGGTATCCCATGCCTATCAACTCATTTGTGCAACAGTGTTGTGCTGGTACTGCAAGGCCCAGGTAGCCCTTAGGGAGAAGAATGTAACAAGCTACATGTACATGCAATGCCTGGTACAGCAGCAGCCACATCTAACTATGGCAATGGGGGGAGTGCACTGGGTGTGAAGGGCCTCAGGGTATTCTCAACTACAGGTCTACAAACACACAGACACTGATATTCGCTATAATGCACACATACACATTTGTCAGTACTGGGGCTCATCGGTGCAGGTCTTCATAGGTGTGTACCAGGCTACTGTCCATGGAGAGATGGGAAGTGTAGAGGATGTGAGTACAGTGGTATCATGCCACCTGCCATGTGACAGCAGGCCATCTATCAACAGATACCACAGGGGTGATCCTCAGGATGAGAGTTACATGCATCAGCCAATCATATGGTTGCCTCTTGCAGAGGGCCAGTGAAGTGCTCCAGCTTACATGTATGCAACATGTATTACATAACATGGTCAGTGTCTGTCTTGGAGACCTGTACCTGTTAGAAAAATCTATACATGCTGCTTAGAAAATATATTTACAATGTATGCTGCTTAGAAAATATATTTACAATGTATGCTGCTTGGGAAAATGTGCATTCAAACATTCAAACACATATAAGTTGTGTGGTCAAATATATAGAGAAATGTGTGCTTTAGTTAGGAATAAATGTACTTAAATCCATAATAGAGAACAAAGTTTGAAAAGTAGTATATAATGCATTTAATTCTGTCTTGCTAGAATAATAGTAGAAATAAACTTGCATATTATTGCTTGAAGCACAAGCTGCAGTGTTATCAGAAATTTGGCCTTGGCAGCGTGCAAGCACAGCCTGGCTCATGTCTTTCAAGTAAAGATTATTTTGCAAAGTTAGAAAATAATAAATCTGTTCGCATGTGAATCTTCTGCCTGCTTCCACCAGAAGAATAGCACTATCAGAGATAGTGTCCAGCTGGTGAACAAGAAAGACAAAGAGAGGCATTAAAGAAGACATACATCTATTGTATTCGAACTAATCTAAGAGCCTTGAATTGGCTACATCCTCAGGAGGTCATCGTGACTGACCAGGTGCTTGCAAGGCTGTAACATTCTCATGGAAAAGACTTTTTGAAAAACACAATGTCAGCACTTTTTCATAAGTTACTATGATGTAAAGACCCTGTCACTGACCACGCCAGTGAGGTGGGCAAAACTGATAATGACATGTATAAAAAATGGTGCCCTCTGTGAATAAATTAGTCAAAATTCTGTACAACTTTGTGTATGGTTTTTTGCCTCCTAATGTACATTAGAGTTTGAGATATTCGAGTTCTCCTGCATTATTGTTTGTTATTGATTGACATTGTTTTTGAATAACTCAATGATTTTTACAGTCTGACTCTAACAAATTTATTTAACATTTTGGTCCTAATCGTGCGGAATTCCCTTGGTAAGCTGCAGGTCAGAATATATAGGTGGCACGAAATCTGCAGAAGAAGGAAAGACCTCCGACTGAATTGTCGTCAAAGAGGCTGTCCACTTGTCTGATCTGTGGCAAAGCGGAAAACTGGGTCCTAAAAGCATATCAAACATAAGCAGGAGGCTCGGGTAAGCAGAATTCCTCTCTTTGTTTTTGTTTTAGATCGGGGACCAGGTTACACTGTGCTATTGCTAAGGTTTGTGATAGCAGGGAGAGAGGTAGTCAAGTATTGTATCTTGAGTCATAGATCAGGAAATAAAGCAAAGCAAAGTATACAGTCTTTCTAGTCACTGCTGTGTATACGGCGAATAAGATACCACGTGGTACAAGAGAAAGGGTTACGTAACAGTTCTTTTGTTCTCTCTCTCTTCTTTTTTTTCTCTTTCAGAGACATGGGAAATGAATGCACTAAAGGGTCACGTGACCGCCCTAACAGAAGAAGCAAAAAATAGGCAATAACAGAGAGGAGAAAAAGAGAGATATATTTCAAAAAGGGATAACAAGTATGACTTTGATGGTAAATTAGATAAAATGTCATTAGTAAAACTTTTGAAACAGTTAAAATCTGACGAAGGTCAGGCAAAAACAACAACAGTTCTCAAGCACATAGGTGGATTGAGGAAGTGAACCGGAACAGAAAAACAAAATGCAAAGGCATTATTTTTAGACAAAGAGGATAATAACATAATAGTAGCATCGGTCCCTCCCTACCACCTCCTCCGATGCCTTACTTAGAATATGAAGCGGAGGGCGGGCTGGACCCCCACGCTACCCAGAGACAACAGGGATATTAAGGCAACCATTTGTAAGAGAACCTATCGGACTAGATCCCATAGGTGTTCAACCAAGCGGAAGTTTATTAGATGAGAGTGAGGAAATCTGTCCATTAATAGAAGTACCAAACCCACAGGCAGGACAGGAGGGCCAAGCCTCAACTCTCTTAGTATATAGACCATGGACACCGGAAGACATCCAGCTACAGAAGGAATTAAAATTAACTTTGAGAAATTTCTACAGGATTTACAGGGCATGAGATTGAGTTACCACCTAAATGGGGAAGAGGTAGAAAGAGTAGTTAGACAAATTTTAGGTCCGGACTGGCACATGATTTGTGGCTGGAATGCCCGTGACGCGCAACATAGGCCACTCCCACATAGTGACGCAGAACTAGATGCTAGATTGAAGGGTCTTACAGACCGCATTACTGAAAAATGGAAACCTAGGGCAGACTGGACTTGCATTAACCAATGCGTACAACAAGATAATGAAACAGTGGATGCATACTATGGTAGATTATTAGAATGTTTTAATAACCATAGTGGCATGCCTATTCCTGAAAATCAAAAGAATGATAGCTCATATGAACAACAGTTGAAGAATGCATTTTTGAAAGGTTGTATTGCCCCTATCAATAGCTTCATCACGAAGCACATGATAGATCACCGAACAAGTAGGCTTCAAGCCTTGTTAGAGTATGCTAGACATGCCGAAAAACATTTTCTTCACAGCTGAAGACGGTGTGGAAGTTTTTGTAGTACAAACAGCCAAGAAGGGTAAGCGAAATACTCAGGGTAACAAACGCTCTGACAGAAACTCAGAAATTTATGAGGACAGGAAGAAAAAAGGTGAGTGCTTCAATTGCGGTAAGAAGGGACATTTGGCAAGGGATTGCAGGAGCAAGGCACCTGTGGAAAAAAAGGATAAGGAAGATGAGGATTGACTATATGACAGTTATGCTGCTCAGCAGTCACCAGGAGAGACTAATGAGCAGAATAATGTAAATACCTTAGAAGAAACAAATGACATGCAACCGGATGTAGAAGTTGGGGAGAGTGAAGTTTTGATTTGGCATTACTGAGCTTAGAGCTCTATTTAGCAGACACAAACCGAAGTTCTGGTGGAAGGGAGAGAAGTCAAATTTTGTGTGACTCAGGAGCATCACGAACTTTGATACATCCTTCAAAGTTACCGAACATTCTGAGTCACCTGATTACATATTAGTGAAAGCAGCAAACGGACAGCTGTACAGGGAACCACTTTCCCATGATATAGCAATAACTGACCCGTCTCGGCATGACCCAAAGAAGTAAAATAGTACTTTCTGCCAAATGCCCCATGAACTTATTAGGAAGAGATCTTATGCAACTTTTTGGCATAGCAGTAGTCCCTACCATGAATGGTATGGAGGCACAGAGGCAAACTGATACTTTTGTAGTACGATCGGAGGGTGAGGCTTATTATTGGTACAGCCAGGATCTGGTTACAACCGGTCCAGGGGCGGTGACCAAGGAACTGATGAATGTAGCCACCAGCAAGCTGCTTCCCCTCGATGTTGATCAGCAACATTTGTTACATTGTACCCTATACTATTGTAGCACATCAGGACCTGATAAAGAATATGAACAAAAATTGTTCAGGAATCCATAAATAGACTAATACTGCGGACTTTATACTGGGACACTGAGGGCAATAGTGTAGTAAGTTGTTCACTACCTCAGGAGTTCTTGGAATTATACAAATCCAATAAACTACCACATGTTAGCCTAACCAAAAACAGGAATGTTAGGTGGGTAGACTTGGGTGACAAAGTGACAAGATGGGAGAGACTAACTGACTTAGAGTTATCGGACTTAGGAGTACAGAAACAAAAACTAAATTGGTTAACTAGCACGCCCAGCTGTACACTTACAACAGAGTGAAGACAGCTGACTGGCGTTCCTGATAGAAGAAGAAGAAAAAGCTTTGAGCGAAATACCAAATGTCCTTTGGTCAACAGGAAAATCAGATGTAGGACTTATTCGAACAGCAGGGCCAGTAGTTATTACACCAAAATCGGCCTTTAGACCAAGGAAAGACAATATCCTTTGAGCAAGGATGCAGAACAGGGAATCAAACCCATCATAATGGCATTACTTAAGAAAGGGATACTGGTAGAATCCCTAGATTCACCATGTAATACTCCTCTATTTCCTGTAAAAAAAGCAAACGGGAATGGCGGATGGTACAAGATTTACAGGCTGTAAATGATGCGGTAATACCAAGCACCTACGGTGCCAGACCCACATACCTTGTTAAATGATTTGAAGCCAACAAAAATACTTCACCGTGGTAGATATTAGCAATGCGTTTTTCAATACCTATCCACCCTGACAGCCAGCATTGGTTTGCATTTACATTTCAGGGCAAAAGGTATACTACCACAGGGATATAGTGAAAGTCCAACAATATTCCAAGAGATGGCTAGCAACCTGGCGGGTTTTCTCCACCAGGGGCAGCCAAGTACTACTTTATGTAGATGACATCCTGCTTGCAGCCCCTACCCAGCAGCAGTGTAGGGAAGATACAATAGCATTGTTGAAATTCTTAGCTGAGCAAGGGCATAAAGTGAATAAACATAAATTGCAACTTTGGAAAGAACAGGTTAAATACCTGGGATATGTGATATCCAAAGAAGGTAGAACATTAGATGAAGATAGGAAAACAGCTATCTTACAAGCACCTAGACCAACTACCAAAAGGAAATGATGTCCTTCTTGGGAACGACTAATTTTGTCGAAGTTGGATACCGAATTATGCTTTAGAAACGGCTCCATTGGCTGATTTAATATTTAAAACACCAATGGCAGCACAAGAAACACTGCACTGGACTCCGGAAGCAGAAGCAGCCTTTTGCAGACTAAAACAACTGATAGTTTCATCATTAGTTTTAGGGCTTCCGAATTACCATAAGAGATTTTTCCAAACTGTAGATTGTAGGGATATATGACGTCAGTACTGACGCAACAACATGGCAAGCAACGCCCATAGCTTACTATTCATCACATTTAGATCCGGTGGCACGATCATTACCACCCTGCGTACAAGCAGTAGTCGCAGCAGCTATGGCTGTGCAAGCTTTAGCCTCAGTGGTATTGTTTCATCCTCTCACGTTGAGAGTACCTCATGCAGTTGCGATAATTTTACTGCAAGAAAAAATAGCATTTTTATCCCCTGCCAGACATCTTTCTTGCATGACCATACTATTGAGTCAACCCCACATGACAATTGAACGATGCACGACATTAAATCCATCGACACTACTTCCGATTCCTGTAGATGGCACACCACACAGTTGCCTACAGGAAATGGAACAAATAACTACACCCAGACAAGATCTTACTGATGTACCTTTAGCCGATGCAGAGGTAACATTTTTTGTGGATGGGTCCTGTAGGAGGTCCTACAGGAAAAACCTAGTGGGTTATGCAGTAGTAACTGATGACGAAATCATAGAAGCACAACCCTGCAACATAACCTGTCAGCTCAAGCAGCAGAATTGATAGCTTTGACACGTGCTTGCACTTTAGCAAAAGACAAATGTGTTAACATATATACTGACAGTCAGTATGCTTTCTCTACAGTGCATGTCTTTGCACAACAATGGAAAAACAGGGGAATGATAACATCTACTGGCAAGCCGATTAATCATGCACAATTGATTTTGAACCTGTTAGATTCTATTCAGTTACCCACTAGAATAGCTATCTGTAAATGTGCAGCCCATACCAAACAACAAGATAGAATTTCAAAAGGAAATGCTCGGGCTGATGCAGCAAGCTGCCTCAGACCCAGAAACTGTGCTTTTAAATGAAGAACTACAACCTTCTGAGACTCTAGATTTAGAAATGTTAAAAACAATGCAGACATTAGCTACAAAAGCAGAAAAACAAAAGTGGATAAACGAGGAGCAATCCTTGAAGAGGGACTGTACATCTCCAAAGAGAAAAGCCCATATTGCCATCTAATTTATTTAGATATGCAGCTTTGTTGAGTCATGGGCAGAGCCATGTCTCAACAGGGGATGGTACAGTTAGTTAACAAAACATTCCAAACATATGGATTTAATTATACACAAAAATTTTGTGCAACATGTCATATTTGTAGCAAACATCATGCACAGGAGCATTTAAACCGAGCGAGGAGCTTTCCAATACCCTATCCGCTCCATACTATTTGTATGGATTTCATAGAACTGAATAAATGTGAAGGAAAAATACTGTTTAGTAATCATAGATATGTTTTCAAAATGGGTAGAAGCTTTTCCAACCAGGAATCCGGATGCAGCAACAGTAAAAGCCCTAGTGAAAGAAATCATTCCTAGATTTGGCATACCGGAAAGAATTTATAGTGACAATGGAACTTTGTAAATCAGACAATTCACCAGCTTGGGAGATTTTTGGGATTTCTTTGAAGAACCATTGTGCTTATCACCCTCAGTCAGCAGGACTGGTGGAGAGGTACAATGGAATTTTGAAAACAAGTTGAGAAAATTAATGAGTGAGACTCAGAAGACTTGGATTTGCTGTCTGCCTTTAGCACTGCTGAGCATGAGAACTGTTCCAAATGTAAAGGGCTTGACCCTTTGAGATAGTGTTTGAAGGGCATATTGTGTGCCACAATGGAAGGCCCTCATGCCTGCAGAGCTGGAGGCCGATAGCTCATTAGCTAGTTATATGAAGAAATTGTTAACAAATAAGACTGTTTTGCAGTTGAACTCTTTTCAGATAAACAAGAAGCAAAACCGAGGCGTGCTGACCCGGGGTCCTGGATTTGGCTGAAAATCATAAAAAGAAAGAACTGGGCGAGTCCAAAGTGGGAAGGTCCGTACCAGGTACTATTGGCAACACCTACTGCAGTAAAATTGCTGAAAGATCATCTTGGGTTCATTTGACCCACTGCAAACCTGTCAAGAAATTTAGTTTGGATAAAATCTTTACTGACATACCACAAGAACAGGATGGCCAGAGGCAGAATGAATAAAAATGTGAAACAACCCCAGAGACATTGGTTCACTGGCCTACTGATCATACACTTATTAACTATGTTTGTAGTAACCTTTTTGTTGTTATGGTTTTTCTTGCATATAACTACGGAATTGAAATTAATAAAACGTGATGAAGGACTGGCTATAGACTGGCACCCAAATTTTAACACATACCTGGCTATGAAACGAGTCTATGTAGAGACTATGAACGTTTCAAATTGCTGGGTTTGTACTGCAATACCCACAGCATATGGAGGACTTTTGATGTCTGCTGTCCCCTTGGGGATAAATGAAACTTGGGAAAACCTATTATTTGATACAGGCACTGTGAGATCACAAGACAAAGTGGCATTATATTTGCCTGTTACTCAGAGAGGAATTGTTTGTTTTGTTAAAAATGATACACTCCAGGTTGGTTGGAGTAGCTGTAACATAACTGTGTCTTACAAATGTTATATAAAACCTGTAGACCAAGGTACTAGTTGTAGCACGAATTATGGTTCATACTTAAGCTTGATGAAAACAACATTGAGAGATGTGCAAAAAACTCCTGAAATATATAGACAACTATCTGTTATAGATAAGAAAATGTTTCATTCAGGGTTAACCCGCATCAGTACAAAAGTAGAAAACTGTTACTTTGTTTGTGGGAAAAAGGCCTATAAATGAACTTTTTCCAGAATCTGTTTGGGGGGTGGGGGTCGGTCCTTATGAACATTCTGATTGCAATTTGTGTGGTACTGCTCATAATTGGAGCATGTGTCTGCTATGGATACCCTGTGTGAAAAAATTAGTTAAAGACTTAGTTGATGTATCAGTAACTGAAACTATGTACCAAGATATGGAATTGAATTTGTTAATACCAAGTGAAAGCCTATCTGAAATATAAAACAAATGACTTACTTAGCTGAAAGCCCTTGAAAGGGAAAGGCTGAGGAATGAAATAATATTGTTTATGTTTCAAATAGAATAAAATGCATTAACAGGAGGGAGAATGTTAGAAAAATCTATACATGCTGCTTAGAAAATATATTTACAATGTATGCTGCTTAGAAAATATATTTACAATGTATGCTGCTTGGGAAAATGTGCATTCAAACATTCAAACACATATAAGTTGTGTGGTCAAATATATAGAGAAATGTGTGCTTTAGTTAGGAATAAATGTACTTAAATCCATAATAGAGAACAAAGTTTGAAAAGTAGTATATAATGCATTTAATTCTGTCTTGCTAGAATAATAGTAGAAATAAACTTGCATATTATTGCTTGAAGCACAAGCTGCAGTGTTATCAGAAATTTGGCCTTGGCAGCGTGCAAGCACAGCCTGGCTCATGTCTTTCAAGTAAAGATTATTTTGCAAAGTTAGAAAATAATAAATCTGTTCGCATGTGAATCTTCTGCCTGCTTCCACCAGAAGAATAGCCTTGTGCGCACTATCAGAGATAGTGTCCAGCTGGTGAACAAGAAAGACAAAGAGAGGCATTAAAGAAGACATACATCTATTGTATTCGAACTAATCTAAGAGCCTTGAATTGGCTACATCCTCAGGAGGTCATCGTGACTGACCAGGTGCTTGCAAGGCTGTAACATTCTCATGGGAAAAAGACTTTTTGAAAAACACAATGTCAGCACTTTTTCATAAGTTACTATGATGTAAAGACCCTGTCACTGACCACGCCAGTGAGGTGGGCAAAACTGATAATGACATGTATAAAAAATGGTGCCCTCTGTGAATAAACTAGTCAAAATTCTGTACAACTTTGTGTATGGTTTTTTGCCTCCTAATGTACATTAGAGTTTGAGATATTCGAGTTCTCCTGCATTATTGTTTGTTATTGATTGACATTGTTTTTGAATAACTCAATGATTTTTACAGTCTGACTCTAACAAATTTATTTAACAGTACCCAAGCATGTTCTATTGCCTGTAGTGGTTTAGTTGAGGTATCCATGGCATGTGGTGCATACAGGGTGTGGATTCCTAGCTGTGGCATTCATAACACAGCTGGGCAGACATGTCAGTGTTGGTCAAGCATAGATTGCCTGTAAGTAGTCAAGATGGATACCTGACATCTGCACATCTGTACAGAGGACAGACAGACATCTGCTAGCTGACTAGCTATACATTAGGATGAATGTGTTGACAGACAGACATCTGACACTGATGGGTATGCCATTACTACATGACGGCAGCCATCACTGATGTGCTATACACATAGTAGTCTACAGTTATTTTCCACGTCAGATCATTATCCAGTAAGAAATATTTAATGAGACCCAGCTCACACACCAGGAACATGACAGTGAGGACTCAGAGTCCATCTTTGCATGCAGGGGTGTTTGGTTCCAGTACCTCAATCTGCAATCTACTCATACTTGGGGAAAGCACCGCCAACAGTAGTAACGTAATGATACACTACATGCCAGTGTGACTGCATATAACCTGGAAAATTACCCATGTATGTAACATATTCAAATAGAAAAGAGTGTTGTACAAGCTATATATGCTCAGGTGTTTCAGACAGTAGACTCACACCCCTTGTTACCGTAATGACAGCACATAGGTGTATGTTATGTACATGGCATTAAATAAACTTATTAAAGATGTCCTTACCATGCTATTTTATCAGACCGGAATGTGAGCACTGGTTACCAGGGCTGAGCCATGCTTATCAGGTTTCAGCATTGCTGCAATATAAATGCTAAGCACATTTGGCACTGGTAAGTGAAGCCTACATGGTGTAAGCACCTGTATGTTTAACCATACGTTAGCAGTGCTTACCATCGAGCAAACCCATGCAAACCTGCTTAAAGCTGCTCAAAACTGCCTTAGCCACCCGTATCCAACAGCCCTTGTTCTGCCAAGCAACAAAATAAAGAGCCCTTGCAGGTCTTGAACTCAGGACCCTATACATTATAATCACAGCAGTTAACCACTAAGCCGTGAAAACATTTGTTTTACTAATATATCTGTCAGTACACATACTGAATAGTGCTGAACAACTGCAATGTCTTCTACAATAGTGTAGTACTTGTTAGTGATAATACTGTTGAATCATGTATGTTGTTATATCTAAATATACACATATCAGAGAAATACAGTGTGATACATCTGGGAAGGTATACACAACAGTAATGTTTACACATAACAAGGATATGGATATATATATATATATATATATATATATATATATATATATATATATATATATATATATATATATATATATACATGTCCCATTTCCCATTAGGAAACCATGGTAAAACATTTTTCCAAAGCCAACTTCATGCTTCTTAAGACAGAAGTGGTGAACTTCAGGACACCCATGCAGATGGGCAATACAGTTACAACTGCTGAATCCTACACAAATGCACTCTATAAGCACTTACACGAGTGCATGGATCATGCTATCCCAAACAGAACCAAGATGCTATCCTAAAAAAAGGAAGCCAATCTGGTGGTCTCCTGCCATAAACAAACTGTACAACAGAAGGAAGAATCTTTTGCAAAAGAGAGTAAAATCCAATGAGTGGAGGAGCTCCCTGGTAAGCCTCAGTAAGAAGCTGAGATCCCTTATAAGATCCTCCAAAGCCAGCTATGAAAACAAAATCACCACTAATTCTAAGGACAACCACAAAGCATTCTATAGCTATGTCAAGAACCTCAATGCCAACACCCAGATCTGCTGTGAGTTACAGCACAAAGGCACGGAAATTACAGAACCAAATGATATTGCCAACACCTTGGCAGATAGGTTCAGTGCTAACTTTACCCCCCCCCCCTAAAGGGCCCACATCTATACAGGAAAAATGCAGAGTCCCTGTAATCACAACTACGCAGGTAAAAGCTGCACTCTCTAAAGCCAAAAACACAGCATCCATGGGACTGGACAACATCCCAGGCTGCGTTTTACATGAACTTCAGAATGAACTGGCTCCCCACTTAAGCACCATGTTCAATAATAGCCTCGCATCAGGCTTTGGGCTCACTGAATGGTGCACAGCAACAGTTATCTCACTCCACAAAGGGGGAGCCACCACTGATCCTGGGAACTATCAACCTATTAGCCTGATGAGACTGGTTTGCAAGGCCATGGAACTTATCATCATGGAACTCATAAACAAAGACATTGGTAACCTCCAAACTCTGGATCCCACCCAGTTCGGGTTTGTAAAAGGCAGATCATGTCTCCTGAACCTGATCAACTTCTTTGAGGCAGTCACCAAAGCCATAGATGAGGGTAAGGTGGTTCACGCAGCCTATATTGACCTTGCCAAGGCTTTCAACACCATCCCCCATTCTGGAATTATAGCTAAACTCACTAAACTAGGTATAAATCCCTAAGTCTCTAGATGGGTTGCCAACTGGCTCACTGACAGAACCCACACTGTAAAAGTTGCAGACTCCAAATCTGACCTCAAAGCAGTGACAAGTGGAGTACCACAGGGTTCCATCCTGGGACCTCTCCTGTTTGGTATCTACTTCTCTGAAGTACAGGCTAACACAGAAGGCCTCTGGCTAATGAAGTTCGCAGATGACTGCAAACTAGGAGCCATAGTCAAGTCCCCAAATGATGTGGACATCCTACAGAAGGGCCTTGCTGAGACAGATGCCTGGTGTCAGAGCCATGGCCTCAAGCTCAATGCCAAAAATTGCAGTGTCATCCCCTTTGGTAAAAACACTGTACCCATGAACTACCACATAGGCAGCAATCTACATAACACCGAATGTGTGATAAGAGACCTTGGGACCCAGGTGGACAGTAGTCTCTCCTTTGATAGTCACATCATGACAGTAGTAGGGAATTCCTTCTATGTAGCACACCTCATCATAAAAGGGTTCTCATCCAGGAAAAAAAGGTCATTGTTCCCCTCTACTCGACACTCATTAGACACATTATAGATTACAACGCCCCTTTTGGAATGTATCTCACAAGAAATCTGCCGCAGCTGGAAAGGCCACAGAAGTACCGCACAAAGAGGATTACTGGCCTCAAACAAATGCCCTACACTGACCGCCTCAAAAAACTCCAGCTTTACTCTGTAGCATATCATCTACGCCGAGTTGATTTCTGCATAACATATAAAGCTATGTCAAACCCAGAGCTGTTGGACATGCTACACCTAAAGAAATCCTAATCCATCCAAGCTACACACTATAGGGACCTAAACCTTGTCACCACAATAAACAGGACATGCTGGAGGGATAGATTCCTGTCTCAGAGACTTCCCATACTGTGGAACAGGCTACCCATCTATGTCACGCAAAGTTCTTCATTAGTACTTTTCAAGAAAAATCTTGATGAGTGGATGGGAAATTCACCCCAGGGATCACTTCTGTGTCTCTGCTTGACAGTGTCACAGGAAAATAACTTTCATGGGTGGTGTAAGCCAGGGAACCTTATTGGCTAGGCTTACATAGGCCCTTGGGCTGATAGCCTAGTACCTACCTATGAACCTATGAACCTATGAACCTATCTATATATATATATATATATATATATATATATATATATATATATATATATATATATGTACATATGTAGATACATGTGTACATGTACATACACATGTATATTCATATATATGTATTTATATACATCTGTATAGTGCATTATATATATAGCCATATATAGATCTCTCTGTGTATATATATGTATTATATATGTATATAAATATATATATATATATATATATATAGATATATATATGTATATATACATTTATCATATATATATATATATATATATATATATATATATATATATATATTTATCATATATGTATATATATATATATATATATATATATATATATATATATATATATATATATGTGTGTGTGTGTGTGTGTGTGTGTGTGTGTGTGTGTGTGTGTGTGTGTGTATCCATATATGTATGTATATATGTTTATGTGCATATATATATATAGATATATATATATATATATATATATATATATATATACACACACACACAGATATACATATATGTTTAACATATGTCCAAAACATGGAGTGGAGTCATACCTCAGCACCAATAGTCGCAACCTCTTAGTGTAAGGGGATGTCATGTAAGTATTGGAGGTATAAATGTAGACTGTTGCTACTGTAACAGGGGTTGTCAACAGAAATGTTGTGTGTGGGAGGTCACATCTGATATTGACATGTATGTCATCAGTTACTGACAGACATCCTTATAGTACAGTACCACAGATATCACAGTAATGGTCCTGTGGACTACAGCAGAAATATGACCAATAAATGTGGACAGTCTGACATACTCTGGTCAGTCCAGCGGTGCACACAGACCTTCTTAGTGCAAGACGTGTGGACCAAGCCTGACAATGTCGATGTTAATAGCCATACAGATGGGTATATCACGTAAATACTGGAATACATATGCTCACACAGTTTATGCATTCACACACTTTTGTCTGTCCTGACACATAATAACCAGTGGAGCAGAGGTCACAAGCCCACATACTACCCACTAGTTAGTGACATACATCTGTACAGCATCCCTCTGCTTTGTCAGAAATTCACAACAGTTATGGTGGCCCAGCAGTAGTACATCTGACAAATATCTGAACATAACATCACACTGGGTAAGTATACTGAGCTGCTAGGCATGTCAGAAAGCACTGTGCAAACTACAGGCAGACTGCCACAACACTAACCTACATTTCTTATTGGGGAATACACATGTACCTACAAATATAGTAGGCTCTACAGGCATGTAACAGCAAGGAGTAACAGACACCTGTGTGAAAGCGCATACCCACAACCAATGCGAACACAGCCACAGCAACATATGGTAAGCGTGCTTAATATTACAGTATATGGACTGTCTGATCATGTGAACACAGCCACAGCCACATATGGTAAGCGTGCTTAATATTACAGTATATGGACTGTCTGATCAACACAATCCTCATATGTGCCACTCACACAGTAACCCTACATATACTGGGCCAATACACAGTGTATTCCGATGCCTGACTGTGGTATGGGACATGTGTGTGTTTGGCCCTACAAACATGTAAGCCGATAGGGTACCATATACTGGAGCAGCATGCAACATCAGATAGAACAGGACCAAGAACAATAACATCTACCACAGTCTGTACACAGGCCAAGGTACATATTCGCAATGCACACACTGTTGATAATCACCATAAGTACACAGACCTCACTACTGTACACACTATGACAGAATGTCCAGGTTTTGTCCTCAAATATAACCCCTACTATACATAACATGTCTAGCAGTCTGATATCTCGCTGGTTTGTTATCAGGTACAATGTCAATAAATAATGGTGTACTGAACATATGCACCTCTTACTGCATGACATATGTACAAAGGTTGATGAAGTTGTGGCTGGAGGCACAAACACATGTCCAATATTGACATGTTGCTGTGATAACCTCATGCGTTTACTGGTGTAACAGGGTTTGTTGTGACATATGTCTTATGAGGGATATGAAGTCATGGCTGTCACCCTGTACTGACTGCAATCCACAGGCTATGCTACTGCATTTCTAAAGATAGGTAATCTGTGAGCAACACAACACATGTAAGACTCCAAACACTGGCAGTCTGCAGATAGCCCTACTTGTGGGAGTTTCCTCAACCACATAACACTGTCATGACAGGTATTAAATCATGTAGACCAGCCATATCCACACAAACCCTGTTAAACCAACATTACTTCAAATGCAGAAGAGCAAGACTTACATTCTGTAGTCATGTCTGGAACATCCCCCTTCTGTTTGTTGGCCTATCTCCACAGTGTATGTTGTAAGAGGTATATCCCACTACCCTCTGTGATGCTGTTTGCCAAACACCGACATGAAGTCCTGCTCACAGTGAATGAAAAGGGCCAACAACCACATGATGTTCCTAGTTATAGGAGTGTGTTTCTATGCAATTGGCTATGGAAATGTTACCACAGCTGTTCCACATGCAATCAGCTAGTGGGGGACTGCAATTCGTGCACAGGCCATCAGCTGATCATGAACAATACTTACAAAGCACAAGCTGCTGCCTAAGCAAAGCAGGTGTATTTCTCCAGATCCACAAGAGAGGGAGTGAGAGAAGCAGACAGAGACAAAGTAAGGAAGGGAGGGGGTAGGAGTGCAAAAGCTAAGCATGTTTGTGTCACACACTTACCAGTATGGAGTTTCAAGCCCCTGCCTGACTATGTATTGCTATTACATTTCTATGCAGTTATTGCATGCACCACAGAGCTTACATGTTGGGGAGCTGTCCAAAGGTATATTTGAAGGTGAGTGACATCAGCAACAGTGATAAAGGAGGGATAAGGTAGGTGTAGTACATGTGCCTGTCCACAAGAAAAGGTGTCAAGGACAACACAGCCACACTCTCTCAGAGACTCACACACATTATCACAGTTGGCAGGGTCAGGATTAGAATTCCTAGCTAGTTTGCTACACTACAGTATTATGCAGGTATCACATGCATCACAGAGGTTATCAGGCTGATATATGGGCAAAGGGTATGTCATGGTGACTGACATCAGAAGACATGCTTCAGTAGGGCAATGGGAGGTGCAGTGAGTGTGAATGGCTTCCAAATCATTAATTTCTACACACACACAGACACAGGTTTGCCAGTACTGACATGCATGGATTCATTGCTTCACATGTGTGTAGTGGTTGACTGTGCCAGAAGGCTGTACAAGGCTAGGCAAAGGGTATACATTGGCATCAGGCCACATGACAATGGTCTGCAGTGTGGCTCAGGGGGTGTAGTCTCTGGATTGGCCCACGCAAGTGGGTATTGTATTCACCATCCACTCATCTGGGTTACTATTGTGGGTGGCCAGTGCTGTGCAATGCTTCCCATGTAGGCTGTACTCCAGTGCAGGCTTTGTGTTACTACACCTACAGCTAGCAACCTGTTTCTGCAGGATATCTGTAGATTGGTTGACAATATGGGATCACAATGGGCAAAGGATAGTGGGTTACTGTAGGTAATTGTGTCTGTGCTGCTTCTGCTACATGGTTTTGGTGTTAGCAAAGATATTCAGACATATGTACTGTTTTACACTGTGATGTTTTATGTCATCAACTACTGTCAGATATACATATTTGCTTGCAGTAATTTCCTGGGGGACACAGGGTGAATGAAGCTGTGTCCAGGATTGTGGTCTGCATCCTACATATTCTTGCACAATTATGCCATTCTGGAGGGGAAGATGCAGACACTTGCTGATGGGGTCTGTGTAAATGGTTCAGCACCTTGGTACAGTGGTGGCTGAGGATCCCATGCTTGTACATCCATCGATGTGACAGTATGGCCATATCCTGCTGTGGCCATACCTCACAGCTGTACAAATTCACACAAGTTACCCAGAGACAGGACTCATATTTCTGGTCATTACCCCTTCACATTGTGGTTTATGAGCAGGTTTGTAGCCCCTCATTCCTGTGTTTGCAGGCAGGGATAGTATGTGCACACAGCTGAGTTTCAGACTTCACACACACCATGGGGTCCATGCTTCTATCCCCCCATTATTCTATCCTCTTCCGAACATTATGCAAACATTGTCTGATAAGTTCCCCATAGTTATCACTTCATCCCAGCAGTATTTAGTGGTTGGTCCACAGTTCATGCAGTAGGGCATGGTGGACATGCTGCTGGCATTTGTCGACATGGCCTTGCATTTGGGTTCTGTGGACTGTGTTATGTTGTTATTTGGGAGTCTATGAGATAACATACATTGGCAGTACGGGTGAGACACAGGCCTTTGACAGAGGACTGTAGGGCATTTGTTAGTGATGCAGGCCATCTGTAGCTGGCCGTTGCATTGTGTCACTCTTACAGTCCCAGGCTGCAAGCCACTATATTCTCCTGGGGTGACAGGGTAGGTGTGCAAGGTGTTAATGTCAATAGTTTCTGTCCTTATTGATCCAGTGGTGTGGATGCTGGTCACAGCTAGGGACACACCTGCATGGGACACCACTTCAACATGCTACATTCTGTGGCTATTCCCATACAGAGGTGGGAGGCATATTGTACTCATTCCCAACAGCAGGGATAAGACCTGTGAGGTACCTGTGGTTGATGGTGGGGTAAGCTGGGTGCATGTGTGCTATGGAAGCTACTTGCAGTTGATTCACAGATATACGTGGGGCATTCCACTTATGCTGGCTTGTGCAGGGACATCAGCAGTTTCTCAGTACTTCATACCTGTGACTTTTGCGGTCTGCCAGTGTTTGGCCAGGCGACATTAGTATTCCATACTACAAACCCAACTAATGTGCTGCTTACCTGTCTGTACAATTCCAAAGGTGTATCCATTTGACAGTAACATTTTATACACTCTCTGTCTAGGGTACTTCCACCTGTGTACTGTCTGTATGTCTCGGCCCACATTCATGCCATGTCCATCTTTCAGATGGTGACAGATATTACAGCCGAACAATTAGTATGGCTTACTGCTGGAATGTGTCTTGCTGGGATGCATTGTGTTTGGCACTGCAGTTGTGAGAACTTGGCCCTGTCATTGGCAGTACTGGCCATTGGCCACGAGGACACAACCCACCCTGCCTACATGCTGACCACTCTCATACAATATACAACACACACTAACCTAACATACAGCTCTGCATATTGTACACGTGCTACAATCTATCTTGCTACTTTGGCCGGCTCAAGTAATCTGTGCTCCACTGTTATTATACCTACCCATACATGTTATTACATTTCTACATAGGATTGTGGGGGGGGGGGGGACACCTGACAACTGTGCACATTTGCTATGACTGTACTGGTATTTCAGGTACTCCATTTTATTCTGTATTCTGACCTATCATGCAGACTAGAGGCATATCAGTGTACTACAGTTCTTAGGTTTTGTTGACCTACATTTCAGTTTCAGACTTCTTACCCTTCAGAACTAACATCCCACTGCCTGACCTGTTGTAGTCTGTCTGTGTAGGTCTGGAGGAGGGCTGTTCTCCATAGCTATCAATCAGAGGCCTTAGCACAGCCTTTCTTTGTGTTTGTCTACACCTGTCCTGCTGGCTGAGACGGTTGTTGGGTATGTGATCCTCACTGACTTATATGTGTGTATCCTATGGACATACATTTGGCCCACCACATGTCCTTCAGTGGGTTTTGTGACCTTGTCTAGTACTAGCTACTATGTTGACCCCAGTATTTGTTACAGAGTTTATGCTGCCGATATAGGTGTCTACTATCTGCTGGCATCCGATTCAGCCATCTGATTCCCTTGCATGCTCACATCCATACCATAGATACAAGTAGCAGAACATAATATTCCATTCAGCAATTGATAGGGAGATTAACTTACCTTGTGGCTGTGCCAGTATTAAGGATGGTGCTGGAGGGCTGACTATGTCAGATGCACATAGTACACTCCCTATACATGGTTAAGCACAGGTAGTGTCATGTTTGGCATCCCTTTTACTGTATGTGTGAGTCAGAGAGAGGTGTCATTCCCTGGGTTCCTACCGTGTCAGTGTATGTGCTATGCATAGCCTCTTTGCCAAGGCCTGGGCATACTGGCCATACCTCCTTCTGCCTACTGGGGCAGGCTAAGGTTGTTCCTCCTCTGAGTCACTCTGTGCCTGTGCAGGCCTTGGCAATGGTGGGGGGCTGTGTGGCCCTGCCCCATACTGTTCCTGCTGCAGTTGTTTCCACAGGATCATATTGTGGAACATGGCACATATGATGACAATTTGGGTACATGTAGCTGGTGAGTACTGTAAGGCTCCACCGGATATGTCCAGACACCGGAACCGTGACTTGAGCATCCCAGACACGTTCTAATATGATTCTGGTCTGTGCGTGTGTCTCATTATGGAGTTCTTGTTCGGGTGTGTGTGCATTTCTGATGGGTGTCATCAGCCACGGCTCCAGTGCATAACCAGCATCCCCCACTAGGTGTCCATATGGGATGTCCCCACTGGCAAATCTCTGGTACAGCTGTGTCATATGCCAGATGTGGAAGCCGTGATAGCTTCCAGGGCTGCCAGCACACACATTCATTATAATGCCCTGGGCATCGCACATGACTTGGCAGTTGATGGAGGGGAAGCCCTTGCAGTTTATGTAGACTCTACCCCGCTCACTGGGTGGTGCTTTGATGTGTATGTGCGTACAGTCTATAGCACCCATTGCCTCAGGGTATTCTGCTATTTGGTGGAAGAGACGCATATTGCTGGACAATGCCTCATGGGTGTTGAGGAAATATATGTGCTCACCTGCATGTGCTGACATGGCATCCAGGAAATGGTGGAGTACCCTGGATGCTGATGCCTGTGAGATCCCCATGATATTCCCAGTTGGCATTTGGAAGGTAACTGCGGCTATTATTCTTAAGCCTACACATACCTTGGTATCCACTGGGATGGGTTCCCCTCTGTTGGTTCTATATGTGAGGCGTGACCAGCACAGCTCAACAATTTGCTGTAGGATGTCCCTGTCCACCTTATAGTGCTCCACTATCTCCAGCTCATGTAGCCCCTGGTAGGTTACCCTGGGTCTGTACACTCTTCTTCTTCTCCTCACTGTGGGTTGGTCATCAGCATTCTCATCCTCACCACCCTCAGCCTCTTCCACATGTTGATTTATGAGAGAAAATGCAGCCCCTATAATTTTGTTGCTTTTGTTAGGTAAAATTTCCCCATTTGTGTACACCAGTGGTGTAGAGTTTGTGGGAAAACCAGAGTGAAAGGTGTTTGCATAGTATATAGTAGTGTGCTGTGCTGGGCTGCTGCCTGTGTAATTGGCTGATTCTGATACATTTCACCTGCCAGCTGTGCTAGTTCTCCTTGATTACATTCCTACTGCTGTTTTCCCTTCCCATTGCCTTCCTGTTTAAGCCCAGGGGTGCACCGCACAAACACAGTGCTCAGATGTGAACGGAGCTGCTATTTCCTGGTTTACTTTTTTTTTTTTTTGTTTAAATCCCGGTGCATGGTGCGCACACCCATTTAGGCAATGTAAAGAGTGCTAGGCAGCTTCAGACACACCCCCTTCCTTAGCTCTGCTAAGCTAAGGGTAAACTCAAGCCACAGAGCTCCAATAAGCTTACAGTATGCCTGACACACCCCTCTGTGATGTCAGCTAACTCTTAGGCTTGCACCATGGTTTTCCTGCACCTACACGATTGAGTGTAGGCTAGCCATGAGGGGAAATCTGTGATTCGGTATCATTCCCCTCATTTACATAGGATTGCCTGCTAATGCCTAGCTACAAGTCCCACACTAAGAATTCCCCCCTAGCAACCACTATTCACTGGCCTTGTTGTCTTCTACCTGCCATTGACTATAATGGCAAAATTATGATTTTGCAGAAAAAGCTTTTTTTCTGGGTTTTACTTTTATTTTCTGGCCGATCCCGTTTGTGCACCGCTGCCCTATGCTTAAATGTCCAAAATCGGCCCAAAAAAAATAAAAGTTATTTTTTTGCAACTGTTTTCCATGCCAATGGCCATATTTTTTTTGCAGCTGTTTTCCATGCCAATGGCCATATATTTGGCCATTGGCATGCTTTCCACATTATAAACACCCTTTATTTGGAGCTGTCATGGCTTCATTTTGTAGTTTGCAGAAATGTACTCGATTATTAACCAAGTACATTTCTGTAGGTTACACTAATCCTGCATGGACAGCTGCCAGCTTCCTGGATCACTAATTCACCTCATTTGCATGGTTTTCACCTGCAAATGGGATAATTGGCATACAGGAGCTGTGTCCATGCAGGAATAGCGCAGGAGCGCTCGTGCATGCCCCAGGAGCTTGTTCCTGGATCTCTTGGTGACCACATAGCCTCCAGCACCTCCTGCACTATTCCTTTATGCCGTGCAGAACTTGCTGAATCCTTGGATCTGTCTCCTAGCTGAGATAAACACCATCATAAACAATTCACTTATTTTCTTAGAGTTTGCAAGTTAATGCTGTTCTTTTCCAGTAGGGTACACTGTGGTTACATTCCTGAAGCTCAGCACATAACATACAGTTTAACTCCCACTTCTGCACCAGCAGTTTATTACACACATAACATATATTTCTCTTACATTTGTAAGACAAGCCTATGGATCATATTAATATTCACAAATGACATACAATTATTTATGAAATTCTAGCTACAGTAGCTGGGCTGCAGCCTTCACAACTGGGATAGTCCGACTGGACTAGTGCCTTTTTTTCAGAGGAGGACCGTGGAGAAAAGTTCCACAGTACAATTAAGCAAACATTAGAAAAATTTACTTAATATACAATAACAATGCATTAAAAATTACAGGATTGTAGTAAAGGACAAAAATAAACAAAAGAATAAATGAGCAGCTGTTCTTTTAGGTACAAGTTAAAAAATCAGTAAGAAATATATTTAATGTAAGATATTTATCTTGAGGCAGGTAGTGACAATATCCATTTTTGTGCTTTTGTGGACTGCTATTTCCTTCTACAACAAGGGGTACCATCCTCCTCCAGAGTGTGGCCTAAGCCCATTTCTGGAATGTTTCCTTGTGTAGAGGAGTCTACACTGTCATTTTTCCCAGTCCGGGCACCAGTGTGTCTGCCAGTTTAGAACACTTTTTATTGTGAGGCTTGTGTATATTACATTTTTAAAAAGTACTAAGTGTATCTTGGTTTATAAAAACATTGATATTATCCAAAATATAAGAGATTTTCAACTTAGAGAAAAGGATACATTTAGAAGAATGTGAAAACACTGCATGGGAGTGAAGCATTTGTTAAGTTTTGTGTGTGTGTATGTGCCCACGGGCTAATTTACAAATATGTTTTAAGAGTTAATCTTTCTTTAAGAATGTTTCCCTCTTTGTATTTTTGCTTGATTTTATGTGTTTTTTTATTAAATGAACTGCTCTTTTATTGTAATAAGTATTCCCTCATCGTCTTGCTTAAACTATGTACTACGGTCATTCCAAAGTAATATTACCTAGTCCTGCTTTAAAGGACCCTTGTTTGTTCCACTGCCGTGTTTTGTTTCTACCTTCCTTCCCACCTACACTACTTTTGTTTTTGTCATTTTCCCTTTACTTCCATCTTACTTTAGATGTTTGATGACTAAGATGTACATTTCCCGCACAGCAGTAGTACTGTTGTCCCGTCTGAATTTTAAATTGCAACTTGTATGTCCTTTCTGCTTTCACCTGATGTAACAAACCCTACCTATAAATCAATGCTATATTTATTTATTTATGTATTTATTTATTGCATTTGTTGACCGGGAAAGTCCACTGGGCCTAGAGGAGCCCATTTTCAGTGGAGGCCCGGGGAGAAAAGCTCCACATTGTTACATACATTTAACTAATAAAAACATTGTTGATACACAATTAAACAATGGACCCATTACAACATACAATTAATAAACACATTACTACATACAATTGATAGGCATAGATACAATAGCAGATAAGACATATTAATATTCCATACAAAGCAGAAGCATTTTGAAAGTGAGAGCATGAGTGGAAACAGAAGAATGTAGTAACTTAGAAGTATATGACAGCTGAACAAGAAAAAAGTATATACATGTGAGTGTAAAGGGTTCAAAGCAAAGTGGTGATGAGTTAGGCTGTAGAGGCATGAGAGAGCAAGTGTAAGAAGGTACAGAGAAAGAGTGGGAAAGTTTAGAGAAATTGAGACAGAGAGGGATTCTACAGGGGGATATTAGGTGCTGGGATTTATCTATGGGGTACAACAGCATAGCCAGTTAGAGACTAAGTGTAATTTTAGGGATTTCTTAAAAGAATCAGACTTACTAGTTGATCTGAGTGAAGGAGGAAGATCATTCCATAACTTAGCGACAGTGTAGGGGTACAGCATTTGGCCAGCTGATAGTTTGGATTTCTCTATGGCCAGCAACATTTTGTTTTCTGACCTGAGGTGGCGATTCAGCTGGTACATGGTCAGTATAGCTGAGAGGGAAGGGCACTGTTCAGGTTGGTAGATTATTTTGTGGGCTGTAGTTAGTTGAAGGTAAGTAAGTTGGTGGTAGGATTCTAGCCAATTTAGTTGATGCAATGCGGAGCAGTGGTGGCTAGAGTATTTAGAGTTTGTGGCAAATTTGGCAACTTTATTATAGCAGGAATCACGCTTGCTTTTTAGGGAAGATTGTAGGTTGGTAAGGATGGGAGCACTATAAAGCAATGTTGGTAGTAGGAATGATGTGGCAAGGGCCTTTTTGGCAGTGAGACTGAGGAAATAGTTATGGCGATATAGGGCACCTAGCTTTTGGTGTTTTTTTTTTTATGTTGCTGTGGATATGAAGGTCAAAGGTTAGTTTGTCGTCAATGATGACGCCTAGCGGTTTGGTACTGGGGATGACATCTACGATAGTATTGTTATTTGAAGTAACTGTAAACAGAGATTTGTCAATGGTGCTAGTTTTTGTGGGGGTGAATAATAATAGTTTTGTTTTGTTGGGGTTAAGGGCAAGGTGGTTCTGGGACATCCATTGCTCAGTAGAGGTGAATGCTTCTTGGGTAAGTTGCTGTAATTTGATGAGAGATTTTGAGGAGGAGATGATAGTAGTGTCATCAGCATATTGGATGATGGTACTATGAGTAAGGGTTTGATGGAAATTATTGATGAATATGCTAAAGAGGAGGGGGCCTAGAATAGATCCTTGGGGGACACCTGTGTTAGCAGTAATGAAAGGGGAGGAAGAGTTTTGCCATTAGAGGATTGCTGCCTATTTTTGAGGTAGTTAGTAAACCATTGTAGAGTGGGGGAGATAGACTGAGGTTGGAGAGTTTGTGGAGCAGCAGGGAATGAGAAATGGTGTTGAATGCCTTAGACAGATTGAGAAAGAGAGCTGAGACTAAGGATTCAGTGTCAGGGGCTCTATTTACTGTGTTTAAGAAAGAGATGAGGGCGGTATTGGTGCTATGTCCAGGCCTAAAGCCATCCTGTGTGGGAGAAAGCAGTTGGTGTTTAACTAGATGATTGATGAGCTGTGTATGGATGCACTTCTCTAATATTTTAGAGATGGGGGAAAGAATGGCAATGGGATGGAAGTTGGAAATGTTAAAGTTGTTGCCGCCTTTATGTAGAGGAATAACAAATGATTTCTTACAGATGTCTGGTATACAGGATTCTTGAATTTACCTGTTAAGAAGAATGCTGATAGGGTAGGCTATGGAAGGGGCTGCTAGTTGTAGGTATTCTGCAGGTAGATTGTCAGGAGCATTAGTGCAAGGTTTGAGTTTATGCAGTAGATTTTGGATGGTGGAAGTGGTGATGGGAGATAATGAGAGGATGGGTGTTTTGTTTGAGGTGTAGTGGATGGATGGAGAATTTAAAGTGTCAGGGGAGTTGGGTGGGAAGGTAGTAGTTAGGTTGGTGATGGTTTCGATGAAGTATGTGTTGAATAGCATAGCTGTGTCAGAGGGGGTTTTATCTGGGGTTGGGCATGGGGTGTTGTTAGTACCTGGGTGGAGTAAGGAGTTAATTGCTCCCCAGAATTTTTTTGGGATTCTGTTTGTGCTGATCTTGTATGGATTGCAAGTACTCTTTTTTGTTTCTGACCACTAAACGTTTTTCTTGATTGCAAAGTTGTTTGTACTGCATTAGGTTAGGGGGTGTTTTGTTTTTTTGCCATATTTTTCCATGCTTTGTCCCTAGAGGACATGATTTGCTTAGTGGCCTTTGTCAGCCAGCAGGCATGTTTTGATTTGACTCTCTTTAATCTTAGGGGGGCAAGAGAGTTAAGAATTCTGAGGAATGTGGAATTAAAGAATTCGACGGCTTCATTGAGTGGAAGAAATTTAAGTGGGTTCCAATTTGTTTTCTGCAGGGTGTCATTGAGGGTGTTTTTGGAGAAGTGAGACAGGTCTCTGTTGTATTTATATTGGTGGGGAATAATTGTAGAGGCGGGCTTACGTATAATGAAAGCAGGAGAGTGATCGCTGATACTATCAGGGAGAATACCTGAGGATGAGATTTTATCAGGGTAAGATACTAGGATCCAATCTAAGGTTGAACCTTTGTTTGTGTTCTTGTTAGGTCTGGTGATGTCAGTAATTAGTTGAGAGTATGTGTGAAGGTTGATATTTGTGGAGGGATTATTGCTGGAGATATCTAGTCAGTTGATATTGACGTCGCCTAAAATTATGGTTTCATTTTGTATGTTAAGGCTTGTCAAGGTTAGAATGTCTTTTAGAATAGAACTATTGTTTCCTGGGGGAATGTATATTACTATGATGCAAAGGCTTTTGTGGTTGTTAAGTTTGATATATGTGACTAGTACTTCAGCAAATGAAAAAGGGGGAATTGGTTTAGAGTATGGAATGACTGTGTAGGTGTTTGGGAATAATAAGGCAACACCTCCACCTTTCTTATTTGTAGTAACATATCTAATACAGAGTATATGAGGTGTTTACTGTGCATGGATACAGCTCAGATACAGAGTCATATTAGTAATATGGAAGCATGTGATGCAAAAACCAGAGGGTACTTACATATTATCACAACCAGATTTACAACAGGAGAAACGGCTCTTTTCCGAGCCATACTCCTGGAGGAAAATGGAGTAACAGAAACTATATCCAAGAAAAGTAGAAACAGAAAGATGTGGTAAAAAGGTCTGCTGAAAGAAATGATTACAGCATCTGTCAGACTCTTGTACCTTTAAATCACATTACCCTTTCTTTGAACCTGTGTTCCGCAGAAACGGACAAACTTTGCGTTTAATGTACAGAACTGGTCCCACATGTACTGACATGTCTGGAATTATTGTAAGGGCCAAAACTATTTCCAAATCACTGCCGGTACACAGTTCTTTCAAAAATGTTATGTGACACCACATTATAACTGACAGAAGTGGCCATGGGCAAGCATGTAATGCAAAGTGTTTATGTACTACAGCAGCGCCATGTTAGAAAAAAAGGTAGAATTTCAGAAAACCTTGACTGTCACTAACATTTGTCAGCTGCCGTTTTGGGAAACCATAAAATCTACATTTTACTTACATAACACTGAATCATACTTTTGCCTGATATCAGACCATTTTACAAGTATATATCCACATGTTTAAACTGTTATCAAGCAGTGTGGTGCATTCATGACGTGAAAAGTTGACAAATGTAAACCCCAAACATACAAGGTTGTCACTGTTTCAGATGCCCAAAAATATAATCCACCCTTTTAAATGTCCACAGCTGGACCTCTTTATGGAAATGCTACATTTTGGAGGACAAGCCCTTTCTTTTTCGGCAGAAGTATGGCTTGGAAAAGAGCTGTTTCTCCGGATCGAAATGTGGTCATGATAATATGCAAGTACCAAATAGAGTATGCCTCATTAGAGTCAGTATGCATTGTCTGATGCCTAAATTACGTCAATATATGTTATTTCAAGAATTACGCTGCACTGATTTTTTTCTGCTTTTGCAATCTGCTAGAACCTGAGCTGTTCTTCTGATTGCAGCAGTAACTGTGCATATCCTGTTCCTGTTTGAATAACGAGTCTTCCCTTTTATTCATTTTTTTATTAGTCTCTAATTTTTGAGACTAGTATACCCATAAAATAAATAATACAAAACAAAAATATGAGACTGCTTTGGTGTAAAGAGATACATTCATCTCAATAATCTATAGATGGAAAATGTAGGGGGTCTGGTGTGTGGATACATTTACCTACTGTGTGACTCAGTAATTCACTTCACCAGAGAGTGCTTCATAGTGAAAAAGCAACACAGTGCAGTGCCACTGTACATGTTCAGGGGATACTGTCAGGTTATAAAGCTAGTGTGAGCTCTCAGCTCACAATAGGAGTACACTGTACTGCTATGAATAGCTGTACGTGTATATTATCAATGTCTGCTCAGCAGACATATTAGAAGAAACACACTAACAACACATATCTTTAGAAGATGTTTTATGGCTACTAACCATGGGAAGGCCTCAGAAGGTGCAATAGCTGTTGATTGATCATACCAACATGGATACTCTGTGTGACATGCAATAATGTGAATGCGGCACATATAGAAAAAAATCAAACACACACACACACACACACACACACACACACACACACACACACACACACACACACACACACACACACACACACAATTACACACGGTTGCTCACACACACACACACACACACACACACACACACACACACACACACACACACACACACACACACACACACACACTCCTTTATTCAAAGAATTTTTGGATTTAGCCACTATTTTTTGCAATAATGAGAAAGAAGTAAAGAAGCTAAGATCTGCAAATGCTATTGTAAAACCTTGCGAGAATACATTTTTGATGTTATTAATCAAATAGAATGAAAACAGATTATGAAGATTTGTCTTTAAATGACTTGAAGGATAGCTGTTGTCAAATGTGAATGTTTTAAATCTTTTCTTCCTATTATGTATGTATATGTTGTAAACGTTAAAATTAATAAAAGAAATGTTGAAAAAAACATTGTTTACTACTTCATTTTGCATGCACATCTTTGACAAAGCAGGCTGCAGTTAGCTCAGTAGATGAGACTACTGGAAAATGCACTATATAGTTACAGGTAGTATGTGTGTAAATCACACTGTGATTCCTCTTACTGTAATACACAGTCACTGTATGGTCTGCAGGATGCCACTACTCAGTGATGTAGGCATGTGTTTCAAGAGCAGATTACTCATGTGCTTTTTATTAGGCATCTGCATGTAGCAGTGACTGTTTCAGTATACAATATTCATGCATGGCATGGATGCTTGAATCTACATAACCCTGGCTAACAGGACTGAATGCTGAGACAGCACTGCAATAGCATACATGCATTGCTTTCTGCACACATGTGTAAGTATTTCTGGACTTGTCTTGAGATGAGACATGTCAGTTTAGTAGCCATGACTAGTATTTTTCTGCTGCGTTCATTGAAGAGCCATGCTGGGAAGCTGAAAAGGAAGTACGAGCTTCAGCAAGGAAAGAGACTGATGCAATGCTCCTTGTAGGAGAATGGGAAGAAGCACTGACAGGGATGAGGAATTCCATTAGATGGAGCTGTTAGAATTGATCCGATGCTCCTTGTGGGAGAATGGGAAGAGGCACTGACAGGGATCGGTAGGAATTCCATTAGATCAAGATGTTACGACTGATGCAGTGTTCCTTATGGGAGAATGGGAAGAGGCACTGACAGGGATCAGTAGGAATTCCATTACATCAAGATGTCAGGACTGATGCAATGCTCCTTATGGGAGAATGGGAACAGGCACTGACAGGGATCAGTAGGAATTCCATTACATCAAGATGTTACGACTGATGCAGTGTTCCTTATGGGAGAATGGGAAGAGGCACTGACAGGGATCAGTAGGAATTCCATTACATCAAGATGTCAGGACTGATGCAATGCTCCTTATGGGAGAATGGGAAGAGGCACTGACAGGGATCAGTAGGAATTCCATTAGATTGAGATCTCAGGAAAATCTTAATGTATCACTGA
>NC_056747.1:396404168-396684168 GCF_019279795.1 Protopterus annectens
AAGAACAAACTGAATCTGTGTTGTTAACCTCCACACTCAGAAATCTTTTTAAACAGTGTACCATCTTAAATGATTTAACTGTAATAAACCTACCATGCCATGCAGCAGGCAATTCAATGACGTCAGTACATCAGTACTATTTTATAAACAGCATCCTCTGTGTCTGCTCATGAAGTCTTTCTTCCTAACAGCACACAATTCTACCCATGAGGCTTTGCCACTACTCTAAAGAGTGCCAGTAACAGTACTGCATTTATTATTATAACATCACCACTGACTAACACTGGAAAAAGTGATGCATTTTTATGTGCTAAATACACCCAATAATCTCCTCTTCCATATTCATTAGCACCCCAGAAGAAGGCTTGTTTCTGGAGGTACAGTCCTCCAACATATTTGACCTTATACTTGCTGTTCTTAGGCTGCCTCAGCAGTGATGATGCCAGTAGTGATCTCAATGTGTCCGTCCAGATAAAGCTGACCATACTAAAGGAATACGTGGTGACTACTATATTGAGCAGTGCTGGTCCCAAATCCAAGTAGGAATCCAAACAAAGATGGAACAAACACGTTTTTATTTATAAAATCAGAATAAGTACTTTTGTCCTTACAATTCAAGGACTTCATCAGAATAAGTTAAAACAAGTCTAAAAGACAGTTAAATAGTATTTTCAAACCAGACATCATTTGCTTATTGGCTAATACCAAATAGTTTAATTAAACCTCACTTACTAACATCTCCTCTTAAAGAACTACTACTAAAAGAATGTTTGCGTACACGACCGAATGAATACTTTGTTCTTTAATGACTGTACAGAAGCATACCACCTTATCCTCCATGCTACAATGTCATATACTGCTATCTGCCTGCTTATCAGTACCACCTGAAAAACACTATATACAGTCGCTGTCAAACAGCAAAACATCATCTTACTTTGCCTGAATATATAGCCATTCATCATCAAGTTAAGCCTGGAGGATATCGTTTGAAGCCAAGATCACTGTTATGTCTAACTCTACGTAAATTCTTTCAAATCACTTTACTCAGAAATTAATTCTGAAGGCTCTGGCTTATGATCTGTTAAGTATCTGGTAACTTTATCATGCCAGGTAATCAACATCTATTTTTTCAGGACCATGATATCAAGCAAGCATCTGATAGATAAATGGTTTAGCTTAACCATTGCTCAGCAGCTTTCAACTTTAGCTGTATTATGTAGAGAGTTCAAATGGAACAGCTGCCTGCATGAGGTATATGGCAAAGTGTCCACTTACTCTTCTTACTGTGACCAAATGGACTTCAATATTATGGAGTCAAACATTTATCAGATGGCATTACCTCCACCATGTCAATGAGGTTACAAAACCAGGTTTCTTCATCGATGGTGAGCTTCTTTTCCTGATAAATTACGCGATAGTGGACGACATCATTCTGGTAGCAGACGCACAGAACATAGTCTCCCTGGTGTCTGATTGATTCACGAACAAGGAAGAGGCCATTCTCACGAGGCTGAAGTAACTGCACTGCATTGGGTCCAGAGATCTTTCCGTGGAACCAGCTGGAGCAAAGAATATTAAAAAAGATGTGTTAAATGATAACAGTTCCAGTACTTTCCAGTTGGAAGCAATATTTCAAATACCTAAATATAACTCATTGTATGGAACACTTTTACGGCAGTTTTATTGCATTCTGAACAATGATGTTTTTTTCTATAAGCAGCTAGAGATGATAAGTGTTGTAAAAGGTATCACAGGAATAAGCATCTGTCTGAGGTTTCTCTAGAAAAGGGGAAGCTGGACAGAAGGATATCTATAATCCTTTGCAGAGATCCCAGACTTCTTTTGAATCCACCTAAATACACACAAAATGAATCAAAAGATGGGCAGACATGCTTCATTTAATATTTTACCCCAGGATAGTGCCTAGCAAATGTACAGCACAAACCTGTGTAGATATGGCATGAAGTCAACCACTGACAGCAAAATGTAGAATTATCTTGATTAGTTCTTCACAGCCACATTAGCAACCTGTCTGCCATAACTAAAAATGCAAAATTGCCTCATCCTTAGAGAAAGTGAAATATTAGCAGTTTGTCAACATAAGTGGAAGAAACAGTTACAATACATAGTATGTGTCAATAAAAACACAGAAAAAATGTGGTTTCAGGCTCAACACAGACTAGACAAGTCACAGAAGTGAAAAAAGCCAAAACTTAAATGGGTACTTTAAATGGCAAATTAACACAGCAGGTTAAGTTTAAGGGTCATTAAAGGTCACTATGTGGCTTAGAGGGACAATCTCTTAACTACGTCGCAGGCAACCTGTCTTCAAATAGCAGTTTGGGCACGTGTAGGAGCTAGTGGGGGAGGATGGAAGTGAGTGGTTGCTGCCTGCTTGCCCATCCTGTGTGGAGGGAGGTCACTACCACTTGCCACATGGGTGACACCTAGTAGGAGTACTAGGTGACTATCCCACAGATCCATGAGCCTACCAAGACTTTTCAACCACATGCAGCTGCACTGTGTGCCAAGTAGAATAATCAGAGGGCAGCTATAGCAGAGCTCAGAAGAGGTACAAAAGGGGAGGGGATGCTTCATCAGGGAAGATGGTAGGCCTCCCCACAGGATCAGTGAGACTGGCCCACTCCCTACTACCTGACTCTCACTGGGAGCAGCTGAGAAAATGGGAGATTCTCATTCTGGAATAAATGGGCAGTAGGGTTCTTGCTTTCCCTGAAATCTCCTGGCTGCTGCAACCATGAAACGAATGGATGAATTCAGTGCAAGTAGATGAAGCACTGGGCTTAGTCTTACAAGTGTGCAAAAAAGAAGACTATTATTTATTAAGAGCCTTTTTTTATATTCTCAGACATGCATAGCTTTTAGCATCAGAATCAGGGATAAAGCAAAAAATAATGAGGGAAAGGCCCAAAATCATGGACAAATTCAGATATTGCTATTACAAACTTAGAAAGCTAGAAAATCATTTTCTGAAGAATATAAAGTTTGAAACTATCATTGTTTAGTGACTGCAACCATCAGTGATTTGTCAGAAAAACATACATTTTAGGGGAAACAGACAAACTATAAGGCAAAAATCTGGGCAGTCTATGAAGTTCTGGACAGTTTAAACATATGCAGGTTCGGTTCCTTCACTCTCTACTTGAACACTTTCATACTATGTGATCCTGAACTTGTTACTTATCCAGATTAGTGTTCCAGAGTGACTACTGAAAGAGAATCTTCTGCCTAGTCATCTTACCAAGTTAACAGATGAATAAATTCTCCTTCTTCTTTCAGCTTTTCCTGGTTAGGGGTTGCCACAGAGAATCACCTGTCCGCTCATGATTGGCAGTGGAGATTTATGGTGTCGAGTTGCCAGCCCGGTGCCCAATCTTCCACAGAAGGTGCACACACACACACACACACACACACACACACACACACACACACACACATGCACTCATAATTCACTAAAAAAAGGATATAGACGAAGAAGTATTCTGAATGTGTGTCTAAATTAGCCCACCAGAAGAAGAAGAAGAAGAAGAAACTGTTCTAAAAGAATTGGTCTTGAAGAAGGGCAAAGCAATACATCCCAATCCAATCCAAAACAAAACTCTGAAAAAAAACCTGTAAACACAAACTAGTAACCCCTTTGACCACTGTCTACAACAAATCATACGTTGACTCATTTTGTGAAGACAAAAGACAATAAACAATAGGTTCCGATGGTAGTACCTAAAGACTGGACAGAGGCAGATCTTATTCTGCTTTACAGAAGATGGCTCAAAGGAGCAGTACAAAATGTATGCCCAGTTAGTCAGACATCACAGGGTATGCAAATGTCAAAACAACATAGAAAGGATGCAAAATGGTGCCAGCCGTCTGCCATTGCAACAATGTCATGTCTTAAGTTGTTCACCTGTGAAGTGTGAAGTTACATGACGTCTTGTTGTTGATACTTAACTATCAGCTGGGCAACGATGCACTTTAATGCTGTCTCCACCATAGGATGGTTTGCCCTAAAGGAAATGCTGTTGTTTTTGCTCACAGAAATAAAATACTACCTAAAACTTGCCAGAACAGTAACAAAAACAATGTGTTTTACTCGCCAGAGTTTTAGCTGGAAAATTAAATGCAGTGTCAGTTTAATATTTCACAATAGATTCCCTTCATGTGACTTTTAAATGTTCTACTTTAAAGTATATTCTGCAAGCCATGTCAGACATAAGTATTTTTGTGATATTAATTGACATGACAAATACATGCATGACTAATCTAATAGAAATGTTATAATCTAATCCATAAAGTTTACTGGTCATTGATACATGTAGGGTTTTATTTTACCACGTTTCACTTTTTCTCTGAATTAGTATGACCTCTGTGATAGTATATTTAAAAACCTGGGTATAGGGCATAGTTTCCATATTTAGGGACATAGGGTACCCCCCCCCCCAGAAAAAAAGTAATGTATAATTATGCTGGACGATATTTTGTTCTGCAAACACCTATGCTTGCATTTTTACTATCTTTTAATATTTAAGTTGTGGTGTTTTGTTTCTCACTGTAGTTAGAGTCAAAGTTCCATTGCAAATCTGGAATTTGCAGTTACTGCTTGCCACTCAGTGGTATGTTAAACTAACATTTAACTTTTTCATAGTCTTACCTGCCAAGTTTAGGTCTTATTCGTAGAGCTACTTGAGACTAAAGACTGCTATGTTTGGGATAACTACTGGGCTGGTGTAGCTCAGATCACTTAAGGACTAGCCATCGTTTTCCTCGGGAATAACCCATGCATTGTTTTTCTGAGGGGTTGCTGTTTGGCTGTAAGATTGTTGTTAGCTTACAATCAAAGGCATTGTGCTTTTCTCGGTAGTCATGGACCTCTCTTACAGTTTCAGGTCATATTCGCCTTTTGGCATGTACTGTCCTTTGGGATTTGGAACTTTGAATTCTTGCTACATTCTAGGAGAATTTTGGTAAGGAGCATTTGTTGGAATTTATTCCTGAGGACAGTCCTTCCCTTTTTTTGGTACAACACTAAGGCTAGACTTCTGTTAAATTGTTGCATTGTTCATTGGGCTCAGGCTTTGCTACTCTTTTCCTCAGAAGTTGGTTAAAGCCTCTTGGACTCTTGATTGTTAAAGCTGTTGGTCAGAATTTTGTATTGTAATTTTTCTGTCATGTTGGAGGTAAGTGCTGAACACAGATACATTTCACACTAATTTAGGTTTTGATACTGGAGTTAATTTTTCCTCAGTGTTCTTATGTTGCTAATCTTTACTAGGGATCATATTTCTCATTTTGACTTAGATTTCATTTGTCTTTATTACGTCATGAGCTATTCCATATTCCAGGAAAAGTAATAGGCTCCTTTTTCTGCATCTACCCAATGTTTTGACTTTCAACATTTTTTAATAATAAATGTTCTAGAGGATAAATAAACTGATTCTAAGTGGTAGCATTGCTGACTGTCTTGATCCTTTACTGTGGTTCCTGTTCTGGCTGTATTTCTGAATAAAAGTTATTATCCTGTGGCAGTAGGCCTGTGACCTGGCACAGAATGGATGCACGCAGCAGAATGTTGCCATCTTAATATAATAGATGTATCTTATTGAACGACTAACGTATTAAGAGCAGATAGGACCTATGGGCTGTGCCTGCTTCCAGCTTAGTAAACAGACTGATACAGTACAGCACAAAGGTTTGAAAGAGAAGTTAGCTAGCTTTAAAGTTGATCCAAAAGTATAAACCTAGGTTAAACAGTCGTTAAGTAACAAAATGTAAAATATAACAGCAAACACAGCACACAGTGAAGAAAGAGGAGCTATGAGCAGGCATCTCAGGGGTTCAACTGTTGTAGGACTTCTCGTTTAAGTCTATATAAGAGGCACTATTGAAGGGCTCAAAGTAAAGTCTGTTGATCTGTCTGTAGGTACTATAAAGTTACATGTTTATAAAAAAGCTGGGGTAGAAATGATTACAAACAAATTGAAAAAGCCTGTTAAGTGAGAAAATCATGGTTAGATCTGCAGTAACTTAAACTTATAGCAAGAAAGTGCAAAACAATGCACATAGGTACCAAACTCTCCAGGGGCAACTATGAAATTACAGCACTCATGAGAACAACAGAACCTAGTAGAGACGTTTTAGTAAATAAATGACTTAATAGTGGGCAACAGATGTGAAAAGGCTGTACTGAGGACTGAGGGATATGAAGATGCATATAGAATTGCATTGGAATTCATAGGATTAGCCAGCGGTGAACATATCAAAGCCTATCGCATCAAAAGGAACAGAACAAATGGATGGGTGGCTTAGTAATCTACCTTTCAGCATTGGTGACTTCAAAGAGTAAATCAGAATGGTTAGAGGATGTAGGGTATACATCCCTGTGTAGGAGGGGTGAGGAGCTTTGCCCGTGTATGAATATTTTTTTGTGGCTGCTAATTCAGTCTGTTTGACTCTGGAAAGCAGAAATTAATGAACTGGCCATCAGATTACTGTTATATAACAGTGGCACTGCCAGTAGAAATCAAAAAGCTGTTACCTCCCTGTATAACCAATTGAAGAAGCAACACCAGGAATACTGCCTGTGGGTCTATAAACCACATTTCTTCAAATACATAGTATAGGAGGGTAACTAAGATGAGAAATGATGTATCAAAAGTATTTATAGAGAAACTGAAGGAGCTTAATATTATACATTTGAGAAAAGAAGAGTACATGCTACAAACATTCAATACTTCAAGTGAAGTGCTAAGTCCAGAAAAGCAACATCTCTCAGAAAAGAGATACTAAAACAATTTTTGATGCATGGAAATAGTGCGCGTCTAAGAAATATTATTAGGGAGTACTTTCTCAAAGAAATAGGTGCTGATTTTAGTGTCTGCTTGAACCAGACAACCTTGGGAACAAGGGATAAACTTGATTAGGCTTATAAGGGCCCTGGGGCTGTTAGCCTAATAACCTCCTATGATCTTATGAATTTGGATAGCAGTGATGCAGTGGTTGCATTGTCGCCTCATAGCAAGAGGTTCTCCGGTTCAATTCTCAGCTGGGGCACCTTCTGTGCAGAGTCTGCATGTCCTCTCTGCATATGTGTGGGTTTCCTTCGGATGCTCTGGTTTCCTTCAATGTTACAAAGACATACATTTAAAGTGTTTCTCCCCGGGCCTCCACTGAAAATTGGCTTCATTCCAAGTTCGACTTTCCTGATAAACAAAGGTTAAATAAATAAATAAATAAATAATAATGAAATGCTATGGGCATATGGAACAGTCTTTCTAAAAAATAAGTGAGAAAAAAGACCTGCAGAATGCAAAATATATTCTGAATATGAGATAAGAAAAACTGACTACTCATTAACAAGGTACTGCAACTAATGTCGTGCATTAGATAAGGAAGAGAGCTAAATGCAATCACATAAGGTCCTTGAACAAGGGTACATTCTATGGTTCTCTGGTCTGGTGTCTTTAGAGGCTTTGTGGGGGCAAATAATACAGTGATTTTTGGGATAGTGCAGTAGGACAGTGCTGTCTTTGGAGAAGCAAAACATTTCAGAGAGCACTGTTTCTAAAATTATTTTGAACTTTCCTTTTTGCTTTTCTGAGTAAAAAATCTGGAAGTCATAGGCTACATGTTAAGAGCAGTGGTGTATCTTGCTGGCTAATAAGGTAAGTCCCACTCCACTGACCAACAGCAGTGGTCAGTACCAACTGCACTATGACGCAGCTCTGTTGCAACTGTTGTATAGTAGAACTTCATCCATCACAGAGTGACAAAGTGAGATGTTGCTACTGAGGACTTGACAGGGTCAGTGAGAACAATGTTATAACAAAGTTTCTAGATGCACATCTAATTTACCTCTAGAGGCACCACTGCATGGCCCTGAAACAGTTAAGGTGAACAGAACTATCATACTACGTAACCTTCTGACAGCTAGTAACTACTCACAGTCCCATTAACAAACCAGAAATGTGTCCATCTCTAAATAACAATTATTACCCCACTAATACAATTCTGTGCTTTACAAACTCCAAAAGCTAGGGTGGGGCAAAGAGAGGAACTGCTCCAGGAACAGAAGGTCTGGTTAGCCAGTCCCTATTTTTCCTTAGTGCATACTGGCTTTTAAAAAACAGTATTGCATATCCGGTCAAAGCCAAGTGCTGTCTTGCATCTTGCGTGCTTTAAACTGTAAGAACTGCTAGCTACATTGTAACAAGTAGTATACCACAGTTTAAAACATCTTTTTTTTCAATTAAAACTTGAGCACTGTAACACTCTATGTACAGTACAAACTGTATCAACTGTCTGCTACAGTTTGAAAGAAAGAAGAGTTTTTACAGTAAAACGTGAGTGCTACAGCACTCTGTACAGAATGGTTTGCTGCAGTTTAAAAGAAAAATGTTCTTTTTTCAGTAAAACCTGACTGCTGTAGCATCTTTTAAATTGTAGCAAGCAGTTTGCTACAGTTTAGGCTGTACACAAAGTGCTACAGCACTCAGGTGCTATTTAAAAAAAAATAATTTTTAAAAATTTTTAAACTGTAACTTTTTTAAGTAAAACCTGAATGCAGTAGTGCACTGTGCAGGGTATAAACTGTAGCAAACAGTTTGCTACAATTTGAAAGAAGAAAGGTTTTTTTTTTTTATTTTTTTTTACCATCAAAAATGGGAGGAACAAGGAGGGTTGGGGTGGAGAAGCATGAACTGACTGCCTCCTGGGGCAGGAGGGAGGTGCATGTATCTGGCCAGAAGTGGACCTTTTTTTTTATTCTTCAATTGAAGAGTTGTGGTGGGGGGTTCATTGTTTGTGGACCGTGGATTGTATGTACTGCAGTATTTCCTGCAGAAGTCCTTTTTTGTGTGAGGCACAACAATGTGGGACCAGCACAGGGTGCTAATTAAACTAGTTACACCTCTGACCAAATCAAAGAACTCCACAGAAGACTCCCAATACTCCAACCACATCTCTCCCTATAAGACAAATTGGCAATTTAAAATCTTTTAAACCACAATTAAAAAAAAAAATACTAGCAGACTCCAGGCTGTGCTCCTGTACCCCCGCCTGCCTAAACCACATCTTACACTGTCTTACTACAGGCAACATCTCCCATACTTCCTCCTAATTGTTTTCATATGAACTGAAATCTGTTGCCCACTCTTCCCCATCTTTCAATATGAAACCAAAACAATTGTAACCTAATTAATTGCCAGTGGAAATATATTATTACAACTATCATCATCTCTCAATATATTATCAATGAATATTCATTGCACAGCCAATTGCATTAACATAAATGTGCAGCCTGCATACAGATATCAACCACTGTCAATTGCATAATGTAATGACAAAGTAACTATGTATATTAAAAAACAAATGCAACCCAACATACTGTATTTACTCTTCTTGAATCTAAATGTGAGAGGTCTGCATACATATACACCATTCATTGTTAATGGTATACTATAAGGAGAATGAAAGTCTGTATACTATATACTGCAGTGTGAATGCAACCCAGTACATAGTAAATACTTGTTGACTGTATTGTACTCCTTTTACCTAAAGTGAGATGCCTGCCATTTCTGTATACTGTATGCATTATATGTTTATGTAGTTCTACTATTTTATGTAAGGTGGAGTTTTTCTCCCTGGGTCTCCATTGAAAAGGATTTTATTGCCCATGGAACTTAGACAGGAATCAAATACAAAAAATAAAATAATACATTAAATAAATAAATACTTCTGTAAAGAGCAGTGAAGGTGCAAAATACTGGCATGACAGGTGTGATTCTACACAGCAGATGTGGTGTAAAGTTTTTTGATGAAGTTTTCTAAAGAATGTAAGGCAATTTCATCTTGTGGTACAAAGCACAAGTATGCTAAGATTTTTAAAAGGATTTAAGGGGGCACATTTTCCATCTTCTATCCAGTGACCACAAAGACCACCACTACCTTAATGGTGGCTCAGAACAAGGCACAGGTGGACTACAATGCAATCTGGAATTGTAATAGGGATGGAAGTCTGATGTTTTCTGTCAGAAGTGCAACTACACAATTTTTGCTGTTTTTCAATAGAATGAAACATATATGTAGGTGGCAGAAATGTTAGCTTTCAAGCTGTCAGCTTGCAGCTGGTTATCTCCCCAATTCTTTTTCCACATTGTTAGGTTCATAGGTTGGTACTAGGCTATTGGCCCTAGGCCCTATGCAACCCTAGCCATAACAATTCCCTGGATATTTCTTCCCACAATATTTACTTCTCTGGACCCCTGTCTAGCAGGGTGACTGACATGATCCCTAGGGTAAATTTCCTATCTCTCATCCAATCATCAAGGTACCTTTTGAAGAGGGCCAAGGAGGTGCTGTGCTTGACATGTATGGGCAGTCTATTCCAGAGTATGGGAAGTCTCTGAGTCAGGAACCTATCCCTCCAGCATGTTTTGTTCATTGTGATGACAAGGCTTAGATCCCTGGAGTGTGTGGCTCTGAGGGATTGGAATTTCTTTAAGTGGAGCATGTCCAACAGCTCAGGGTTTGACATGGCCTTGTATGTTAAGCAGAGATCGCATCTGAGTAGATGATATGCCACAGAGTATAGCTGGAGTTTCTTTAGGCAGTCAGCATATGGCATCTGCTTTAGGGCTGTGATACTTTTAGTGAGGTATTTCTGTGGCCTTTCCAGCTGTTGCAGATGTCTTGTGAGGTACATGCCAAACGGGGCATTATACTCTATAATGGGTCTAATGAGGGATGAGTACAGTGGGACAATGACCTCCTTTTTTCTGGATGAAAAGCCCTTAGTGATGAGATGTGCCACATAGAAGGATTTCCTGACTGTTGTGGCGATGTGGTTATCGAAAGTGAGACCACTGTCCACCTCTGCCCTAAGTCTCTCATCACACTTTGGATGTTTAGTGTCCTGCCACCTATGTGGTAATTCATGGGTACATGTTTTTTTCCAAAGGGGATAACTATACATTTCTTGGCATTAAGCTTGAGCCCATGGCTCTGGCACCAGGCATCTGTTTCTGTAAGGCCCTTTTGTAAAATATCCACATCATTTGGGGATTCAATAATGGCTCCCATTTTGCAGTCATCTGCGAACTTTGTTAGCCAGAGTCCCTTAGTGTTGGCCTATACTTCAGAGAAGTAGATGCCAAACAAGAGTGGTCCCAGGACTGAACCCTGAGGTACTCCACTTGTCACTTGTCTGGAGCTGGATTTGGAGTTGGTTACTTTTACAGTCTGGGTTCTGTCAGTAAGCCAGTTGGCAACCCATCGAGTGACATAGGGATTTATGCTCAGCTTAGTAAGTTTATCTATGATTTCAGAGTGGGGGATGGTGTTGAAGGCCTTGGCGAGGTCCATATAGGCTGTGTGGACCGCCTTACCCTCGTCCACAGCTCTGGAGACTGATTCAAAGAAGTCAATCAGATTCAGGAGACAAGATCGGCCCTTCACCAACCCAAACTGGGTGGGGTCCAGTGTTTGAAGGTTGCCAATGTCTTTGTTTATAAGTTCCATGATAATGCGTTCCATGCCCTTGCAGATCAGGCTTGTTAGACTGATGGGATGGTAGTTCCCGGGATCCAATGCGGATCCTCTCTTGTGGAGCAGGATAGCTGTAGCTGTGTGCCACTCGGTGGGCACAGAGCCTGAGGTGAGGCTATGATTAAACATGACACTTAGGTGATGTGCCAGTTCATTTTGTAGTTCATGTAGTACACAGCCTGGGATGGCATCTGGTCCCATGGTTGCTGTATTCTTAGCTTTGGAGAGTGCAGTTTCTACCTGTGTGACTGTGATTATCGGAATTTGGCAATCTTTTGGTATTGAGATGGGCCCTTTAGGGGGTGAGAGGGGGGTGAAGTTGGCACTAAATCGATCTGCCAGGATATTGGCAATATCCTTGGGATCAGTATATTTAATGTCATTCTGTTGTAGCTCAGAGCAGATCTGAGCATTGCCATTTAGATTCTTGACATGACTATAGAATGCCTTGTGGTTGTCCTTGGAATCTTTGGCAATTTTATTTTCGTAACTAGCTTTTGAGGATTTTATGAGGGATCTCAGCTTCTTACTGAGGCTGGTGAGGGAGTTTTTTGTGTCCTGGGATTTTACTCTTTTCTGCAACAGTTTCTTCCTTCTGTTGTATAGTTTGTTTATAGCAGGGGACCACCAGACTGGCTTCCTTTTTTTGGAGAAGAGCATCTTGGTTTTATTTGGGATGGCACGTTTCATGCACAAGTGGATGTGCTCGTACATTGCCTTAGTGTAGGATTCTGCAGTCGAACTTCCATATCCCGTCTGCGTGGATGTTGTGAAGTTTGTCACGTCTGACTTCAGTAGCATGAAGTTGGCTTTGGAGAAGTTTTTTAAGGAGGTTTCCTTACTGGGGGTGGGGGTGAGATGTGGATGTCTAAGGTGATTTTCCCAGCCATGCTTACATTTATTTGTTTCACATTCTGGGACCACAGTCTGTGGCACATTATATTTGCCTTTGGAAACCCTTTCTCCTCACCCAGTAGTTATGTGCCCATGGAAGTAAGGCACGTATGAGGTCACGTTCTTACATGAGGAATACAGGGAGACTTTTTCCCCCTACAAAATACATGATATTTTTTGTTACACCGCAGTGGTTTGAGATGTAATTTTTTTATATTTCAGGGCTGAAAGTTTTATATTTGGCAGCTTGGAATTCAACTTCTTATGAAGGAAACATCAAAAGTATATAACAAGAAAGAGACTGGGATGCTCTGCTATGAAGATCCAGAACAGAAGAAATAAACTTCTTTTAAAAAAATGAATTCTATGAAGGTGGACCAGTAACTCAGTGTGGTATGGTACATATTCAGTGTCATGGCTGAGAATAGGAAGCAATCCTCAGGATGTCTGGAGAAGTTGCAATGGGTTGAATGTTGACAGTGTTAATCCATATGGTGAGCAATGGCTTGTCTAGGAAGAGGCACAGAATTTTGAAGTAGACTACACTGAACTAGGGGGGGGGGGGTTTAATACATGTAGCATACATGGTAGCATTTCTGGAATTGCTGGTAGTCTATGATATCAGTGAGACGTGTACTACAGCACAGAGTTCACCAATTTTTTAAACAACTACAGCAGAGTTTAGTGTTTTAGCACTTGAAGGAAGCAGGACAAAATTAAAATAGTGTTTTACCGCTACTTGGCTGACGACATCACATCTTAAACAAGGTGTTTATTTGTTTCATTATCTAACATCTTAACTAAGTAAAATGAGACACAGAAAAGAATCAGGTAAACTTTGGCCTCTCTCTTCTAAAACATCAAAAAAGGTTAATGAGGGATACACCATGAAAGAGTAAGACCAAGAGAAAGAATCACATTAGATGCATATATAATACACATATACATATACATTATGCTCACTGTGGGAAACTGGTTGTGCATAATTTTACTCATACAGATAATATTACAGCAGATACAGTATCATAAGTCATCCAGCTTAGCATATGAGAACATATTAAACAGAAGCTAGCCAGGTCTGCCAGTGCCAATGCCACTATGTTAGCATTATGCATACCGTTGCATGCTTTTTAATGTTCTGTCAGTGCTTTATAGAATTTATACTATTTTAATTTCACTGTTGCAAACTCGCCTGCTTCTAATAAGCACAGTTAACATTTACAGATCCTACTTTATGTACTAGCTAGTTTTGTGCTACTGTCTTGGAACACTGGCAACTGTACGCTGGACAAAGTTTGACTTACATAATGTCAATTCGGCAGCATTCTGACCGGCTCTATAAAAAAGCAGCGTCAAGGACCTGTGTTAACAGACAAGTCCTTTTACTGGAGTTTTACTGCTTATTTTTCAGTCGGTGCAACCATTGTGTAGTTTATATAATTTGGGGGCTTGCCACCCACATCAGGGGATGCAGGGGGCACAAAAAACACTTAAGAAGGTGTTTTGCATGATTGTTTTTCCGGAATTTTTCAAGGCACTTGCAATTGGGAGTTTGAACATCAGGAAGCTGATGATTTTCTGTGAGTCATACTAGAACCTAGAACATTTGAGTAAGCATTGTTTCAAAAATATGAACAAAGTCATGCACCCTTGTCGTTTTTAATTATGACATGTTTACTGACAACTCTTAGTTGTCTTTTGTCTCCACAAAATGAGCCAATACGTAAACTGCAAACATTCAGCTATTATGGGTATGATAACTTTGAATTCAGTGTCAGCTTTCTGTCAAAGTCTTTCCGCTTACTAGCTTATGTAATAATAAGTGTTTATTTTAAAAGTGTAAAAAATTAGCAATGTATGTAAAAAGAAATATAATTATCTGATGGAATTTCACCTACACTGCCCCAACAGGCAAGGATGAGACATAGATCCACATTTTCTTCAAGCAGCAAAATTAAAAAAAGGTATATAGTAGATGAGGTTTATCCATTTATATTCCCTACAACTTCAAATCACTATACTCAATAGAATCAATTATATTGCTTGGCCTGATGGATGCATCCACAGCATAATATTACTCGTAACAGAGGTAAATGTTAGGAAATTTGGCAACTAGCTAATAGAAAAATCCAAATTTCTATAGCCAAGAGCCATTATAGAAGACATTTTATCTGAGATATAGTAAAAATGATTTGTTCCTTTATCCATCTATGAAGTAACCTAGGACATAGTTTATATTTATGTGGGACATAGTAAAGGTTTTATAAGATTTGTGCAGAACAAGATTGTTTAATAGTTTAGTAAATGTATTGTAACTGTGGTTTAAAGAAAGGACATGAAGGGATACAGCTCTCATACATACTAGAGATTAGGGTGACTAAAGCAAGAAATAAAATACTGTACCTATTGGGAATACATTTTACATGTGCCTTCATTGTTTCATGCTGATGACTTGCACATATGTTTAAGAGGTGTTAATGATTTATACCAAAAACCCATATAAATTTTTTTGGTGTCAACTACAGTTCTTGAAGTATTATTTGATCAGCCATCAACAGTAGTGCTATAGATTCACAATCCTACTTAACCCATAAAATGGCAATAAGGCATTATTTTTGTGGAGGATGGACACCCACCCATACATACATGCTTCTGTTGGAAGGGGGGAATTCTTAACCCTGCACCTCCATTTTAAGTATAATCACCTCTGAGATAGACAAAGGGAGGAGAAAATTAAGTTTCTAATCATAGACATCTTCAGTAAAAAATGCTGTCTGTAAATGAGAGACAGAGAGAAAGTTAGGACTAAGGGATCCAAACTCACTCATTGCTCATTGTTCAGTTGTTGCACTACCACATTTATAAACCTAGTATAAACACAACGAATTCTAACATGTGTACCATAACTGAAGCTATGCTAGTAACTGATGACAGTATGAATAAAAAGTAGCAGAAATAGAAAAAAAATAATACTTGAAAAATATTTCTGACTTTGGTAATAATTGAACCTCGAAGAATGGATGGAATAGCATGATTTGGTTCACCACCAGCTTCAGTACAAGCCTGATAACTAATTTTGTTGTTTTGCACTTGACTTTCAGCATTACTAAGTGCTTATCTGCTAGTTCTGCATAGTTCTTTCATATTGAAATGTTTATTTTGCCTTATATCAGGACTTTATTTGGCTTTGGTCTGCACACTAGTGGAAGGAGAGGGGAAACAAGTCATTTCTGTGCCTGAGATTGTTTAAAGAGCCCCAGAGTGCTGTGTTGTGATTGGCCATAGGCCTCTTTGAATTGTTTTGAATTTTCTTTGCTTGTATTAAGTTTGCATTGCACAGTGGTGCTTAGCAATGCTCTGTATAGATGCAGGCACTTTGAATCTCAATCTTTCCTATAAAACAACCTCTGAAATGTCTTGAGTACTTAGTTGCATGATGAACACCTGGTTTGTGTATAGGGGAAAATTATTCCATAACTTAAGACTTAGAATGTGGTTTTTAGCCATGTACATAGCACCTAAGCAAATCAGTTATCCCTCAGCTACCGTTCCTCTTGCAACTCATGCAATCAACATCTGGAAGCAAGGATTTGCACCTTCTTACTATCTCTGTGACTTTTGGTGGCATTAAATGGGGGTACAATATTTCTCTACCTGGGGGATATGGCAGACAATCCAAATTGGTTTACCAGGGATAGCCTTCAGTTGTCCCCTCAATGGTTTTATATATTATCAAAAACCTTATCCACCCCCCACAATGCTTTTTTAGGCAGATTCAGTCTTCTAACAATTCTAACATAGCAAAACAAAAGTCCAATAACATGACGGTATTAGTGCTCAATGCTAGGTGCCTTAACAATAAACCGCACTCCCTGCAGGCACTCCTGACCCCAGAATGTATTGATATAGCATCATTACAAAGACCTGGTTCAAGAATATTAGAAAGCACCCCATCAGTGCAAGGTTTCAATTACCACCACATGTTCAGACCGACCACACCAGATGAAGGCACGAAAGGTGATGGGGTTGACTCACTGCACTCGATGAAGGCACTACAGCTGGTGGAGGGTTCTAGCTTCGAAAAACAAAATTTCACCTCCAGATCTGGTTAGGTAAGATAACAACTTGTAATGCCATATCCCATCTTAGCTAACTATTGGACCCCCTCTATGTTGCCTTGGCTGATACTTCCTTACCTGACTAGTCTGGAAGCCTTCAGTATTCAGCCAGCCATATCCTCCCAAGTACTTCAGCCAATCCTCCATCAAATCGGAAACGTGTACATCCCTAAACACTTATGCCCAGAGATTTCTGGACTACATAAATACAAACTCTCTAGACTAGCTAGTCTGCACCCCAACTGGGGGAGTCAAAATCTTGGACATGGTTTTCGCCAATAGAGGACAGCTCTGTTCTCTACCAATTGTAACATAATTTCTAGTCACAATAGACCATAAATAAGTCATATTCACCTTAAGACTGCAGCTGGAAGCATCCTCTAATAACACAATATTCAGAGATTATGCTAAAGCTAATCTAAAACAGACTGATGACCCAGCTAAATTCAACATTCCCTTCTGCCCTGATAACCACTCTATGAATGAGAAACCCTTTGCTCCCAAATCCTGTGCACATGCAAAGGGCTGCATAGAAATATCTGCCCCTGAAATAAACACAAATCGAAATTTTAAAATAAACCCCTTTAATGGGACCTAAATATAAATAGGTTCTACAATAAAAGGAAAAAGCTCATGTCACATAAAAATAAATACAACCCTCTAAATGCCAAAAACACTCTTATCAAACTTAACAGGGAACTCTGGTCCTTAATCAAATCAACTTAAGCTAGATACGAGATAAAAATAGCCACCCAAGCAAAAGATAATCACAAACCTCAAAAATAATGCTCAGAACTGCACACAGTTAACAGTAAATTACATCACATATTCTAATCCAGCGGATATAGCCAATTTACTTGCAAATAAATGTCTCTCTAAAATCACTCCCCTCTACCCACTTTCCCAGATCAAATCTCCCCAAGTCTCCAAGGAACAAGTCCAGAAAGCAAAGCTTATTAGTCAAGGTATGACATCCAGTTCCATGCATGTGATCATTCCACTACATACTGCACTAATTAGGCTGACCATTGAGTGTAATTCCCTTTCAGTATGTACCTGTCCAGACACCTGGTACAACTCGAGTGACCACAACACTTTCTCACTATGAAAATCAAGGGCCTCAATCGCAAAAGCTACACTAATTGTCTCAAAGCACTGTCCCTTTGTTTAGAATCTTACAGGCTACTGAGGGGCAATCTTTGTGTCACATACGGAGCTTCTGTCAAATACATCCTTTCAGAGCTGCTATGCATCCGCAAGTCCAGTAGTGGCATATGCATCCTCAAGTCCAGTAGTAGTATACGCATCCAGAAGTCCAGTAGTGGCATATGCATCCACAAGTCCAGTAGTGGCATATGTATCTGCAAGTCCAGTAGTGGCATACGCATACGCAAGTCCAGTAGTGGCAGAAACATCTTCTGAAGTAATCACAATCGCCTCTGCAACATAAACAGAACATGCTGGGAAGATCAACATGTTTCACAAGGAATAACACTTCTCCACAATCATCTTCCTCTCTGTGTAAAGCAAAATAGTTCATTTAGTTGATTCAAAACTAATCATGATTTGTGGCTGGGAAGACACAAGCTTACCCCTGGACTGGAACCCTTGTCCCCTATAAACAGGGGTAACATTTAAATGCATGCCTGCCCCTGGGATATTCATACTAATATAATAACAGGCTCTGGGTTAATTATAATTTAAATACTAGAGCTAGAAACTTATTGCGGTTGCATGGCTAGGCTTCTAAAGATCCTCGCAGATCATAAGACTAGTAAACACCTATTAACCTAATATGTAGATGAATACAAAATGAGGGGGTCATGGCCAACAAACTGCTTCAACATCAATTGCAAAACTGCTTAATAAAATGTATGTGTGCTGTACCCAGTATATGAGTCACTGTTGTAGCACTAATCTTGTTTTTCACAGCATGAGAGAATGTTTAGCTTGCTACGGCCTAAAAGGGAGCAGATGTGATTCCATTTTACAAAACTAGGGGCAGGCAAGAAGCTGAAAATTACCACCCTTTCAGTTTGTTCTTACATACAGAGGAAGCAAAATAATCACTGCTGAAGGACTCGATCAAGGTAAGGATGAAAGGCAGCAGGGACGTACAGCAAGGACTTGTCAAATGTTATACATCTTTTTGTTATATACAGAAAAGCAAATCAGGGTCTTGTGCATACGTCTGCAGAGAACCTTACCTGCCAGCCTTCTGTTCACTTAAATAGCCTTCCAAGTACCTACTTAGACTTTCGTTAACATCTCCTGTTGCTTCACCTATGTTTACAGAAAATATGATCCTGCTCAGTTTTCCCCCAGATATGTCAATAATGAATACTCGGAATGCTGCACACAGGACCAATCTGTATAGCCCATTTTGTTACTCTTGTAAGTTAGAAATATGGACTAAAAGAACAGTGGACTTCTAATTGCCTATGTGATTGGGCCACTTTTCCAGCTGTACTGTCCACTGGTCCATCAGCAGACCAATTACACAGTGCAAGTTAGAAAAATGGACCAATTGTACAAAGTAGCAGTTAGAAACATGCATTGTAAACCAGCTTGTTCAAAGCAGTTGTGGCTGATAATGCAGCTGCTTAAATTAATTTATTTAGTAAGTGTGTGTGTGAATAACTGCAGTAACTATAGCAGGGAGCTTGTGTAATGCTGTTGAGTCTTTTCTTTTCTCCTTACATTTAAGAATAAAAAAAAGTCTTAGATGCTCTCCATAATGCAAGCTAATAAATAAAAAAGTAAGAAAAACATAGCATAATGAATGGATGAAGGTCTAAAGCAATATACTTTAGCAGTACAAAACTTTAAAACAATAACAGTGTCAGGAACAGTTAATTCATTTAAAGCCCAAAAAGAAAGAGGTACATTAGGGTCTGATGAAGACTTGAGGAAGGGAAGGGTGGAAGCTGATAAATTACTGGATGCTGCAGAGGAGTTCATAAGAAGCTATTATAGCCTAGGGACTTTGACAACTCCTCAAATGGTGCAAAAACATAGGTGCTTTGTTTTAAATAAATAGCAGAATGCAAATTTCATGAGATTTTATATATAGAGGCATGAAACATAGGGTCCAGGCTGACTGACATTCAGGAGGTACTTATTAGTATTTTTTATGCTTAAGTATATAAGCAGGAAGAGACAGAAGTTTTCTGGTTGGTACATTTGCAGGCATTTATAGAAAAGAACACTCTTAAAATGTTAATGCTGAAGCAGGCAATTGCCTTTTTCTCTCCAGGAAGCATGGAAGAGTTAATTGAGTTAGTAAAGAGGCTACTGTGGGGGATGTTACTCTGTCTCGAAGGGCTAGTAGTGGAATTATACATCTAGAGGCACACAGGTTTTTTTTTTTTTATTGGAGATGTTTAATCAAATCTCTACTTTAGCAGTACACTATCCCCAGAAAGAATCCATTATATCAGTAATTTCACAATCAGGGTAACAATCCACAGTACCAATGATCGTCTAGTCTGTCTTGAATCAAGACTGCAAAATATTTATGGCCTTGCTGATGTCCAGGCTGGCCTCTAGTTTGCCAAATTTTCTTCATTCTGATTAATGTCTTTTTGTAAGTCAAAAGCAAATGCTTGACAACATAATTAACACATTATTTTGAATACAGAACATTGGCTCACCTTTGTTAATGATCAGCCTGGATGCTGAGAATGCACTTAATAACAGATTGCATTGGGATTATTTTTATTTTGTCTTGAAAATGTTTGAGTTTATGGAACAAGCTGTAGGCTTGCTGGGAAGCATACATTGTGCAGGCTCAATTCAAATTTAAGTGAAAGCTGGGTGGTCCGTTCCCTTTTCTTACCAATGAAGGGGGCTGCCTCCCTCCCTTGCTCTTCACTCTTTATTTGAAGCCTCTTGCAGTGACGCTTAGGAAGTCTCAAGTGAAGGACTTTAATTGGATGGGTCTGAGGTGAGTTTCTCTTTATATGCTGATGACCTCTTAGTGGTTACGATACACCAAATACCAAGGAGCAGCATCACTGAAAACAAACACCCAAACCACGAAAAAGAGAAAATCCAACTGTAAGAGTTGTTTTCAGGGGGGAAGGTTTGCCTCTGTACTTCTATGCTGTAGGCAAGTCTTCCCACACACTCCCAGGCTTACATACTGTATACCAATTTCACAGTTACAGAAACATGAAGAATATCTCCCAAAACAGACAAATCTCTGCTTGTGCACACATAGAACCCACACCACAAGTGATTTCCTATAGAAAACACTTACTGACATTGTCCACTCTGGCATCTTACGAGTCATGGAATTAACACTTAGGACATTTGAATGTAGTGAGCAGCAGCGCAGCCTCTTTTGGTCTATCTAGCCAGGCCAGAAGAGCATCTACATAAGTTATTTGGTTTGTTGGGTGAATTTAGAGATCTGCTGTAATTCCACTGTTACCGTAGTTAGAGCTAGATCAGAGACAAATGGCAGTGACATTTTTTGTTTCCATTGACTGTCTGCACTTTTCAGGAGGGTCAGTTTTTGCTGAAGAGGCAGTTTTTACAGCTGTTGGAATATGCACACATGTTTCATCTGGGTGAAAGATGAGCTCTGGGTATAAGGAGTAAAACTTACTTTGTTGAAAAGCCTTCCACACCTGCAGACCAGTAGCTGCACAAACAAGGGCTAAAGGTGGAGTTGTGTTGATATATATATATATATATATATATATATATATATATATATATATATAGATATATAGATATATATATATAGATAGATATATAGATACATAGATAGATATATATATCAATACGCATACCTCTAAGGTGGTCAAACAGAATGACGTGGTGGAGTTTCTCCACGTACAGATCACTATAAACAATTTCCCCTACCATATCCTAGCCAGCAATAGGCCACCTTCCATGTCCCAAAAAGCTCAAAATGCATACTTGGACCTACTGGACACATTTACTATCTAAGTTAATATCCTGCTTTTTGGAGACTTTACCCCTCTATAGACCGGGAATCCTACACATCCTCAAATCTACAGGCACAGAGATTCCTGGACTTTGTAAACATAAACATCCTTGACCAAATTGTGAATACTTCCACTACAGTCTCTGACATACAAGACCTCATGCTCACAAATATTGGAGAATGCTGCCCCCCCCCCCCCCATGTCTCATCCTCTCGGGTAAAGTTTGTCCATTAAACTGTCTCCTTTGAAGTCAAAATTGGATCTGTAATTCCATTAAAACCAGTAACAATCAGGAACTATTACAAGGCAAATTACCTCTTATTCAGTGATGATTTGTCAAAATTCACTACCCCTCCAAACCCTGAGAACACAGCAGTCCAGGATGAATTGCTCTTAGAAACTATAAAACCATGTCAGTGGCTGCATATAAGCTGCTGTACCTACCAGAAGTAAGCCTAAGACTACCACCGGAAACAAACTGCCCTGATGGCATCCCAAATTAAACAGGATATATAACAAAAGGAAAAAAAATACAGCAAAAATCAGCAAGGGTAATTTCCATAAAGATAAAAGCTCTCTAATCAAACTAAATAGGCAACTAAGTGGGCTAATTAGAACAAAGCTACATTTCAGGTTAAGATAGCCTCCAAGGTGAAAGATAACAATAAGGACTACTTCAACTATGTCCGAAACATCTAGGGCAGCACACAGCATTGTGCTGAACTGGTGGTTGATGGTGCCATATTCACCGAACTTGGTGATATAGCCAACCTGTTAGCAGACAAACTCAGTTCCAACTTTAGCCCCTCCCACCCACAACCATCCCCCTAGAAATACCCTCCAACATAACTCCTCCAACTATAACTAGGGAGCATGTACTCACTGTGTTCGCTAAAGCCAAGAACACGGCCTCAATGGGCCCCAATAATATCTGAGGATGCCTCCTGAATAGTCTAAAATATGAATTATCAGGACCCCTGGGGCCTTTATTTAACTGTAGTGTTAAAACAGGCTTTGTGTCATGAGATTGCAGAACAGCAATGGTCACCCTCCCTTCATAAGGGAAGACTGTCAACAAATTCTGAAAACTACAGACCTATTAGTCTGACTTGTTTTTTTTTTGCAAAGTCATGAAAAGAATTTTCAATTAATTTATCAACAAATACATAGGAGACCTCCATCCATTAGATCCATCCCAGTTTGGCTTTGTCAAAGGAAATTGAGGGGTTCATGGGTTTTTTGAACTGCTCTACCTTTTTTTTTGAGGTTTACACATCAGTATGATTTTTCTTCCATAAACTATTTGGATGTTACAATTTCCAAGGATCTAGTCAATAAAAATTGGGTTAGTACTACATATTGTAAACCCACTTATAGTAACAGCATTGTACATTTTGAGAGTAGCCATCCCTTCCACCAAAAGTCCGGGATTGTTAAGGGCCAATACATTTGCCTTGTCCGGATGGTGTCTAATTGGGAACAATTTGTTCAGGAGTGTGAAAAACTTGGTACTATGTTCCATTGTAGGGGGTATCCAACCGACTTGGTGTCACAAGTGGTAGATGACACCAAAGCCAGGAGGACTAATGGGGATATTGTTCCCTTCATCAGTTCGATGGTGGTTCCTGGTGATTTTGGACCCAGAAGATATAATTTTAATGATCGGGTGGACTTGGTAGGGTCTTTCATCACCCAGTTCTGCATTGAGGCACCTTCAATTAGGGACATTATATATAAATATTGGAATATTTTTTCCCTGTTTAAAGATATGTCTAGTGTAGCAGAGAATAGACCTTGGATTGTTTTCAGGAGAGGAGAAACCTTGAAAAATTATTTTGAACATCTGACCACTGATTATGATTCCAATTTTACAAACAAAAAATGGGGAACATATAAGTGTGGGAATTGCCCACAATGTAAGATGGTGTTGGAAGGGGACTGGATAGAGGTGAATCATTGTCATTGTGTTTTCTGGTCCAGGTCCCATTGTACTTGTAACACTGTAGGGGTTATATAAATGGCAAAGTGTTTAAAGTGTGAACATTTTTATGTGGGAAAGACAAAGAGAAAATATAGGGAACGGTTGTATGAACAGAGGTTGGCTATAAGGAAAGGGGATATGAAAAATGCTCTGGCTAGATGTATCAATGATAACAGGGATCATGGTTTTGTTTTTTTTTTTGTCTTAGAATGGGTTCAGAAGGATTTCGGGTGGGGGGGGGGGGCATGGGAAGAGTTACTGGAGGCCAAACAGCTAAGTTGGCAATTGAGACTTAATGCCACCATTCCCCCTGGCCTTAATGACAAGTTGTCCATTACTTGTGTTCTTAAATTAAAATCATATGTAGTGTAGGGGGGGGGGTTCAACAAATTTATATTTAGGTAGTTTCAAGTTTTCCAGAATTAGATATATAAATGTTTTTCTGAGTTATATTTTTGATATATAGCATGGGTAAAATGCATTTTTTATTTCGGATTAATTTTTATCAGATTTCAGTGTTTAGGATATGTTGAAAATTTTGTTTTCTCTGTGTATCACTTTAAGTTTCTAATTGATGGGGAAATTTTATTGGATATGTGATTAAGGGTTAGGTATTTATATGTGATATTCAGTGGTGTATGGTGATTCTGATGAAGTTTTTTAGGAAAGTGCTAAATCTTCTGTGTATGTGCAATAAATTTTATCTACGGTTCCCTATCAGAAGCCTGAAACACTATAAGCCTGAAAATCAAAATCCTGAAACCAAAATCCTGAAAACACAAAATGGACATACTGACGTCATTGTGGCTTTGCTATTGTTAGCCCTGTGGTATTAGGTCATGCGTTGGGTTCAGGTAAGTGTGCGGTTGGTTTTATGTTAGGGTTAGGGGCGGTTTAAGTGAGTTAGGGTTAGGGCGCAGGTTAGGCATGTATGCAATAGTGACAAATATTGGGGTTAGGGGCGGTTTAAGTGAGTTAGGGTTAGCGCGCGGGTCAGGTGAGTGTGCGATAGTGCCGGACCTTAGGGTTAGGGTTAGGGTCAGGGTCAGTTGGTAGATATTAGTGTCTTTATAGTGACATATTAGCATTATTTGTGTTTTCAGGATTTTGAGTTTCAGGATTTTGGGTTTTCGGGATTTTGAATTTTCAGGCTTTTGGTTTCAGGATTTTGATTTTCAGGCTTATAGTGTTTCAGGCTTCTGATAAGGAACCTTATCTACATACCAGAGTTGTTTGGTTTGCCTTCTTTGGTTTGTACAGCTGCCTGCTATTGGATTAAGTGTCCGTGTTTGGTTTTTCTTGTGGTTCTACAGGTTTGTCAAAGGAATGTCATGCTTACTAAAACTGGACTTCTTTTAAAAGGTCATTAAGGCAATGGATGATGGGAAAACAGTACATACCGCCTATCTAGATCTGGATAAAGCATTTGATACAATACCTCACTCAGCATTGTCAACAAATGTATGGAACTAGGAATAAACACCTTTATAACATGCTGGATAGTTAGCTGTACCACTGGTAAGACCCAAGAAGTTAGAACTGGTGAGGCTTCTCCACAAAGAGGCTGGTCACCAGTCGAGGCCTTAGGGCTCAGAGCTAGGCCTGCTCCTCTTTGATATCTGTTTCTCGGATGTCAAAGGCCTCTGACTAACCAAGTTTGCAGGTGAATGCAAACCTGAAGCAGTCACTGAATCCCACCAAGATGAAAATACCCTACAGAAATGTCTAACACAGACAAACGTTTGGTGCCAAAGTCATGGCTTAAAACTCAATACCAAGAAATAGAACTGAAACCAAAGCCCAATGTAGAAATGGCACAAACGAGGCAAATGCAGTCTTAGCGCTTTCTTCCACTTTAATCAAATGTGAACTTCTTCAGAAACATGTGCCCTCCCCAACACATGTCTTTTAAATCCCACAAACAGGATATGATGTCAACGTATAGTTCGCAATAATAAAATGTGTAAATACACATAAATACATCTGTAATTGTATACATTTATAAAAAACCATATTAATTCAGTGAAATGACTTCTATAAGAAATCTACTATCATACTTATATTGAATAATCAAATTCTTAAAAAAACTATTAAAACGGAATGCTGGAATGAAACATTACATTGAATTAATTAATTAAAGATGGACATTCCTAATAATAAAAACTCAGTAGTATTGGAATAATCTTACAACTATAATAATAATCAATAAACAATAATCTTACAACTACTATATGATGCCAAACAATATTATTTGTACAACAAGAAACATTTGATATTAATAACTTCGTTAAGCCCTGGGTATTGATCCGCCCCTAACATTAATTGCCAGATATTTCTACATTGGGCTTTGGTTTCAGTTCTGTTCATTGGTTGCGGCTAGTCCGTGTTTTTCGTGTCATTCAATACCAAGAAATGCATTATAGTACCTTTTGGGAAGATGACTACCCCAGCTAACTACATCATCAATAAAATACCCCAAGAAGTTGTTTCAGTAATCAGGGATCTGGGAACTCATGTAGAGAGTAACCTAGCCTTTGGCCAACATGTGTCCACGGTAGTAAGAAAATCTTTCTATGTTGCTCAACTTATAAGCAAGGGCATGGCATCTAGCTCCAGAGAGTTCATCATACCACTAAACCTGACCCTCATCAGACCCATCATAAAGTATGCACCTCTATGTACCTGACCAGACACATGCAGCAACTAGAATGTCCACAAAGGTTCCTTAAGAAAAGAATACAGGGAGTAAACAAAATGTCCAGTGCTGATAACCTCAAAATGCTCTCTCTTTACCCAGTATCATACAGTCCTCTGAGAGGTGATCTTTGCATGGCATACAAGGCATCCTTGGACCCTGTTTTGATGAACCTTCTGCACATCTACAACATCATAACTACTAGATTAAAATACCTAATTTTTGTTTGTGACATAAATAGGACACATTGGAGAGCTGTATATGTTTCTCAGGGAATTCCCATTCTCTGGAACAGGCTCCCCATCCATGTGAAACAGGATCCTCCCTATCTCTATCCCTATTTAAGTGCAACTTGGACCAATGGATGGGTAACTGGAAATTCACCCATGGTCTGGCACCCATATCTCTTATTCACAGAGGCAGCCAATAAATCACCCCATATATAAATCAGATTTGTGAGTCACATCTGGGTTGCACAGCTAGGCATATACGGGCCATAGGGATCAGTAGTCTGGTACATACCCATGAACCTATGAAAGATGGAATGAATTAGCTTTGCTTGAACTAACTTTATTTTCTCCCATTGTTAGTGCACTTAGAAAAAGCAAGTTACTGCTGTTCTTTTGACATGGTTAGTAAGTTATCCCTGCATGAAATACTGGGATCAGTGGCAGGAACGGTCTATATCCAAGTTTTGGGAAAATTTTTAATGGGAGTTTGTCTTGGGAGGGACTGTTTGACCTACAACAGTTTTAAGAACATCTTTCTAGAATTAGAAAGTCATTTACCTGGAACCCTCCCCTGACACACACACCCACACAAACTGCGTCTGAGTTTTGGCAAGAACTAAGGGACTAAAATGACAATTTAAAACATTAATGCATTATCTCCATAAGCAGGTGATGAAGGTTCAGGAGGGGGTCAAAACGCAATTTGAACATAAGTGGATTTGAATACTGGGTACAGAACTGACCTCTAATCAGTGGATTATGTTCTATTTTGCTCTGAAGTATAAAGCATTTTATAGGAAATTTAGACTTTTTTGTTGAAAGTGTCAACATAAATATTTTATACCCTAGGCTGATTATATCGAATGTCCCCCAAAACATCCAGGGTCTGTTAGCAGATATGAGAAGGTATCTGGAGATTTATGGGTACATATATATTGAGACTGAGTGAAACTAGGAGCATACAAGAGGATTATGTGTGTGTGTGTGTGTGTGTGTGTGTGTGTGTGTGTGTGTGTGTATCTATATATATATCCACAAGTTCCAGGCCAGAATTTCTGAAATCTGAGGTGCAAGAGAAGTGTTACTTGCTCTTAATGGTATAAGAGTTTGAAGTTTTGCTGTTAATTTTTACTGAAGTTATTTTTTATTTTAATAAATCAGTCTGTGTACTAAACTGAGTGAATTCATCTGGCCTGGAACTTGTGGTGTGAGATATATATATATATATATATATATATATATACACATATAAAAAAAAAAAAAATATATATATATATATATATATATATATATATATATATATGGATCTACTTTTAAATCCCGTAATTTCAGAATCCAGAAGATGAAAATACCGAGACGAGAATCATGAAACTTAAAACGTCAATAACACAGTACTTTACAGACAAAGATGACAAAGTGGGGACAATATTTATTTATTTATTTATTAAGCAGTGTAGAACACTTATCCTTATCAACCGTTTTCAGGTTTTTCCTAATGCACCTTTTACCTGAAGTTATACACCATGATAAATAGTTTATTCAGAAACTGCACATTATTTTTACCAGAGATATACTGTTTTACTGCTCTTATTTAAATCAAGGTGCCAACATGAATTTCCAGTGCAACGCATCAGCAGCTAGCTAACATCAGACAGGAACATATACGTGATGTTTAACACCCCTCCTCCAAAAATAAAATACATCTAGTGCATATTTGCTTCTTGATTAGCTTAGTAGACTAATGCATGCACATTTGTTTAAAATAGAGCAAGATACATAAAACCACAGCTAGTACAGAGGATTATGGCTACGAGCTACTTCCCATGGTACAGGGTTTGATTCCCTTAGTATTCATTTGCTTAATGTGTGACCTTGGGTAAGTTATTTAACCAGACAGTGCTTTGGGGTAATTGGAAGTTTGGGCTAGGCTCCTCAGTGGTCTCTTGGACTGCATGTCTGTTAAGTACCTATGAACCTGTGTGTACAGATTACTAGTATTAGATTATAGTGCTGATGCATAGCAACAATAACCACTGACAAGGATCAGGAAGATTAACATACACATAATATATTTTGTTTTCATAACATTTGCAAGAGTTTGGATTTTCTGAAATGAGGGACTGGCTTTACACAGGCATATATGTGTAAGTGCAATGATTATTAATTACTCTGTACCTCCAGTGTGAGATTCAGCACACAGATGTAGAACAGAAAATCTTTTAAATCATTTGAAATCAAAACAAAAGTTACAGAGGTGTAACAACAAAGTATTTTTTCCAAGTTCTTTTTCCATTTGTGCCTACCTGACATTGTTTTTCATATGGACTTCATCTCATATGCTTCCTCATTACTTCAGCCTCTCAAATACTGTTGGTAGATGCAAGAGTCATCCAGTATCCAGGCAGCCATTGAAGTCTTTTATTTTTAAGCACTTTGTCACTGCACAGTGTATTTTGATGGTGGCTATTACCACTGGCATTTTTGCATGTTTCACACCTTTCAAAAATTTCTGGACCACCTTGTAAATTGTGAAACTCATGGAGTATGAATTAGTAACAGTACAAACAAGGATTTTTAGCTGTCCAGTGATATTCCAAGACACAAATAACTTGGAAGGTCATGACTAAGTCTCCATTCATAACCACCTTATTGTGTTTGAGAAAAACAAAAGGCAGAAACAAAGCATCCCTCTAAAGAACAAACTGCCTTAAAAGCTGTTAAACACTTTGTTCTGCCACACTTTCTTTTTTCAAGTTTGGCACAATAAAGTATTTAACAACTGTTAAAACTGTTTCATCTTCTGCCACTGATTTTTGCCTGCTGGCATGGTCTTTTCTTTACTCCAAGTACTACTCCTTATCTTAACAGTATTTAATGTTTAAAAAAGGTTTTTTAAAGGAAAACTCCACCCTAGAACTAAAAAAAATATTTTTTCACCCTATTTTAACACATCAAAACCACTCTAAGTCCTTTATTTGTAATTTTAGCCTGTTTTCCACAACATGGCTACCAATGGGGCTTGATATCTCAACATGATCTTGTTCTCCCTCAACCCTTTCTCTTTCCCATAATGCTTTGTATGACTCATACCAGACATAAGGGAATAACTGTGAATTCCCATGCCATTTACATATAATGGGATTTGTGTGTGACACTTATTTTCTTTACCTTTTGTAAAAGGGCTGCTTCTTTTCTTTCTCAGATCACCTTCATTTATATTTGGCTCAGAGCTCATTTGTAGTCCAAGAGAAAGTGACAGTCCCCTCCCCCCACACTACTGCAGAGGTGTTAAAACTGTTATTGCACTGAGAGACTTTTGCAGAATCAATTCCTCTTGGACTGCAAAGAAAAACCCTAAACAAAGGCCTGTGATTTAGTACTTTTCTGTCTGTAGCTGGATAACGCCTAAGTATAGTGTAAAACAAGCTCTGAGACAAACATAAATGAGGGTGATTAGAGACAGAAAAGAAGAAGTCCTTTTACAGAAGGTAAAGAAAATAACAGTACCGTTATATGTCAATGGCATGGGAATTCCACCCCCATTTCCCCAACCATCCCAACCTCCTACATTTTATCATATCTAATGCACACTTCCCTTTTCATCCACCAGTCACCTTCTTAAAGCTGTTTTCAGCAATTTTGTAAAACTACCTCTCTTCCAGTTACACTTTTCAGCAAACACAAGGCAAATAAGAAAGACCTCTATAAACTAATCTACTAATCCCTTACTGACATTACCACAGACATTACACACACTTAAGCAGTACTGAGGCTGGTTCTCACAGCCATAACCCTTCTAACAATGTGCCTACTAACCTCTGACTACTTCCTTACTACAGACAGAATGCCATATTTAACTATAAACACAGAATATGGTCACAATAACATATCCAAATAAGTAACACATCTTTATTAGACTACCTGAATGGTGGCCCACAAACTGCACAACTGTTGTAATTACTACTAAAAGTATTGTGTACCACATAATTTCCCTCTTAACTTGTACAAAACTCCCACTAAATAATACCCTGTTACTAACATTCTTAACAGAATTATACCTGATTATCTCAAGCTATATTGAACTTAATTGAGGTCCAGACTCAACAACACTCCATAACAAAAATGTCAGCCTGTACTCATAACATTATTGTTTCAGTATAGCCTTTGCCAACCCAAGTAGCATTAACAACAAATGGTCATTCCTACAAAGTTGGGTAACATACTACAATCTTACTACACTGGCAATCACCAAATATTGGCTAAAGAACCAACATTGCACCTGTGATTTCTTACGTACAAACTAACACTGTTTATACAATTGCAGACAGAATATATTGTAGGAGGCGGTGTTCTTTTTGTCAAGAATAATACCCAAATACAGGTCACCTTATTGGAGGCAAACACATCTGCTAATTAATACAACCCACAGAGATACAAGGTCCAAGTAACTTATGAAACCACATAAAGATCAGTATCGCTGTTTACATTTCCGGTCTGCCATGCTGCACCTTGTTGACCATTGCACAGCTCTGTTTACTATAATTTCTGGTAAATCAAAACTAATTATTCTAGGGGATCTCAGTCTGAACTACTTAAGAACATAAAAGACACACCTACATCAATCCATTCAAAAATACAACCTAAATTCAAGTAGTCACAGAACCCACCAGACGCACACCTTATACTCTCTGTAATAATTTACCCAAGAGTGGGAAGGCACTGTAACAAAATGTACTGCTAAATCTTCCCTACGTTGATCCGCACATCCACTCAGTCACCATCTTCTTTCACAGTATAGGTATGTGCCATATGTTGTTATATTCCAATTTGTTTTAAGGCTGTACGATGTATAGACCTTGGTAGCATGCTGTATTCGTATTGAACTTATTCTGGTTGGATATGATTTATGTTTGTTGAGCCTGTACCCTTTAACAAGTATGAATGAAATTTCAGTTGTTAGGGTTTTGGTATATTTAACACTGTTTTGACATATTTGCCTTTTTGGTGGGGAGGGGGGAGAAGTTTGCACTGAACCTGTCACCTAGGATGTTGGCAATGTCTGTGGGTTTGGTGTACTTATTTTAAATGTACCCTGTAAGACAACTTAAGATCTGAATGTTGTACAGGATATGGACCATCTTATGGTAAGTTATAACTGAACAGAATCTATCTACTGGTTTAGAATAAGATGCTCTGTTATTGTGACACACTGTCCTACTTAATGTTAGTTTACGTATTTAATAACAAAGGTTTGAATACTAAACAAACTTGACAAAAACCCAAGAATGTAATAAAGCAAAAACACATAAGGGTGAAAGCTCAAATTGTAAGTGTTTTTGCAAGGAGGCAAACCCTCCTAAACTCCTTAATGTGAGGGTAAGTCCCTGAGACACCCCCAAACTAAATATAATATTCTGTAATTCCACTAGGTCAAAATGATAGCATCAGAGTAATACAACTAAATACTGCTATTAGTCTGCAAAAACAGATGCCACATAGACTCTCTATTCCTCATTACTGGCATTGTTGTAGGTAAGAATCATGCTGGACCATTATGTACAGACTGGATGCAAGGATTTTACTGTAGTGCCTCAGCCTGAGCGTGAAAATGCTTTTTAGCCCCCCCCCCCCCCACAGCAGCATATTTTCCCTGTACTAGACCCACTCAAAATGATATACTCTGTGGCCACTATCCATAGAGTACAGCTGCCCTTTTGTAAACAAACCTACTTACTTTGTCATAGTCTCTCAGCTGCAGGACAGTAACAGGATATTTCTGAGGATATATTTGACTATGTCGAAAGCACAGGTAAGCATAGTGTCCCTTTCTAATCTTCTCTGTAGCACTGCACTTACATTAATATAGTATATCTCTCAACTGCCCAGATTTTCACAGACTGTCCAGATTTTTGCCTCATGTTTTTAGTCTATTCCTCATAAAATTTGTGTTTTTCTGGCAAATAACTGAGGATTGAAGTCACTAAATAATGAGATACAGTTGAATTTCAGACTTCTTATCTTAAAATAAATGCATGCTAACAAACATTCTGCTATTCTAACAACTTTCTAAAGTTACAAAGGCAATATTTAAAATTTGTCTCTATTTTGGGCTTTTCTCCCCCCAGTATTTTAGGCTTTATCCAGATTTCTTGTGTTAAGAGGTTGAGAGTTATGTAACATACTATCCAAGGTAGCAGTTCACACACATGTACCATTTGTAAACAATCTGTTCTTTGTGAAACAGCACATCTTCTTCGGTAGTAAGCTGTTACAGCAATATCCATAACCACATGCTAGAAACAAGGATCTTTACATTGCATCACTTACCTTTCTGGTCTCTCTCCTGTGCCATTTGTGGCTTTTGTGCATCCATGCACTGATTGGTTATTGCCATGTACTGACTGGTGACCCACATCACTCCTCTTCCACCCCCATTTCCCCAACCATCCTAACCTCCTACATTTTATCATATCTAAAGCACACTTCCCTTTTCATCCACCAGTCACCTTCTTAAAGCTGTTTTCAGCAATTTTGTAAAACTACCTCTCTTCCAGTTACACTTTTCAGCAAACACAAGGCAAATAAGAAAGACCTCTATAAACTAATCTACTAATCCCTTACTGACATTACCACAGACATTACACACACTTAAGCAGTACTGAGGCTGGTTCTCACAGCCATAACCCTTCTAACAATGTGCCTACTAACCTCTGACTACCTCCTTACTACAGACAGAATGTCATATTTAACTATAAACACAGAATATGGTCACAATAACATATCCAAATAAGTAACACATCTTTATAAGACTACCTGAATGGTGGCCCATAAACTGCACAACTGTTGTAATTACTACTAAAAGTATTGTGTACCACATAATTTCCCTCTTAACTTGTACAAAACTCCCACTAAATAATACCCTGTTACTAACATTCTTAACAGAATTATACCTGATTATCTCAAGCTATATTGAACTTAATTGAGGTCCAGACTCAACAACACTCCATAACAAAAATGTCAGCCTGTACTCATAACATTATTGTTTCAGTATAGCCTTTGCCAACCCAAGTAGCATTAACAACAAATGGTCATTCCTACAAAGTTGGGTAACATACTACAATCTTACTACACTGGCAATCACCAACTATTGGCTAAAGAACCAACATTGCACCTGTGATTTCTTACGTACAAACTAACACTGTTTATACAATTGCAGACAGAATATATTGTAGGAGGCGGTGTTCTTTTTGTCAAGAATAATACCCAAATACAGGTCACCTTATTGGAGGCAAACACATCTGCTAATTAATACAACCCACAGAGATACAAGGTCCAATAACTTATGAAACCACATAAAGATCAGTATCGCTGTTTACATTTCCCGTCTGCCATGCTGCACCTTGTTGACCATTGCACAGCTCTGTTTACTATAATTTCTGGTAAATCAAAACTAATTATTCTAGGGGATCTCAGTCTGAACTACTTAAGAACATAAAAGACACACCTACATCGATCCATTCAAAAATACAACCTAAATTCAAGTAGTCACAGAACCCACCAGACGCACACCTTATACTCTCTGTAATAATTTACCCAAGAGTGGGAAGGCCACTGTAACAAAATGTACTGCTAAATCTTCCCTACGTTGATCCGCACATCCACTCAGTCACCATCTTCTTTCACAGTATAGGTATGTGCCATATGTTGTTATATTCCAATTTGTTCAAAGGCTGTACGATGTATAGACCTTGGTAGCATGCTGTATTCGTATTGAACTTATTCTAGTTGGATATGATTTATGTTTGTTGAGCCTGTACCCTTTAACAAGTATGAATGAAATTTCAGTTGTTAGGGTTTTGGTATATTTAACACTGTTTTGACATACTGGTTAAATCAATGAATGTTTACTAAGTGGTGGTGTTATAAGGGCTTATGAGGGTAGTGCTACATTCTGATAATTTGCTCAGCACAGTTCTAGACACTCTATTACTGTATCTTTGTATCAGTATACCTCCTGCTAAACCTTACATTCATAAACTTTCTTACCATCTCTACTCTTACAATACTCATATTCTCTTGACCTGACTCACTGTGATCCTTCCTCCATTTTTTAGGAATAAGTACTAACTTTATTGCTTCCATATAATAGTACAGTTTAATAGTTTTTCTATTTTCTTTTCTTCCTTTCAAAGCCTTTGGTCACTACATCCACCCCTGACCTCGAAACTGCAGGAGTTCTGCCACAAGGTCCATCTCTGCAAACATTTTCGGTGAGAATATTGTCACTGTGCAGTGTAAGCAATTTTAACATGAGGAGACTTGCTAAGTATTGATTTTAACTAGTCACACATGCCTGTCCTGTTCTGGAAAGTAGCTGTGACATTTCCCCCACGGAGTAATCCCTGCACTCTAAGGGCCACTTATTAAATTGGCCACTATCCCTTCCCTTGACCAATAGGTTATGCTGTATATACCAGTTATTTAGTCTCCCTAACTTCCTGGTATCTGCATTCAGTAAATGAAATAAAACCTTTCTACTTTGTGAATCCTTATTAATTAATCTGTACCAGCTATAAACTGATTGCTCTCTTTAATGATTAACCTGAAGATAGGAAACTTGTTAGACTTGGTTTAGCTTCATTCCATATCCCCAATTCCATCCACACCCCAATTCCTCTACAATTATGCTTCCCACATACACATTTCACCTGTGACACCCATTTCCTATCCTTTCCCAAACAACTTTCTACTATCATACAAACACCCCTGTTTCTATATTCCTATTTCCCAACCTCCATCTAATATTTATATCATTCCCAACACCCTTTCTCCCACCCATACTGCTTTTCACCATATCCATTCATACTCAGACTCCTCACAACAGTACCTACACTTTATTCTACTTTTCATCTTTTACCTTCACCAAATAAATCCTCACTACTTCTAGTTTATCATCAGACCCTACCCTTTCACATCTTTGTTTCTTACATACCAGGACAATCTCTCTTAAAACATAGAAGATACTTCTCTCCTACATACCTTCTGCCACTTTTCTGACTCCACTGCCACTAAATATCCTGCAGCCCTGCAATTTCTTGCTTCCTTCTTGATTCCTACTTCTCCACTACTTGCCATCAATAAAATACAGATCCTTTAAATATAACCCTGATACTGCTTCAGTTTATCCTCTGTTCTTCTTTTACTAAGCCATCTGTCATTCTGCCATGATTCAACAATAGCTCTCAACATCTCTCCACCTTTGTCATGACTACCTTTCCATACTACCTTCCTAAACTCTCCACACATCGCACTAAACCTATTTAATAACACCCCTCACCTTTACCCCAAATATAGATTAACTCCATTTCAACTCAAATCAGAATAAAATTTAGTGGAAAAATAATCTCCAAAAAACAATACACTAAAATCCTCCTAGAAGGAGACATTCACCCTAATCCTGAACCATACTATCACAATCAACAACAAGACAATTCCCTTCTACACGCTACTCTAGCCCTACAATGGTCAACCCCCACCCCAGTAATCTAACGTTTGCCATCATAAATATTAGAAGCATAATAAATAAAATTACAAATTACATACTTGAATTACCCAACACAATCTTTATATGCTCACTATAACTGAAACGTGGATAACACTCAGTAAAAATGAGACCGTCTAGCTATAATATCATGTGTAGTGACCATATAAAGAGAAAGGCTGGTGGTACTGATTTAATATTTCCCAATACCTACCACATTCCCCCTTAGACAAATCAATACCAAAATTCAGTTCATCAGAGCTTCTTATTACTTTCTTGAAAATACATAAATTACTGCTCTCAGCAGTGTAGTGTAGCTAGGGCGGGGTGAGAGGGGCAACCATCCTGGGTGTAAAGTGTTGGGGGGGGTGCTTTCAGCTGATCCAGATCACTCTTTAATGCAACAGCTGGTATTGCATTTGCAGTCAAACATGAGTGCTGTAGCATTCCTTGTGTTGTCTAAACTGTAGCAGAGAGTTTTAAAAGTAAAAAATAAATAAATAAATAAATCTCTTTTTATAACTAAAACCAGAGTGCTGTAGTTCTCTGTGCAGTCAGGGTATAAACTGTAGCAACTATTTCCTACATTTGTAGCAAGTAGTTTGCAACAGTTTAAAAGATTTTTTTTTAACTAAAACATAAGCACCATAGCACTCCCTGCAGACAGGGTATAAACTGTAGCAACTGTTTGCTATATATATAGGAAGCAGTTTGCTACAGTTTAAAAAAAAATTTTTTTTAATACAATGTGAGGAAGGAGGGTCGAGGGCAGGGCACAGAAACAGGACCTGAATTGTTGAGAGGGTGCGGGATTTGTGCATCTGGCCACCTGGTTCAGTGGAAGAGTAGGGGGGGCAGGTGTGGATCTAATTGTACAATGTAGAGATCAGCTTATTTCAGTAAAGTGTTTTTTTGTTTTTGTTTTGCACTTCAGTGGAACAACTGGGAGGGAGTGAATCCAACTCTAATAAGGTAAATTGGTTTCTTCTTTTTTTATTTTTACTACAATAAGTTTTTTTGCTCTTCAATGCAAGAGCTGGAGGGGGGTGGATCTAACCATAATAAGCTGAACACTAATTAGAGGGAAGTGTTTTTTTTTCTTTGCTTTTCACTTGAAGAGCCGAGGGGACAGGGTGCCAGTTCATGGTACTGGCACGGGGCACTAGTTGAGCCAGCTATGCTTCTGACTGTCTTTTACATCCCTCCTGGTGACAATATAGCTACATTGGAAGATATCTTACATTGAATATGCATTACAATTCCATAAGAAAACAATACTACTAGGTGATATCAATATCAATTGGTTGAATATAACCTCTAACTCCCCTACCTCTAGCATGAACATATAAAGTTTCACACAACTAATTAATACCCCACACATTATAGCAAGGCATCAAATTCCTTATCAAACTGGATCCTTGCATCAGACCTTAGTAAATGTGACACCACCGGTACAATATCAGACCTGCTCAGTGGCCATCTTCCAATCTCTACAATCAGGCATCTTTCATATCCACTTAAACAGCGTATTTATAAAAAAACATGCAACATGTCCGAGTTGATCCTGGAAATTTTCATTACTACTCAATCATCTATTAAATGGAACAATGAAAAATTCTTCCCTTAGATGATGCTGTAAATGAATTCAATACAACTTTATTAAATATCTCAAATAGCCTTGCACCTCCTAGAAGGTAGAGACTAAAAACAAGTAATGCAGTATGGCTATTCAAAAAGAGCAGAATGCTAATTCAGGATAGAGAAAAAGCATGAAAAAAATGGCAAAAACATAAAACACCACGATATGTCAAAACTTCAGAATGTTCCACAAACTTACTAAAAAGCAAATAAATGAAGACAAAAACTAGACTATAACCACATTCAGAACAATAGTAAACACAGCCCTAAAAATTCTGGTAAGCCACTAAAGAAATTTTATATCCTGGCCAAATATTCAACCCTAACCCTTCCACCAATAACTCACCACATGAAACTGCAATAGAATTCAACTCTTATTTCACTGTTAATATAATGTCCCTAAGTAAGGTTTCCCCAACATCTAATCCCAAACCTCCCCAACAGCCACACATCGCCACTTCTTACCTTCAAACTTGTGCCCACATCCTATATAAAACTATTCTTAAACAAAGTCAAAACATGCTCTACATCAGCTGATGGCCTTCTAAGTGAGAACCTTAAAATCACAGCTAGTAGCATTGCCTGTTCTGTCTTAATCCCGATAAATAGGGCAGTCCAGGAGTCCCACATTCCCTCTCAATGGAGAAAAATCACAGCTTATCCTTTTACACAAAGGAGGAAATTCAACAGACATCCCTAACTTCAGACCTATAGCAATCTTATCCCCATCTCCAAAACACTTGAAATATGTATTCAAAAACAATTGCTAAACTATATCTTGCAGGAAGAAAATTTATCCCCCACACAATATGGCTTCCATCCCTCCCATAGCACTAACAATGTACTTCTAACTTTTATAGATACATATAGCTGGAGATAATAGCAGACTAGTCTGCTTCTCATTATTTCTATACTTGTCTAATGCTTCTGACCCAGTTTGTCACTGCAAACATCTACTTCAAATGCTCCCCCTACGTCTATCTCAGTCTACCCTTCTATGGTTCAAAAGCTACTTTTCCAATAGGTATCAGTCAGTAAAATGGCACTCTATCCTATCTTTATACCTGCCAGTCACTACAAGTGTACCACAAAGGTCTGTCCTTGGTCTTCTACATTTTAACATTCTCATCAACACCCTCCAAATATCCATACAACAGGCTTCCCTATTACAATAGTCAGACAATTTCACACTGATATTCACATCAGACAACCTGGCACATCTCCATAAATTTGGTCAGGAAGCTTTACCAGACACTGAAATGTGTCTTAGTACTTAACAACTCATGCACAACCCCCCCACCAAATATTTCTTTCCCCAAATCCCTCTCCCATGAAAAAAACAAAATTTGAAAAATTCTCTCTTAATAATACAATTGAAGTCAGTTATCATAGTAAATTATTAGGGATGATAATGGATGATTATCTTAAATTCAACCTACATATAAAAATTGTGCAAGAAAATTCATCAGAATTTAGGAATACTTTATACGTTTTCACCAAAGCACTAAATGTACATTTGTCACTATGTACCTCCTCTCCTCGCTACTTTATGTCCCTCCCATCCTTAATAACCTCCAGGCATCAAAAAAAGCAAAACTTGAACAATGCTATAATAAAGTGGCTACATTTGCAGCATGTACTCCTTTCAGAACTCACTACTGTATAGCAATGAAAGGCCTTAAATGGTTAGTACTACCCCATCAACTAAAATATAGACAGCTTCTTACCACCTATAAAATTATCCAGCGTCCATCTGCTTGTCCAGCACTAAATATCATTCTACTAACTTGGTTCCCTCTCAGTCAATATGATTCAATTACCAAAAACTCCTCTCTGCCCACAAACCTGTCAAATCTGCTGGGCATGGTCTGTACTTGTACCATGTTGCCAAGGCCTGGAACTCCTTACCTGCACCCCTCAGGTCAATATGCTCCCTCCAGTCTTTTAAAACCATTCTGAAAGACTTCCTTGCTAAAGTCTGGCTCTGTTTTCTCAACCTCAGGATAAACTGTATCCCTAAATATGAACAATTACTTATTCATACCGAATACCTCCTTACTTCCCCTTCTTAACTCACTTCAATCAAGTCTCTTCCCCTGATTCTCTATTTAAATATGCCTTGACTTTTTTTCTCATTTTATATTGCAATTCCTGTTTGTATTATACTAACTTGCCTTTAATTTCTCTAAAATGGCTAAAATTTCTCTAAATACTAAATCATTGTCATATAAATTGTATCTATTTTTAACTAATATTATCACACAATGTCTTTTTTGGCATGATTATTTAAACTGATGATGTTTTTGCATTATTTTTACTCAAAGAAATTTTTATTACATTTTTTTTCCATATCTTCAAATAGACTGAACCATAAATAGTGAAACATAAAATAATATAACAATCAACTTGTTAACTATTTACAAAATAAACTATATACAATTGCATAAGTATATAATCTATAACACCATGTTTCCATATACAATATGCAATTTGTATAAAGATGGTATGCTGACTAATCAGATCAATTTGTTTTGTCCAATATTCCGTCAACTTTCTGCCAATAAATGATCTATGATGTTGTCTTATCAGTTTTTTTTTTTTTTGGTTGCTCCTTCCATTCGAGACATGAAGACTGATTTTCTTGAAATCTTGAAAAGTTGGTGGTGTAACTGTTTTAGTAATAGATGCCAATGAATAAATCTCTAGGCTTATTGTTGAACCAAAGGAAATTCAGCATCATTTTATTGTATCGCTGTATAATTTTTTTAGTAGGAGGGATGGAAAAGCATTGTATATAATATAACAATTTTGGGGAAATGATTGATTTAATTATATACAGCCTATCTTCCATTGTGTAAAACATCTTATTCCATTTCTGCACTAATGATTTTATTTGAGTATTTTCTATAGTGTTGCTAGTTAGTAAGATTTCTAGGTATTTAATGTTATTATCAAGTGCTAAGTACTTAAAGTCATTATTTAATTCCCCTTTATTTGACTTAATTAATAAAGTTTTTTGTTTTGATTTCATTAAATACAAGACCAGAAATAATTTGAAAGAAGTTTGGAATTGGTCAGTTAATAATTTATCTTTATCAGATGTTGTCAACAGGATGTCACAAGCAAATAATTGTATTTTAATTTTTAAGTTATTCCCAATTACTATGCCTTTAAGATTTGTGTTCATTCTAACATAGTTAGCAAAAGGCTCAATTGCTAATGCAACGAGTAAAAGTGAAAGTAGGCATCCGTGGTTAGTTCCTTTTCTAATAGTTACAGAAGTAGAGACAAATGACCCAATCTTAACATAGGCCAGAGAATTTTCATATAGAGTTTTAATTAAGAATGTGAATTGTTGTAAAAAAAATATTCTTCTAGTACCACCAGTAAATAATTCCAATCTATTGAATCAAAGTTGCTATCAGTGTCTAGACTCACCACAGTCATGTCTCTCTTTTTAAATCAACATAACCTATAAAGGCAAGAATTCTTTTAATATTATCGTAGGTGTTTCTGTCTTTTATGAAACCCATCTGGTCGTGATCAATTAATGATCGTGATATATGTTTAATTCTCTCTCTATGTATTGCCATAATCATTTTGTAATCTACATTTAACAATGAATTGGGCCTATAGGAGGAACATTCTGAGGCATTTTTGTTTTTCAGATTTCAGAATAGGTGAAATTAACTATATTTCCAAGAAGGTGGAACTAATAGCCTTTATTTACCCTAGTTAAAAACCTTCAACAATAATGGTTTAGCTTCATTGGGCAATAACTTGTACATTTCTGGTGTTATGTTGTTATTTCCTTGTGCTTTATTGGGTTTCCATTTTTTAATTTGATTCTGCAACTCTGACATTGTTATCTGCTTGTAATTTTTCTATTCTGTTGTTCCTGTATCTTGAGGTTTATATTAGTCTGAAGGAAGTTTCTAATTGTTTCTTTTGATTTCATTTAAATGTTGCTAGAATTAATTTTTTGATAGTGTGATGGAAATGTTTCTAGTATGCTATTTAAGTCTGAGACTTTCTTATTAATGTTTGGATTATATATTTCTTTTATTTGACTCATTTTAATAGCTTTCTTAGTTCTATTCGCTATTTTCCTTTGATTCGTTGGGTTCATTAATTAAGAAATGTTTGATTTTTTTCTAATTCTATCATTATTTTATGATGTAATATTTCAGTATATTCTTTATTTTTCATTGCTAAATCATTAGTTAATTGACTATGTCCTTTTTGTATATTAAGTTTAATAATATCTACTTCCTTTTGAAGTTCGGTTAATTGCTTGTGCCATTGTTTCCTTTTATTTTTGTACCAAGTTAATGTTCTTCCATATATGTATGATTTTAATGCATCCCATATTCCCATATCCCATTCTGAAGTGTCTTCATTAATGTTTAATTCAAGAAATTGTTATAATTCTTTTATATAAAATTCTTTAAACTCATTTAGATTCATTATATAGGATGGTATTCTAATGATTGTCACCTTTTGTTTGTTATGAACTTCTACTTCAAAAGTAATTGCACTGTGGTCTGTTAATGGACAAGAGATTACTTTAACATTGCTAAAAAGGTGGTTATTTCCTTTGATATATATACTCTATCTATTCCTGAGTGTGTGTTATACCTATGTGAAAGAAATGTATAATGCAGAGAATCTTTGCCTGCATATTTATTAACATATTTATGATAATATAGTTCAACAAATTCTGCTACTGTTTTTGATGTTGCAGTTTTCCTTCTGGTATTTCTAGAGTCAGTGTCTTTATCATTTAATATACAACCGATATCCCCAGCTATTATTAAGTTCCCTTTAGAGTGCTGGATTACTTCTTTTAACTGTTGTTTAACTACACTTGCACTCAAGCCAGGCATCCAATAAAAGTTAATAAAAGTATATAGTTTACCATTTATTGAAATAGTTGACATACAAAGTATCCCAGATTTATCTTGATATGACCTTTTTATTTTTGGTATAATGACAGAATTTTTCCATAAAATCATTACCCCTCTTGTTTTTTTCTTATGTAATAAACTTGTTAATACTGTATAACCAGTGAAGCTGAGTAAATTAAGGTCTTCAGTTAATAAATGTGTCTCTTGCTGAAATATCAGTTGTGGGTTTATAGTTTTAATATATTTAAATAAACTTAATCTCTTATTATTTACTATTCAACCCATTAACATTAATTGAGATCACCTTCATATTTAAATACTGCTATATGTAGATTTAATTGAACTTGTATTCCATTAGGCAGGATAATGTATAAAAGTTATTGTTTGTGTACAGCTGTGAATAAAAATACTGTTTAGTTTCCTTTTAGTTTGACTAATATACTTAGGCAAGTAAAAAAAAAAAAAAACATAAGAAACATTGTAGTATCAAAACCTAAACCATGAACCCCTTTCTATCCATGGGGTTATTATAACCTCTACACTTAAGATGACAAAGCATCAAAGTGTCCCTCTCCCTATTGCAGGCACTATACTCCGAGCCTGACAAGTCATTACTTGTTAGTCAGAAAGTGTGTTATCATTCTATAGGATAATTATAATAGTAAACTTATGGTTATTAACCAGTCTGATATAGTCTAAATTCAGTCTACTAAGGTTGACAAGAATTAACAATTCCAATAACATATCAGGAACTCAGACGGGTTGATATGAATCATCTTTAACCATAGAAATTGTCTTACAGTTATGCTTAAATATAGGCTACACTGCTGTACTTATGAATTTTATAATATATGTTTACTATAAGCAAATCTTTCAGTATTCTTTCTTATGTTAAAATCTTCTCTGTTTTCTTTTCTAGGTGTAAGCAACATGAAAACAAAATGAAAACCCATAAGTTAGTTAGCTTGTATAATTTATGTTTGGATATTGTTTCTCTGGTATACTTAGGGTAGATTATTTAAAAGTTATTATACAATTTGTAACATGTCATATATATGTAATTATATACTGTACATTTTAAAAGTCCTGAAAAGGTAAAGTGTAACTTATGTAAGCTTAAGACAACCCTATAAATAAGAAAGATTTGGTTTATATACAATATTATTTAACACACTAACAGTCCACATCGAATTGCAAAGTCAGATGACAATGCTGCAGTCAGCATAATTGATCTGATATAGATAACAGTAAGGTATTGAGCAAGTTTCCTTTTCTGAGTTAACAGACTGAGAAACATTTACTTAAGTAACTCAATCTGTATTACACTAAAACTGTTTTAAAAGTTTCACTTGTATGTGTTCTTATTTTAATGTTCAGTTACCCTTTTACAGACAGTTGTAGCCTTAGATGTATTGCCTTTATCTAATGCCATGACTGCTCTGTTAGTATAAAAGGACCACAAAATTCTGTGACTTACATCATCCTTCATAGATATAAGCACTTACACGACTGCATGCATCGTGCTATCCCCAACAGAACCAAGATGCTATCCTCCAAAAAAAGGAAGCCAATCTGGTGGTCCCCTGCCATAAACAAACTCTACAACAGAAGAAAGAAACAGTTGCAAAAAATAATAAAATCTCATGATTGGAGGAACTCCCTGGTCAGCCTCAGTAAGAAGCTGAGATCCCTCATAAAATCCTCCAAAGCTAGTTATGAAAACAAAATCACCACTGATTCTAAAGACAACCACAAAGCATTCTACAGCTATGTCAAGAATCTCAATGGCAATACCCAGATCTGCTCTGAGTTACAGCACAATGGCACTAAATATACAGAACCAACTGATATTGCCAACATCCTGGCAGATAGGTTCAGTGCTAACTTTACCCCTCTCTCTTCCCCTAAAGGGCCCATCTCTATACCGGAAGAATGCAAAGAGAACGGAGATCACAATCTATCCAATCGACTGGTGAGAATTTGCATAGGCTTTTAAATCAGGAGGAGCGAAGGGGCATTTCCTCCTATAATGGAAGAAATACATTAAGTCAATGGCTTGAAGGCAAACAGGAATGGAGTGCCATAGCAGAGCAAACTAACAACGAAGGAAACAGTTCCTTAAGTGACCAGCTAAAATATTTTGAAATATTAGCTTCTGATTTCCACAAATTGCAGCTTGAGAACTGTTACCTAAGAGAATGTAGACACAGAGAGCAGATCCCTAAGGGCCTCTGCCTGTGGAAGTACCCAACAGGGTTAGTAAAAGACTCTATCCTACATGTTGAACTGTTAAAGCTTTTCAATAAACATGGTTGTGAGCTGTTAAGACTGTCTAATTAGAGACAATGAAAGGAAAATGACTGACCTGTCTGTGAAAAGAAAAAGACTGGATGATATTATACATGCATATTTGTTGTTTGATTTTAAAAAGAATGTTTATTTTGATACTTTTAAACGCATTGATTTGTACATTAATGAACTTAAACATAAAAAAGATCAAAAACTTAAGAGGGATGAAAATGAATATGCTCAACGTAGAGCTTATCCCCCACCCCCTTTGGGACAAAATAAGCAAATACAATATGGTAATAGCTCTGATAATGAAGATGGGCATGGTCCCAATGATTGTAGGGGTTTGAATAATAATGGTGAATTTCACCCTGACCTTTTAGAATATCACTCTCTGAGGAGGTCTGAGTGAGTGAGGAACCAGAGAGGGGGTATGAACCAATACAATTGGAACAACAGGGGAAGGGGAAAGGGAAAATGTATTGAATGCATATGTATGTAATGTTTTTAACCAAGTGCTTAATCCAGGTGTTGAACCTGGTAATGTGTTGAATATTAGTAATGAGCCTTCATTTAGCACCATGAAGAATACATGTGGAGATTTCAGTATATATAATTATAGCGATATTATATTTGATAGGAAAATAGCTGATGTTTCTGAAAAAGGTCTTTCCTTTGTTCCCAGTAGGGATGCAACAATAGACAATGTGTTGATTAATCTAAAACTTTGAACAAGAAAACTAAATCTACAATTCTTTTTTAAAGGTATGGCCCCCATCCCGATAGAATATGGAATATTTAAAAAAGCTAGTATGATTAATCCTCCACTACACCCTGTGGTACAAACGTTTGAGAAAATGTGTGAATATGATATACAAAAATACTTTATGAACAAAGGTAATTATGTGTATAAAGATAACAACTTGGAGGACAATGAAATGAAGTTGGTAAAAGATATTTGTAACAATAAGGCAATCAGAGTTATGAAACCTGATAAGGGGGGTGGGTTGGCTATTATGAATTCTAACCTTTACATTGATAAAATGTTAGTTATATTATATATGGATGTTTACTGTGAGATCAGTTTAAATGAAAAAAATATTTTATACAGGAAAGTGGATATGATGTTAGATGAGCTTGTACTAAACAGAGAAATTAGTTTAGAAGGCTATCAGTTCATGGAAGTAAAATGTCCTAAATTTCCAACTATTTTTGGTATACCACAACTGCACAAGGATGTAGCCAACCCCCCACGTTAGACCTATTGTAGATGTGAAGGTATCAAAAACTTATTTTGTTGCAAAATTCATTGACACACAGTTGAAATATGTACTAAATGAATGTACATGGGTAGTGAAAGACTCTTAGGACTTGCTCAGGAAAATTTGGAAGGACATGTATGATGACACCCTTCTTTTTGTGACAACAGACGTTAGGGATTTGTTTTCGGTAATCCCACATGATACAGGGGTTGAATGGTTCTATTCTTTTCTTTGTCGATATTCCACAGGGGCAGCTCATGCTATCGGTCTGCAGGACTGCAGCCCTCCCACCTAGAAATAAAAGAAATACTGAGCATGAACCATAAACTTAAAAAAATTTTTCGTTAGCAGTCCAAATGCAGAGAAGGTATTTTTTGCCCCACAGATGCCCAAGATGCCATGCGGTAGACGACCACACAGAAGAGAGGAGTTCCGGACTGCTTGAGCCGCAGACAGGACCAATCAGGAGAGGAGGTAAGCAGGGATTTGAGCGCAGGACAGGAGTGAGGTAAGTTGAGTTCAGGAGGTCTGCAGGAAAGTGTTATGTTGAGCGCAAGTTTTGCTGCTTCAGGACAATGGAGTTGGACCTAGTTTGCTTTCCGGACCCATTTACAGGTAAGGTGTGTGTGTTGATCAGTAAGACAGCTCCGTTAGTGGAAATATCACATCTCATGGTTCTGATGTAATCTTAGTGGACATATCCTGTTCAAAGGTTGTGTGTGTGTGTGTGTGTGTGTGTGTGTGTGTGTGTGTGTGTGTGTGTGTGAAATGCCCTTATTAACACATAGTGGTGGGTAGAAATACTCAGGCTTGAACCCTATACCTTGGATGCAGGAGGCAAGGACATGAATTCATATTTGTTCTGTTTGTCATAAAATCTGTGGTTTCTGTATCTTCATATTTCCTTGCAAAGGTTTGTAGTGCAGTGGTGCACTGGTAGCATTGTTGCCTGGCAGCTACAGGTTCTCTGGTTTGATTCTTGGCTGGAGTGCCTTCTGTGTGGAGTCTGCATGTCCTCCCATCCCTTACAAAGATGTCTGGAGTGTTTCTCCCTGCCCTGCTGAAATTTGGCTTTGTTTTGTTCCAAGTCAGACTAGTTTCCTGGTTAACAAATGTTTAAAAATAACAGGCATTTGAATTTCAGACTTCATATTCTTCAGAAAGTACATGGTAAAACAAAACCTTTTATTCTAGCAATTGTCTAAGTTTATAACATGGATATTTGAAATTTGCCCATATTTTTGGGACTGTATTCAGGTATTTTGTGCTAAAGTTGAGAGCTATGGTGAGAACTGAATTCACTGAATATGTTTGGCAGCTGTATTCCCACATTTTTGGCTTTTTCAGGTGTGTTTTGCTAAGAGGTTGACAGCTATGGTGAGAAATGAATTCACTAAATAGTAGCCATTTAAGTTTGTCTTCCTCTGTTTCAGCTGATTTGGCATAGTGGTATGTTTCTCTGACTGTTTTGCACAGGGTCCCCTGGGTTCAAGACATGGCAGTGAAATGTATGGTGGTAACACAGTATTTTATTCTAGCAACTTTCCAACATTATACAAGCAATGTTTAAAATGTGTCCCTAGTTTTTGGCCTTTTGTCCCCCCACCAATAAATTTTGGCTTTTTCCAGATATCTTGTGCTGCAAAGTTCAGAGATACAGCTGAGTGTCGAGTAGATTTTACAAGGAGCTGAGAGCTGCTTTTGATGCAGAAGGCAGTAGGTAGATGCATTGCTGATACTGTACTGTGTTGTAAAGGGGGTGGATGCTGCAGTCCTTTTTGGCAAAGATACCTAGTAACTATGAGCCTATCAGTTTGCTATCCATTATTACTAGCTTATCATTTTTAATGCATGCAGCATAGGCAATTTATTCTTCAAGGGCAACAGGCACTTTATTTGTAGATGAAATAATGACATATAAAGTTGTTTGCTAGCAGCAACCTCTTTATTAGTTACAGATTTCTTTAATGTGGATTTTACTACTTCAGAGATTGTGCATATTTACTGATACTGGTGGACTATAGAAGGTTGAGTAGTGATGGAACTGTTATGAATTGGGCAGTTTTGTCATTGGTGCATGCATTTTGTTTCATTGTTTACTGGAAAAATGTTCAAAACAATAAATTTAAAATGCCCTCTAACAACTGTACTGTATTGTACAAGGAATATAATGTAATACAGTCAGGAAGGTGTATCAAAGAGCATGTGTATGTTTCATGTTCAAGGGGCCTATGATTTTGAAAACAGCCCAGAGTTAATCTTTATCTGCCACTGACAAAATATATTTTCTTTGAATGTGGGTTTCAATGCTGTTTCAATGCATGTGAGTTTCAAGGGCAGAGAAGTTTTAATGCTAAGTCTATTTTCATTGTGAGACTACATTGCTTTGTTTAACAGATATCTATTAGGGTTTGTGTGTAAAATGCAAAATAAAACTTTCAAATGAAATCTAAATCATTGCAGAAGTAAAGCAGTTTGCACATTACAGTGTTTATGGTAAATGGGGCAAAATAACCAAGGAATGGGACGTTTTGAACTATGCCTCTTAGTGGTCCATATTTTTGCAGAATGAATAGATATTTGCTTCTTATGTTTGGTTTGTTCCTCATAAAATTTATGTTTTCTAGCAAATCATTTAGTAATGAAGTCACTAAATGACAGTGCTAATGCAAGACCTGTTATTCTATTAACTGTCTTAAATTTATACAAAAGCAAATTTCAGAAATGCATGTAGATGCTCTTATTTTGTTAGCTGCTATTTTTGCATCACATTTCTGATTTCTTGCTCTGAACTTGAGAGGTATGAGTGTCAGAGCCATCACTGTCAGCCAGAGACATTTCAAATTGTGACATACTTCCCCATGTAGTGACTCTGGATGTGTCCAAGGAAGGCGTGTGCAGAGTATTCCCCATCAAAGGTAGACCACAAGTATGACCGTGGCTTTTCATCTGTCCTTGATTTTGCAGAATGTTCTGGTTTTCTGTCAGATTTTAATACTGTTGATTTATGCTTCTTATTATTCAGGAAATGCATCTCAGTGCCCTGTTGCTCTGTTTAAGTAGCAATGATTTAATGAGCATCAGCATACTGTTAAAGAATTACCAGGATTGAAAGCCTTTTCGTTGTTGCCATGCAGAGAATATTTACATAACTAGATAATGTATAAGCCTTGGGTATTGAAATGCATATGACAGTATTTGTAATAAAAGGACAGGATTACAGTATTTTCAGAAGCTCATTACATTTATTGGAGACTTGCAGTCATCTTTTGTTGGAGACTTGCAGTCATCTTTGCAGGCTTACCCGTAAAATAAACAGAATGCCAATCTATCATGTGTGGTCCATAACTTGTGCAGGAATCCTTTAAGCAAGTTATCTTGAGCTTGTTTCTTGTTTGCTGTTCATTTTTTACTTTGATCATGTCTTCCCCATGAAACAAGTAGATAGTTGTATCAGGCAGCAGGTCTTTTTTGGATAAGAAACGTTTTTACAAGTTGGGAGTATCACAGAGATTGCTACTTTCAGCATGTTACTTGGTAATTTTATAAAGCTGAATATAAATTATAATTAGAACTGCAGTGCAAGGAGTAGTGGTTTGAGTTGAGTGCTGCTTGTTTTTTATACTTGATTTTGACTGGCATTCCAGTAATGTATTTAAAAAGTAATTTATTTTTTCATGCCTCACAACCTGTTTCCATCTGGATATTAAGTAAGTTGTCATGCAGCCAATGCATTGAAATAGTTTTTTCTTCTACACTCTACACTTCATTTTGTCTTGATTGGGCGTATTTAATTAAAGTTCCAGTTGTTGTGGCCATTCAGCTGTCTCCTGCAGCCCTCCTTTAATTTGAAGTCACCAGCCGCCACTGATATTCCAATCTTAAGCATGACCTTATTAGGACCATTAGAACCCTTATGGAATTAGTCCTAGATACAAACATCATAGTCTTTGAGGAGCAGTTATTTAAACAGTGTAAGGATGTGGCAATGGGGGCCATTTGTGCCCCCATATTTGCAAATATAGTTTTAGCATTTTGGGAACTTGAGTTTGTTTTTTATAGCCCATTTGCCCAAAATTGGAAATATTATGGGAGATATTTGGATGATATAATTATTTTATGGAATGGGAGCGAGACAGAACTACAGAACTTCTTGACTTACATAAAACAAAGTACAGACTTTTTAGATTTCACCCACAAAATAGCTAAGGAAGAGATCAACTACCTGGACATTACTATTAGCAAAGACCGAGAGGCAAAAGTGTTTCAAACAACCATTTTTAGAAAACCAACTTATTCTAATACCCTGCTACATTTTAATAGCTTTCACCCACTTCATCAGAAAAAAATCCTTAGTAAAAGGACAGGGTGTCCGGTTAGCCAGGATGGTATCTGAGTGGGATGAATTTCTATATCAGGTTCAAGTATTGAGAGGGATGCTTGTACAAAGAGGTTACCCTGAAGTATTTCTGGATGTGATTCTACAGGAAGTGGTTGATAAAAGAGAGAGCGGCCATTTCTTTCCCTTATTGGGAAAGGGTAGTTCCTTACAAGTGGGGGTTTCTAAGATAGTGACTGATGGTTTTAAGAAATCTGCTATTTTTAGCTATAACAAGCAATTTAATGGTATTAGACAAATAATTTACCATAATTGGAATTCATTTAACACTAGTCAAGACTATATAGAAACGGTAGGAATGGCCCCAAAAATAATTTATCGAAAAGATATCACTTTGAAAAATATGCTAGAGAGAACCTGTAAGATTAACATAGGGATAGGTGGAATGTTTAAGAGTGGGTTTTGCCTGCAATGTAAACACATAATGGAAGGTACTGTGGTAAATATACCTAATTATGGTAGGCACACACATAAAAAGAAGTATTCCTGTAGTACTATGTCTGTGGTCTACCTTGCCCTTTGTGGTTTTTGTCCTAGTTTCTATATTGGGAAGACTATTAATAATCTTAGAACTAGGGTATATCAACATCTTTATGATATTAAAAAACAAGATTCCAAAAATGCTTTGGACATACATGTTCTCAAAAATGAGAAGCATAGTTTTAAATGTACTATACTAGAGCAAGTGGTAATGGGGGATGGAGGGGGTCCTTTAAATGATGTTTTAGAACTGCAAGAATTGAGATGGCAGATGAGAAAGTACAGTTGTGTACATGTACCATAAATGTAGATGTTCGAGTGTATTCACTGTTGCAGTCATTACATTTGGATAATCTGCTGGCAAGTTGCCCTCAGTTGGCCTGAATTCCAAAGTCTTGGGTTCTGCGTCAGTTGCTGTCTTCTCTTCCATGATGTCAGGTCGTCAGGGGTATAAAACATGCAGCTGATGTCATTTTCTTTAGTTTTTCTTGGCCCCGATATGCATCAAAATAAACTTTACCTTCATCTACAAGCAAATACACCACATAGGTTGTAGAAGATAGAGAAGGAAAGATAAATTTCAGAATGACAGGGGGATGGCAGGAGGGTAACCTGGACTGCAACAGTAAATACACTCGAACATCTACATTTATGGTAAGTGTACACAACTGTACTATGTTCTTCGTGTTTCACTGTTGCAGTCATTATTACATTTGGGTAGAATCCCAAAGCTATGGTTGGAAGGCTGGAGCTAAACAACATTAGGTGCGGCTATAAGGCCCTGCAGCACTTCAGTGGCAAAGCCTGCCCTGGACTTAGAGTAAAGAGGCAAATGGTAATGCTTTGTAAAGGTGTGAACAGAACTCCAAGTAGCAGCCTCTAGAATGTCTTTGGTTGGTACTCCTCTGAGAAAGGTTGCTGAAGTAGCTGCAGCTCTGGTGGAATGAGACCTAATGCCCTTGGCCACAGGTTTACCAAGGTGTAAGTAGTAGAAACAGATGCAGTGGCTTATCCACTTTGAAACTGTCTGCTTTGAAATAGCCTTTCCTTCTGATCCTGCAGCATATGCCACTAGTAACTGCTCAGTTTTTCTTAGAGCTTTAGTCCTGCTCAAGTAGAATCTTAGCTGTCTGTGTACATCCAAGGAATGCAAAATTCTCTCCCCTTTGTTCTGCGGATTTGAATAGAAAGTTGGCAGATGAATTGTTTGGTTAAGGGCCACACTGGAAACCACCTTAGGCATAAAAGTAGGATTTGTTCTCAGAGACACCCTGTCTGGGTAAAAAATGATAAAAGGCTCTACAGCCATGAGGGCCTGTAGCTCTGAAACTCTTCTTGCTGAAGTAATTGCTAGCAGCAGAGCTGTTTTCCATGATAAGAACTTTAGATCAGCAGTAGCAGCTGGTTCAAATGGAGGCAGGGTGAGCTTTTCCAACATATAGTTGAGGTCCCATGCAGGTAATGGTGATCTTCTAGGAGGCCTTAAATTTTTGGCTCCTCTAAGATACTGCTTTAGTAAAGGATGAGAAAAGATTGGTGGCTCTGTATTGTAATGAGCCGAAATGCCAGAAGTATGGATTTTGATTGATGAGAAAGATAGGCCTTTGTCAAGCATCTCAGTTAAGTATTGTAATATCTGAGGAATATTTGGTTCTGCTGTATCAGTTCTGTGTGCTTGATTCCAAGCACAGAATCTCTTCCATTTGTCAGCATAAGATTTTCTAGTACTAGGCCTTCTGGCTTCCAAAATGACATCCATCACAGCTTTACTGAGAGGTGTTGTTTGTATGACTACATGATTAGCCATGCTGCCAGGTTCAGAGTCTGTAGTTGATTGTGCAGGATCTGATTGTTTTGCTGGGACAGTAGTTGTCGTCTTTAAGGCAAGGTCCAAGCTGGGCATTGAGACAAGTTCCTTAGGATTGGGTACCAGTATTGGTGGGGCCAGTCTGGGGCAATTAATATCATCTTTGGTCTCTCTTGTCTGACTTTTAGGAGAATCTTGGGTAGTAGAGGCAGAGGAGGAAAGGCGTAAACAAATAGGTTTTTCCAAATGAAGGATAGGGCATCCACTTTCCATGCTTGTCTGTGATAAGTCCTTGTGCAGAATCTTTTCAACTGATAATTTTGAGGAGAAGCAAATAGATCTATGTCTGGGCTCCCCCATTTCTCTGTTATCATGCTGAAGACTTGTGGATTTAGTTTCCACTCGTGAGGATCCATAAGGTTTCTGCTTAAATCGTCTGCCAGAGTGTTTTGTTTTCCTGGCAGGAATTGAGCTTGAAGATGTATTTGTTAGGTCAAAGCTGTGTCCCACAGTGCCATGGCTAATCTGCAAAGAGGGTATGAGTGTGTGCCCCCTTGCTTGTTTATATACCACATGACTGTGGTGTTGTCTGTCTTTATCAGTAGTTGTCCTGGATGAAGTAAGTCCTTGAAGGCTGTTAGGGCATTTTGAACAGCTAGCATCTCTTTCTGGTTGATATGCAGATGCATTTGTTTTGGTGTCCATAAGCCCTGAATGCATCTTCCTGCCATGTGGGCCCCCCAGGCATAATCTGATGAGTCTTTTACTAAGGTTTGGCTGGCAGGGGTAGAGTGAAGGGCAGTCCCATGTTTTGGTGACATGCCTTTGCCCATCATAGAAACTCTTGTTGCAGGCAGGAAATGAGAGGAATCATTGTTTCCAGACTGTGTGAATGTTGACTCCATAAACTTTTTTAGGTACCATTGAAGTTTCCTCATATGCAGTCTTGCGTATGGAATTAGTAGGATGCAGGATGCTATGAAGCCCAGAGCCTGCAGAATTTGTCTTGCAGAAGACTGGGTTTTTGTTGCCATCAGTTTGAAGTAAGTAGTCAGTTGCCTTTGCTTGTCTGGTGTGAGGTAAGCCATCTGGGCAGTTGTATCCAAGCTTGCACCCAGGAATGCTATCTTTTGAGAGGGTACCAGTTGTGATTTCTTTTCGTTTATTGTGTACCATAGGCATGTTAGAAGCCTTCTCACAAATGCCAGGTGTCAAAGAAGAGTGTCCTTGTTCTCTGCTTGAATGAGACAGTCGTCCAAGTAAGGATATATTTGTATACTTCTTTGTCTGCAAAATGCAATTACTGGTGCCAGGCACTTTGTAAAGACCCTGGGTGCAGTAGATAAGCCAAAGGGCAGTGCAGAGAATTGGTAATGCATTAAGCCAGCCTTGAATCTGAGGTATCTTCTGCATGATTGTCTTATTGGAACATGCAGGCATGCCTCTTTTAGGTCTAAAGTCACCAGCCAAGCATTCTTGGCCAGCATGGGCAGAAGCTGCTGCAAAGTCAGCATTTTGAATTTTGGAATGTCCAGCTATGTGTTCAAAATTGATAAATCCAGTATTGGCCACCAGGCCTTGTCCTTTCTGGGTACCAAGAACAGTCTTGAGTAAAAACCTTGTCCTTTTTCCTAATATGGTACTGTCTGAATGGTTCCCATATCCATGAGGGATGTAACCTGTTTCTGTGCCTCTGCCCATTGATTTTTTGGCAGATCTGGCCAACCATTTGCCATTGGCAGAGTGTGGAAATGGAATCTGTATCCCTGTGATATGATGTTTAGTACCCACTTGTCCTGGGTTAATAACTGCCAATTTTGTGCAAAAAGTGCTAATTTTCCCCCTATGGGTGCTGCCAAAAGATAAGTGCTTGGTATAGACAGAGGGAAGTCATTGGGATTGCTTTCTGTAGGTCTGCGCTTTATCTCCTCCAGATTTGGAGGTGGAAGCACCCCATTGCTTTGACCTGTATGAATCTTGCGCCTGGTATCTGGAACCCTTAGGGCATCTGGATTTGCCCCTTTGAGCTCTGTCTGACACAGGAAAGGACCAATTTTTTGTAGGCCAGTGTCTACTGAATCTTGGTGGCTGCACTTGTAAGAAGTCTTTAACAGTTTGCATAGACTTAGTTTTGTCTTCCATTTTCTTTAGAACCTCTTCTGCCTTAATATCAAACAGAGAATCATGCTGTAAAAGTGCATCTAGCAATTTAGCTTTAACATGATCAGGCAAATTTTGTTCCTTTAACCAGGCATGCCTCCTAATCACAGATCCAGTAACTGCGGCCCTGCAGGAGGCCTCTAAGGAATCAAAACCACATTGCAAAGTATGCTTTCCAACTTGTTCAGCAGCATGCAATAATTCCTGCAATTCTTTATTTTCTGCACATTCTGAAATCAACATCATTTTCTGTTTCAGCAATCCCATAACATGTTGTTGGTACTTAATCATATGAAATTGACAGTTTAAGACCCTGATTGCCAAGGTTGCAGATGTATAAACCTTTTTCCCCATCTGTCTAGTGCCCTTGAATCTCTGTCAGAGGGTGTAGGAGTTTTTGCTGTTGAGGCCTTAACTCCCTTTGGACCTTGTGAAATAGTTTCAGGATCAGCAGCAAGGTTTCTAAATAAAAATTTATGTGAGTCAGGTACCATGTAATATCTGTCAGGCTTAGTGGGAGCCGAAGGTAAGGAGTCAGGGGTCAAGCTTGACTCTGAAAACACATCATCCACAGTGTCTAAAACAGGAGGAATGGCTAAAGGCTTGTGCTGAGAGAGAAGAAGGAAATCTCTAAGCCTCTTTTTAGATTCTGAGAAATCTTGACTCTCCCAGTGAAAATGCTCCCTCAAAGTATGCAAGGTTTCTCCAAATGAATAATCCTCAGAAGGAGATGCAGATGGAATAGACTCCTCAGCATCAGAATCCTCTTAGGGAGGTATAGACAATTCCTGATCAGAACAGGAATCAGAAGAAATAGAAACCTGATCTGTAGATTCATAATCAGTGTCTTGCCTAGGCCTCTTATCTGGATGGGGATGGGTACCCCTGATCAAGGTAATAAGGTCTTCATCCATTTTGATCATCTGTTTTTTAGGCACAGAGGCCTGTGCACATGGCTCATGTGTCATTTTTTTAGTTCTAGAAGTTGTTTTTGTCTTTGATTTTGCAGCTGTCGTTGGTTTGCTATACAAATGTTGAGGTCTGAATACACCCTCTGAAGCCAGTGCCTGCTCAGCGGCTCTGGACCCATCCGAGGGAGATACATCAGTCGGTCCAATACCTTGAGTATCATGCGGCATGCTGGACTTCATATGGGTGTCAGTAGAGGCCTGCGACTCGAAGGTAGCGGGTATCAGGGGCTGTGAAAGCACCTCACTGAGTACCGGCAAACTGGCGACTGGCTTAGGAGAAGCTTCATCATCAGTTTTGGATCTCGACTGCCTTTCTCTGTCCTTTTCTTTGCATTTATGTACTCCGGTAGTCGGATTGCTATCCAACGACATTTCTGGGTAGTTAAATCTGTTTCCAAAATACTTTGATGCAAAAATATACTGACGCTTAATAGTGCGTTGGTTAAATCTAGCACAAAACCGACAGCCAGGCACATTGTGATCAGGGCCTAGGCAAGGAATACAGTATAAATGGAAATCCTTATGAGGTATTTGCTTCCCACAAGTAATACAATTATTAACTTTTTCTGACATCGGTAAAAAGCAAGAAAAAAGTTTCCCCAACAGGGTACTTAGCTTTAGTGCAGACTTCAGTTCTGAAACTCAAACTTGAATTTTTCAGTAGTTGGCTGACCGGCAGTTGCGAAAATGCTTCTGCTTCGGGCACCGCACAGCAAAAAAGACTAAAGAAAATGGCGTCGACTACATGTTTTATACCCCTGACAACCTGACGTCATGGAAGAGAAGACAGTAACCGACGCAGGACCTAAGACTTTGGAATTCAGGCTGACTGAGGGCAACCTGCCAGCAGATTACCCAAATGTAATGACTGCAACAGTGAAACACGAAGAACATCCAATGTTACTGAACAACCAGGACTCAATAGTAATATTTCTATAAGCCCTATTCTTAGGCTTAGGGCAGAAGGATATGTAAACAAATTTTTTGAGTATTTAATAGTTTCCATAATATATGCATATATTTAAGGGCTATAACATATCTGTATGATATATTTATGTCTTGTATGTTTTGCACAATGGATTAATTTATTATTGTTATTTTTTTAAAAAGGTTTTAATGTTTCTACCCAAAATGGGATGTGAATATATACGATTTAGTGGTGTATACCTTTTAGGTAATTGGTAATTATTATTAATGAACCTGATTGGTATTTAAAGCTGGGTCTGAATACGCTTTTTTATAAGTACCTGCTTATTCTGATGAAGTTTTTTATTTAAAAAGATGAAAGCGCTAATAAATCATTATTTGGTGGATCTTGGTGCACTTCTAATTTCTTTTTGTGCTCTGTTAGTATAAAAGGACCAGAAAATTCTGTGACTTTCATCATCCTTCATAGATATAAGCACTTACACGAGTGCATGCATCGTGCTATCCCTAACAGAACCAAGATGTTATCCTCCAAAAAAAGGAAGCCAATCTGGTGGTCCCCTGCCATAAACAAACTCTACAACAGAAGAAAGAAACTGTTGCAAAAAAGAGTAAAATCCCATGATTGGAGGAACTCCCTGGTCAGCCTCAGTAAGAAGCTGAGATCCCTCATAAAATCCTCCAAAGCTAGTTACGAAAACAAAATTGCCACTGATTCTAAAGACAACCACAAAGCATTCTATAGCTATGTCAAGAATCTCAATGGCAACACTCAGATCTGCTCTGAGTTACAACACAATGGCACTAAATATACAGAACCAACTGATATTGCCAACATCCTGGCAGATAGGTTCAGTGCTAACTTTACCCCCCCTCTCACCTCCTAAAGGGCCCATCTCTATACAGAAAGAATGCAAAGTTCCTGTAATCATGGCTGCACAGGTAAAAACACATTCTCCAAAGCCAAGAACACAGCATCCATAGGACCTGACAACATCCCTGGCTGCATTCTACACAAACTGAAGAGTGAACTGGCACCCCACCTAAGCACCATGTTCAATCATAGCCTCACCTCAGGCTTTGTACCCACTGAATGGTGCACAGCGACGACTACCTACTCCACAAAGGGAGAACCATAACGGTCCCTGGGAACTACCGCCCCATTAGCCTAACGAGCCTGGTCTGCAAGGCCATGGAACGTATCATCATGGATCTTATACACAAAGACATTGGTAATCTCCAAACTCTGGACCCCACCCAGTTTGAGTTTGTAAAAGGCAGATCATGACTCCTAAACCTGATAGACTTCTTTGAAGCAGTCACCAAAGCCGTAGATGTGGGTAAGGTGGTTCACACAGCCTATCTAGATCTCGCCAAGGCTTTTGACACCATCCCCCACTCTGGAAATATAAATAAACTCACTAAACTAGGTATAAATCCCTATGGCACAAGATGGGTTGCCAACTGGCTCACTGACAGAACCCACACTGTGAAAGTAGCAGACTCCAAATCAGACTTCAGACCAGTGAAAAGTGGAGTACCACAGGGTTCATTCCTGGGTCCTCTTGGTATCTACTTTTCTGAAGTACAGACTAACACAAGTCTTTGGCTAATGAAGTTCGCAGATGACTGCAAACTAGGAGCCATAAACGAAACTCCTAACGATGTGGACATCCTACAAAAGGGCCTCACGGAGACAGATGCCTGGTGTCAAAGCCATGGCCTCAAACTCAATGCCAAAAAGTGCATTGTCATCCCCTTTGGTAAAAACTGTGTACCCATGAGCTACCACATAGGTGGTAAGTCTACTTAACACCAAAAGTGTGATAAGATACCTTGGGAAACAGGCGGATAGTTGTATCTCCTTTGGTAATCACATTGCCACAGTAGTCAGGAAATCCTTCTACATGGCACACCTCATCACAAAAGGTTTCTCATCCAGAAAAAAAGAGGTCATTGTTCCCCTCTACTCATCACTCATTAGACCCATTATAGAGTACAATGCCCCTTTCAGTATGTACCTCATAAGACATCTACAACAACAGATGCCCTACGCAGACAGTCTCAAAAAACTCCTGCTTTACTCAGTCGCATATCGCCTACTCAGAGGTGATCTCTGCCTAACATACAAAGCTACTCTTGTAATAGGTGACTCTATTGTCAGACACACTGACGTCCCACTCACCAGGCTGAATAAAGAGAAGGTCACGGTGAGCTGCCTGTTGGGTGCTAGGATCCGCCACATAACGCAAGCACTCAGGTCACTCCAAAGCAAATACAAATATGACTCAGTCATTGTACATGCTGGTGTGAATGACCTGAGACGTACCTCCCTGGACTACATGAAAAGAGACATAGAGGAGCTCTCTGATCATGTAGCCCAGGCTGGTATGACCCTGACCTTGAGCAGCATCTTACCCTCACCTAGAATGATGCCACAGTACAAAGACAAAATGATCGATTTTAACAATTGGCTAAAATGTTGGTGTCATTCAAAGGGGATCCAGTGTCTGTCAGCCTGGGATGACATGCTCGACAAGCCACGTTGCTTTGCTAGGGACGGCTTGCACCTGTCACCACTGGGCTTTCGGATATTGGCAAAGGCTCTTGCCACCCCCATAGTGCCTTTTTAGGCAAGGCTCAAAAGTCAAACCCACCCCATAGACAGCACAAGGAACAAGAAACTAAGGGTAATGCTGCTAAATGCCAGAAGTCTTAACCTCAAGATGCACGCACTCGAAGCTCTCCTCAGTATGGAGAACATCAATATCTGTGCAGTGACAGAAACCTGGTTCAAGGCTCCAGAGAGCACCCCAGCACTACCAGGCTATACCTCATATCATGCTTTTTCTGGCCCCAAAACCTGGACCGAACCACAAAAGGAGGGGGAGTTTCCATCTTTATCAAGGATATCCACACCTCCAGGTTAGTGGCATTGCATGAAGTATCGGAGACCATCCATGTGCAACTAACAGTGGGCAAGACTGCTTTTCAGTTTATAGCATCCTACAGACCACCCTCTCAAAGTCAGGAATCCCACTCGGCTTTCCTGAAAACATTGGAGAACATGAAGATCTCTCCGAACACCATTATATTGGGTGACTTCAACTACCCAAACATTGACTGGGAGCACTACTCAAGCCCCAGCACCTTAGCCCAAAGGTTCCTGGAAATTATAAACTCAAATGCTATGGAACAACTAGTCGCCACTCCCACAAGAGGGGACAACATACTAGAACTGATCATTACCAACATGGGGACTCTATGCTCCACACCAGAAGGATATCCCTCATTGGTAAGATCAGACCATAAATTAATCTCACTGGATGTCCACATCCCGACCCCACCCCCAGCCCAGAAAACCACAGTGAAAACTTCTCAGCGAACTTCTCACTTCTCAAAACTGAAGTGGAATCCTTCAAGGCCCCAGGGCCAGTGGAAACTACGGCCCAAACTGCAGAATCCTATATAAACGCATTCTACGGATATCTCCAGGATTGCATGGATCATGCTATCCCAAACAAAACCAAGACCCAATCATCCAAAGGCAGGCGTCCAGTCTGGTGGACCCCTGCCATAGATAAACTGTACAACAGAAGGAGGAAGCTACTACATGATAGAGCAAAATCCCTAATAGGGAAGGCATCTCTGATCAGTACTAGCAAAAAATTACGATCCCTCATAAAATCCTCTAAGGCCAGCTTCAAGAGAAAAATTGCACAGGACACCAAAGACAATCATAAGGCTTTTTTCAGTTATGTTCGAAACCTGGGATGCAACTCCCAGACTTGTTCTGAGTTGATTCTAAACGACAAAAAATACACTGAACCCACAGACATCGCCAATATCCTGGCAGACAGGTTCAGTGCAAACTCCCCCCCCCTCCCCCAAAAGAGCAAGTATCTATCCCAGCAGAGGGCTGCCTCCCAAACATCCCTGATGCTCAGGTGAAGGCTGCCTCTCCAAAGCAAAAACACTGCTTCCATGGGACCAGATGGTGTCCCAGGTTGCGTCCTACATGAACTCCAAGAGGAACTAATCCCTCAAATAAAACAGCTATACAATCTCAGCCTCACTACAGGATATGTGCCCACAGAATGGCGTACAGCAACAGTGGTCCCACTCCACAAAGGTGGAGCCCCTACGGACCCTGGAAACTATCGCCCCATAAGCCTGACTAGCTTAGTCTGCAAGGCTATGGAGAGGATCATCATGGAGCTCATAAACAAAGACATTGGGGACATACAGACACTAGATCCTACCCAGTTCGGCTTTGTCAAGGGTAGATCCTGCCTTTTGCACCTGGTTGACTTCTTCAAAACAGTCACCAAAGCCATAGATGAAGGGAAGGTAGTCCACACAGCCTATCTGGACCTTGCAAAGGCATTTGACACAATACCCCACTCGGGCATCATAGATAAGCTATCCAGCTTAAATATAAACCCCTATGTCACAAGATGGGTCGCAAACTGGCTCAAAGAAAGAACCCACAGAGTGGGAGTTGCTGGAGCCATGTCAGACTCGAAACCAGTCACAGGTGGCATCCCACAGGGTACTGTCCTGGGACCACTCTTGTTCGGTATATACTTTTCCGAGGTACAGGCAAACGTGGGAGGACTATGGCTCACCAAGTTCGCAGACGACTGCAAACTGGGCGCCATAATCAACTCTCCAGCTGACACAAACATCCTTCAAAAAGGTCTCACAGAGACAGATAACTGGTGCCAGTGCCATGGTCTAAAGCTAAATGCCAAAAAATGTATAGTCATACCCTTTGGCAAAAACAATGTGCCCACAAATTACCACATAGGCGGAAACCCATTAAGTACAGAGAAAGTTATTAGCGACCTGGGGGACCCAAGTTGATAGCAATCTCTCCTTTGAAAACCACATTGCCAAAGTGGTTAGAAAGACCTTCTACGTAGCCCACCTCATCACAAAGGGTTTCACATCTAGATCAAGAGAGGTAATGGTCGCCCTTTATTCATCGCTCATCAGACCCATGATAGAATACAATGCCCCTTTTGGGATGTACCTTACCCGACACCTGCAGCAATTAGAAAGACCCCAAAAGTATCTCACCAAGAGGATCAAGGGTCTCAAACAGATGCCATATGCTGCTCGGTTAAAAAAACTCCAGCTCTACTCAGTTGCATACTATGCCTGACATACAAAGCTATGTCAAATCCAGAATTAATGGACATGCTCCACCTCAGTAAATCTAAATCCCTTAGAGCCACACGCTTGAGGGACTTGAACCTCAGCACAGAAATAAATAGAATTTGCTGGAGGGACAGGTTCATAACCCAGAGGCTCCCTTCGCTCTGGAATAGAATTCCAGTTCATGTGAGGCAGAGCACCTCACTGAATCTCTTCAAGAAGAATCTCGATAGGTGGATGGGGGATCGTAGGTTTGTCCCAGGGATTACTCCCGTGTCACTATTAGACAGAGGCACAGTAAACTAAACCTTAAAGGGCACAGTATACTCAAATCAAGGGGTGGCGTAAGCCATACAGAATCGGGCTAGGCTTATAATTGCCTCAGGGCAGATAGCCTAGTATGAACCTATGAACCTATGAACCTATGTCAAACCCAGAGCTGTTGGACATGCTCCACTTAAAGAAATCCCAATCCCTCCAAGCTACACAGTCTAGGGACCTAAACCTTGTCACTACAATAAATAGAACATGCTGGAGGGATAGATTCCTGTCCCAGAGACTTCCCATACTCTGGAACAAACTACCTATCTATATCAAACAAAGCTCCTCATTAGCACTCTTCAAGAAAAATCTTGATGACTGGATGGGAAATAGGAAATTCACCCTGGGGATCACCTCTGTGGCTCTGCTCGACAGGGACAGAGGAAAATAATTTTCTTGGGTGGCAAAATCCAGGGTACCTTTTTTGGCTAGGCTTATATAGGCTCTAGGGCCAATAGCCTAGCACCAACCTATGAACCTATGAATAACAAGAAACATCAGCAAATACATAAACTGTAATCAGCAGCTTTTCCTTATACATGGCTTCTAGTCTTATGGTTTGCAGATAAATGTGGAATAGATATGTGGACTGCAGAATGAAACTGCATCCTCTTATTGGATTATTTGTTTTTGTGACAGAAACCTTTCAAATCAATTAATTGTTTGTAATGAAAAAGTAGATATTTAATCAGTAAATGTGTAGACTTAACATGAAATCTGTAAAGCCAAACTATTTTTTTTTTATTTTTACTGTATGTTTTACTAACTCATTAAATTATAATCTGTGGTAAACTATTAATACACTTAGAGTGAAATAGTGTGTCACTTTAGGAGCTTGGAAAGATAAAACAACTATATCCGGGTTCTGTAAAGCAGTGACATCACCATGCTTCTTTACTTTCATTTTGGTGCCTCTATTTGACCATGGGAAAACACAGGCTTCAGAATTGCTTCATGAAGCTAGGTGAAGAGTTCTAAAACAAGGAACAATGTAGTCAGCTCACAATTCTGGTGAGAAACTAGAGAATGCAAGTGTGGTGCTTTTGATCACACCACCAATCTCACATAGACCCATTAAACCAGCACAGGCAAAAAACACACAAATACATGAAAACATACTTGGAGGCTCTAAATAAAAATCTGCAAAACCAACAGAGACTTCCAAAGCAAACAACCAAGCAATCTCCACCCCCCAACACAAACCATGAAACACATACTTCACAAAACCAGTGTACCATGCAATCACAGCCCTTAAGGCAAAATAACATACCCAAGATACTATTAATAGGTGACTCTGTAGTCAGGCACACTGACATCCCACTCACTAGGCTGAATAAGGAGAAGGTTACTGTTAGCTGCCTATCAGGTGCCAGGATCCGCCACATAACACAAGCACTCAGGCAACTGCAGAACAAGTACAAATATGACTGTCATTGTCCATGTTGGTGTGAATGACCTGAGCCATACCTCTCTGGACTACATGAAAAGAGACATGGAAGAGCTCTCTGATCACAAGGCCCAGGCCAGTATGACCCTGACCCTGAGTAGCATCTTGCCCTCACCAAGAATGATACCATGGTATAAAGAAAAATTCTCGATTTCAACAATTGGCTAAGTTTCTGGTGTCATTCAAAGGGGATCCAGTGTCTGTCCACCTGGGATGACATGCTCGATAAGCCACGCTGCTTCACTAGAGACGGCTTGCATCTGTCGCCCTTAGGCTTTTAAATACTGGCCAAGGCTCTTGCCACCCCTATAGTGCCTTTTTTAGGCAAGGCTCAAAAGACAAACCCACCGCCGTAAGTAGCACAAGTAACAAAAAACTGAGGGTAATGCTACTCAATGCCAGAAGTCTAAACCTCAAAATGATTGCACTCGAGGCACTCCTCAGTATGGAGAAAATAGATATATGTGCAGTAACAGAAACCTGGTTTAAGGCTCCAGAGAGCACCCCAGCACTACCAAGCTACAACTCATACCATACATTTCGGCCACAGAACCCAAACCAAAATACAAAAGGTGGGGGCATATCCATATTCATCAAGGATACCCACACCTCCAGGTTAGTGGCACAGCACGATGCTTTAGCGATCATCCACATGCAACTAACAATGGGCAAAACTGCAATTCAAATTGTAGCTTGCTACAGATCACCCACCATGTCCCAGGACTCCCATTCTGCATTTCTGGAAACACTGGGAAACATAAAGGTCCTACCAAACACCCGAATATTGGGTGATTTCAATTACCCAAACATTAATTGGGAGAACCACTCAAGTACTAACTCCCTTGCCCAACATTTCCTAGAATTTATAAACTCAAATGCCCTGGTTCAACTGGTCAACACTTCCACCAGAGGTGACAACATATTGGACCTGGTCATCACCAATATGGGCGACCACTGTTCCACACCGGAGGTCATCCCCTCGCTGGTTAGATCTGACCATAAACAAATCACTTTGGATATCCACATTCCTCCCCCACCCCCCAGACAAGGAAAACACTTTGAAAAACTTTTCAAAAGCAAACTTTACGTTACTTAAGACCAAGGTGGAAAGTTTCAAAGCCCCCATGCTGAAGGATAATGCTGTCCAAGCTGCAAAATCCTTTACTAATGCATTCTATGAGCACTTACAAGAATGCATGGATCGTGCCATCCCAAGCAAAACCAAGACTCACTCCTCCAAGAAAAGGAAACCAGTCTGGTGGACTCCTGCCATAAACAAGCTATACAATAGTAGGGGGAAACTAGTACAGAAAAGAGTAAAATCCCAAGAAGGGAAGACATTCCTGATCAGTATCAGCAAGAAACTATGATCCCTCATATAATCATCCAAGGTGAACTTTGAAAGAAAAATTGCCAAGGACTCCAAAGATATCCACAAGGCATTCTTTAGCTATGTCAAGAATCTAAGTGGCAATGCTCAGATCTGCTCAGAGTTCATGCAGAATGGCACACAATACACTGAACTGACCGACATCGCCAACATCCTGGCAGACAGGTTCAGCGCAAACTTCACCCCCCTCTCACCCCCAAAAGGGCCCATAACCATACCAGAAGAATGTAGAGCCCCTGAAATCCCAGACACTCAGGTTAAAACAGCCCTCTCCAAAGCCAAAAACTCAACATCAATGGGACTGGAAAGTGTCCCAGGCTGCGTCCTACACGAGCTCAAAGACAAACTAACCCCTCACCTAAACACACTGTTCAAACTCAGCCTCTTCATAGGCTACGTACCCATAGAGTGGCGCACAGCAATGGTTATTCCGCTCCACAAAGGTGGAGCCACAACAGACCCCGGGAACTATCGCCCTATAACCCTGACTAGCTTGGTCTGCAAGGCTATGGAGCGCATCATCATGGAACTCATTAACAGAGACATTGGTAACCTCCAAACACTGGACCCTACCCAGTTCGACTTTGTTAAAGGCAGATCATGCCTCCTAAACCTGGTGGACTTCTTTGAGACAGTTACCAAAGCTATAGACGAGGGAAAGGTGGTACACACAGCCTGCCTAGACCTCGCTAAAGCCTTTGACACCATTCCCCATTCTGGTATTATAGACAAGCTCACCAGCCTGAACATAAACCCCTACATCACAAGATGGGTTGCCAACTGGCTCACGGACAGAACCCACATGGTGAGAGTTGTGGGAGCTAGGTCCGACTCTAAACTGGTTACAAGTTGGCGTTCCCCAGGGCTCAGTCCTAGGACCCCTCCTGTTCGGCATATACTTCTCAGAGTTACAGGCAAGCACAGAAGGACTATGGCTGACCACGTTCACAGACGACTGCAAACTAGGGTCTATAACTGACTCTCCGGCTGACACAGACATCCTCCAAAAGGGTCTCACTGAGATGGATACCTGGTGTCAAAATCATGGCCTCAAGCTAAATGCCAAAAAGTGCATAGTCATCCCCTTTGGAAAAAACAAAGTACCTACAAACTACCACATAGGTGGTAGTCCCCTAAATATGGAAGACTTAATAAGGGATCTGGGGACCCAAGTAGACAGTAATCTTACCTTTGATAATCACATTGCCAAAGTGGTTAGAAAATCCTTCTACGTGGCCCACCTAATCACAAAAGGGCTCGCATCCAGATCAAAAGAGGTCATTGCGCCCCTCTACTCATCACTCATCAGACCCATCATAGAGTACAACTCCCCATTTGGGATGTACCCTATAAAACACCTGCAACAGCTGGAAAGACCACAGAAGTACCTCACCAAGAGAATCACTGGCCTCAAACAGATGCCCTATGCAGCTCAACTGAAGAAACTCCAGCTGTACTCGGTTACATACCGCCTACTCAGAGGTGATCTCTGCCTGAAATACAAGGCCATGTCCAACCCAGAACTGATGGACATGCTCCACCTAAAAAAAAACCTTATCCCCTCGAGTCACACGCTCTATGGATCTAAACCTCACCACAACAATAAATAGGATGTGATGCAGGGATAGATTCTTGTCCCAGAGACTTCCCATGCTTTGGAACAAGATTCCAATCTACATTAGGCAGAGCTCCTCACTAACACTCTTCAAAAGAAACCTTGACAAGTGGATGGGAAACAGAAAGTTTACCCCGGGGATCACTTCAGTGGCTCTGATGGACAGAGACACAGGGAACTAATCTAAGGGGGTGGCGAAAGCAAACACATTCTGGCTAGGCTTATAAATGCCTTTGGGCAGATAGCCTAGTACCTACCTATGAACCTATGATTCTCTGTGTGTAACTCGAGCTTCCTGGCTTACTCTGTTCATTTTTATGAAATGTATTAACACAGATTCAAAGAAAAAAAGAAGAAAAAAATCGGTACTTATGTATTATCGCAACCACATTTGCAACATGCGATAAATCTTCATGTTTGACTCAAAGTATGTCTGTTAACTGTAAAAGGTTGCTGTAAAGTGTTACTTGCTGTTGTGGGGTATTGGTAATGGGTTTGGAAGAGGAGTAAGTGGAACATTTCTGTTTGTATGTAGCATCCTTTACCGACGTCAGGTCATGAATAATGCGATCGACATGCCTGCTCCTTGTCAGTGCTGTCACGAATAATGGTTATTTTATTGCGGAACATGTTGTTGAATGTGTACTACTCAGAATGGGAAACAAACTTCATACAGCAAATTAAGTATGGGGAAAAATTAACACATGGCACTTGCAATCATGGCAATAAATTACAGTCTGTACATTGTAACTGTAAGCAAGAAAACGTACATTCACACTCCTTCCCTGGATCAGAAACCCTGCATTCCTAGTTCTGATCTTACCAAACATAAGCTACTGAGGAGTGTACAGGGAGAGTTTTGGTTGGCAATAATCATGACAAGTACATTTGCCTGGAAGGAGTAGCAAGTAACACATTTCACAGGCTTTGAAAAGTGGCGCGTCTCTTGTTCAGACCCTGGTGAGCTGGAATTTCTCACAACATTTATGACTGTAAAGCAGCAGTCATGTGTTTACTTCGGCCAAAGGCACTACCTGCAAACAGCAAATTTGCCATGTTTCCTGTTCGTATGTGCAACACAGTGTGGCCCAAAACTGGTTAACAGTTTACAGTACCCTTCTTCCATTAACAGACATAGTTTCATGGAAATCAGTGTAAAGTATGCCACCTCCAAAAAGTGGTTGCGATAATACGTAAGTACCAAAAAAACTTTAAGAAAATGATCATAAATACTGTATAAATGAGTTATTTTACATCTTAAAACAAAACATTTCATATGTAAATCATGTACTCTAAAAATAATTATCTATATTAAACACATTATTAAAGCTTTGTTAGAAGAGAAGCAAAGCTGTCAACTATAAGTAAAGAGTCAGTGCAACCAGCATTCAAATGATAGTATTAAGTATAATCTCTAGCCCAACCCAAACACAACTATCCCAAGTTGTCGTTCAATTTCTTGGTGTATATTAGGCAACCCATAAGCATTAACAGGAATAACAGTTCCTATACTTACGACTGTACTACCTATTTGATTTAAGTATTAATGTTGGTTGTGAATTCAAAGTAGTAAAGATAAACTCATATGAGTTATCTTTTCCTGATGGTGTAGCGTGCGAAAGATTTATGTTTCCCTGTCCATAAACTGCAGGTGCTTAATAATGCAAAAACATTTTACTTTAACAAGAAAATAATGAAAGTCATTATTCATTCATTTTTTTACCTTTCTTTCCTGTTGTCTGCCAGTTATTCTTCTCAGCTTTACGTTTGAGGCTAGGTCCCAAACAAATCATTTCTTCTGTTTGATCTAGGAAGTTGTTTTTAGAAAGAAAAGAAACTGTAGTATCCAGGGTTTCAAAGGTTCTGCTACCTTCCAGGAAAAATATGGTCTGGCTGGAAACAAAACATGAACTTTTAACTGTTAAGTTTCTTAATTAGTGGTAAACATTCCTTCCTTTTTGCTGCCACTGTAGAAGAGGGTAGAAAAGTAGTCATTATCAAACCTAATGTTGTTGTCATATTTAATTGGGGTATTGGTCCATGCTGACTTCAGAACCAGTTCTTTGTCCTGTGAAAAGAAAAAACAAACTATGACTGATCTTAGTTTGGCTTTGTCCTTGTTGTGCATGGTTGATTTAGTCAAAGACCGACGTGCCTTCTCAATTCCATATGAAAAGGTTTCTTGCAGATTTAAAGCTTTGGAAAGCCAGGTTGTGAGGAAATTGGTCATGTTTTGAGCCTCCACATTTTCAGGTAAACCATAAATCCAAAGATTATTTCTCCTGGATCTGTTCTCAAAATCATACACTTTATTTATTAAAGATGTATTTTGCTTTAAAAGAAATTCCACTTGTAGGTCTTGTTCTGTTAATCTCTCATCCAGGTCATTTAATGAGTTTTCCATCCCGGTTATTTGGATCTTTTGTTGCTGCATCATTTGTTTTAAAACCTCTATTTGTCTGGAGGTTTCTTCTTTATACAAATCTAGTTTACTGTCCATTTTATCAAATGTTTTGGTTAGTTCAGACATGTTTACTAATAAGGTTTGCAGGTCCTTCTTAGAAGACTGGTCTTGAAAATTGTATTTTGAGTTGCTCGTCTTGTGACACTATCAGTAGTCTTTCTGATGAAGTTTTTGACAGGAATTTTGTTAAATACCGGCAATTTTTTCCATAAAACAAACCAGTGACCTTTAAATATTATATCCTGTAATTTTTGTGAAGAAATTAGTCCTGGTTTTCAAATTTTTTCTGTCAGTAAATATAAAGACTGTCAGAGCTCAAGAAAAGTGCTGCTAACTAGCCTGCATGTTGGCCACACCACATTTTGCATTATTTTTGAAGACTGTAAAATTACTGCTCTTAAAATGCTTTTGTAAGACTTTGGAGCTTTTCTCTCCAGACCTCCACTAAAAAATAGACAAATACCTAGTTGGTCTTTCCTAGTAATCAACTGTCAATAAATAAATAAATACATACATACATACATACATACATACATACATAGTGCAGGGCCACACTGACAGACATTATCATAACTGACTTCCCAGTAAAATATGCCAGAACAGAACAATACCACCAAAACACTCAGTTACCATAGCCCCTTTATGTCCTTTTGGTAATTCAAATAACCAAAATCCACACCACAAATAATTGCAACTGGACTAGTCTCACAACAGACTATAAGCAAAGTGTTACATCTATCAACTGGGATATAATTTACAATGACAGCAAAGCGATTACAGAATGTATTACTCTATTAAACACCCTTAGACCAATGCAAAGCATTTTTCCCAAGAAAAAAGGTAGAGCAAAAAGTATGCCCCTGGATTACATCAGACATCAAAAAACTCTCAAAACAACATTATGATGCTCAAAAACGGTAGAAAGCAGACCCATCAAATATTAACAAAAAATACATTTTTACAACCCCAAACAACAGGTACAAATTACCACTAACACAGCAAAAGTAGCTGGCATAAGGCAGAGGCAACTGGCATGCAAAGGTGTCCCCAAACAATTCTGTTGGATCCTGAAACTGATGACAAATGACCTCAAACCCACCCCAAGTAGACAGACCATCCCTCCTACAAAACTGCTTAATTTTATAAAGTCACTTATATCTGTTAACTCCTACTTCTCACAATGTACCTAACCCACAGGCAACAAACACATTTAAAGCAAACAATATTTTCCAGTTGTGGTTCCTCCCCTTTCTGTTTCAAGGTTATATCCTCTAAACAGTTGTTGTAGGAACTTGAAACTACAAACCCAAATAAGTCAGTAAAGCACTCTGCATTCACAGTTTATCTAAATGTCAGCAATCCACATCAGAAAGTCATTACAATGGTAAGCAATTGAAATGTAGGGACCTGCTAGAATGAATCCTGAAACATGGAGATTGTATTTAGAAAAAAAGACTTATATGCACTAAGTCTGAGATGGCATTCTCTGGAATATTACCCTTTTTCTAAGGTATGGCAATCTTAGAGCTAGTATTTATAAATTTGGGGGTATGGAAGGGTTGACCCCACATTGGCAGTTACAAGGGGGCTTGCCACCTGCAAAAAGGAAGTTTAAAGAAGGACAGTGGTGTTTGTGATTTGCTAGAAGCAGACTACCATACTCCCAATTTCCAGAGCTGAAAACTCAAAGTGCCCCTCAAACTTTAGGCCAATCTCCATTATTTGCCCTCTATCTACAGTAATGCAAAAAGGTACATATCTCAAAATATGACCTCTTAACTAAAAGATACAACATGACTTTTGCAATAAATATAACACAAAAAGACCACTATTCCCTGTTACTAACTTTATATTTGAGGCTATAGAAAATATCATCTATCTGTTGCTCTTTTTATTGACCTCAAGCATGCTTTTTGAATCTGTCAGTCATACCCTTCTACATAAGACATTAGCCAGCTTTGGTATAAGTGACAGTGAAATGCATTGGTTTACTTCATAGCTAAGTAATACAACTTTTATTGTTACACAATAGAACATTTTCAGCAGAAGTATCCCAAGGCTCAATCTTGGGTCCCCAGTACTCTTTTTCATACTGACAAACAACCTACCTTTTGATATATCACCCCTAAACTGTACACTTTACACAGATGACAATGCTGGTTTCAGTTTTGAAGGCAGCTCACAACTTCGGTTGTGTCATGACTGTAAAGCAGCTAAACTTGTATTCGGCAAATATTGTACTTAATAACCTGACAAGTAAATTAAACAACTCACATACATACATACACATAAACACACAAACACGTGCGTGCGCACACACACACACACACGATTCATTTGTAATGACATGGCGGTACAGCTTCATAACTCCTTATTTTGTTGATCAGATATATTTAATCTTTATTGCTGCAGCCCAACACTGATGTAAATCAACTGACAGCTCCTCGTTTCAATATGTTTCCATGCCCCAGAATTAATACTTTTGACTTCCTAACATACCCCCACATAACTTTTTATTAACCTACTAACTAACATGCCCTCCTAACAAACATAAACTGCCAATTCAGATGCACATGTTGCCAGGGGATACAGTTGGGTTGGGTTGCGTGGCTAGGCTTATAAAGGCCCTGGTGGTCGTTAGCCTAGTATATACCTATGAACCTATGACTCTAACTGTATGGAGCCATTGGACAGACTTATTAGATTCCCCTACATTTTCCTGAATGTTGTGAAAATGCTGAATGGACTTACATTCCTTTATGTTCCATAACCAAGGTTAATCCTTTTTCACTACACTGGAATGTTGCTGATCTCCTTTTCATCATATCTTCCTTTAAAGGATAATTCTTTCTTACAATACTGTGGTGCCTTTTTAATTTAGATGGATGGATGCATGCATAAAATGGTCTTCCAGCTGCCAGAGCTGTCACCATTACAATGATTCAAAGGCAGAGAACATTTGTAAATACATTTGGGAGCAGTTAGCTCACAGACTTTTGAGTTTTAGTCTGCTTTGACCTTCAGTATATGGATCTACTGACTTGTGCTTTAAGAACAGAATTTTTTTTACCTTGAATAATATGCTTAGTCTTTTGTTAGGAAAGGGAGTTGACTATTGTCAGTATAATTTAGGTAGTCCTTATTGTCTGGAAGCTGTCCTGTTTACAGACTACAGGGCAGCTTATTTATTTCGGGAGCTGCTATCACACAGAGCTGCACTTCATTTCATTTTCTACATTTTTTGCCTTTTGTACCTCTGAGCTCACTATTTACTAAAATAAACTAATCGAGGTGTTTTGTATCCAACAATACAAGCATTCTATGGCCTGCTCAGATACCTTTGGAGAATGTTAACCACAAACTCTCTGTTTTAAGCTTCTTTGATCATTTGTGAGGCTTTTTTTTTCCAAATAAGTCCTTTGGAGGACTCCTCTATGTTTTCTCCACACTATACACAGAAGAAGACACTGCTGAGGACAGAGAGATGCTTAGGATAGATGCAACATTGAAGGATACGGCATATTTAAATAAGAGACCTCCTCAAGGTCTTTAGTTACAAGTGTGCTTACCTCTCTCTCTGCCCTGTCGATGTGCTCATTTCTACTTATGATCATATGTTGTTTTATGCATTATCACTGCACACTTCCATTTACCTCGTTGTTTATTCTTTTATTCTTTTTCAGGATACCATAATTTCACTTTCATTTTGGAATCTCCAGTGATGAAGAGAGGGGAACCACCCTCCGCTTTATGTACATTGTTCTGTGAGTATAGGATGTGGGTATAATCACCAAGGCCCCTAGCCTTCTTGTGGAAATTATTTGGAAATATGTTTAGAGTACCATTTGAGGGTAGAATACATTTCACTGTTGTGTTTTCCGAATGTAAAACCATCAGTGATCTCGTCTTCTTTTAGGTATCCGTTGCAATTATCCTTTAATGTATTCCTACTCAACATAAAGCACATAACATCAATAACAAGCATTCTCAATTTGTTTGCGTTTTAGAGGACGAGCCAGAATTTTCTAGTTACTCACAAAGTGACCGACCATCAGCATTCCTGTTATACCATAATGCAAATGTCATCACGATTCCCCTTTTTACCCCATTTTCTTCATGGGACTGGGGTTTGGCATCAACCGTCAACAACTCTCTTGTGTCAATTCCACTCTCCTACCATCTTCAAAAGTCACGCCTGACTGCAACAGGTCTTCTCTTACAAAATATCCATTCCTTGGTTGGATGTCCTCATTTCTTCTTGCCTTCTTCCTGTCTTTCCCAAATATTCTTCACCAAATCTTCTTTTGCTTTCCTGCACATGGACCCAAACAAGCTTAACCTGTCTCTCTGACTTCACTGCAACTAAAGATACTTTGGCTTCTGCTCTGATGTCTTCATTTCTTCATCTGTCCCAAAGTGTGTATCCTATTACCTGTCTCAGGCACTTCATCTCCATCACCTCTAGCTTCCTCAGCCGCATTCACTGCCTGTGTTTATATACTGTAAAGAAGTACTGATTGTACTGCAGCTTATTTTTCAGCTTTGTTGGCATTCTTCTATCCCACACTACCCATAACACTCTGTGCCAGTTGGCTGCAGCCCCTCTGATTCTAGCTTCGATCTGCTCATTCAGACTTCCCTTCTCCTCAACTACCCCTCCCAGATACTTGAAGCTGTTAATCTGTTCTACTATTTTCCCTTCTATTTCAATTTTCAGGTTCGGCTGATTTCCCTCATTTAGAATCACAACAGCTGCCTTCTTTTTATTCAGTTTCATACCAATTGCCTTCAGTTCTGCATTACATTTCTGTATCATTTGCTGAAGTTTCTGTTCAGAGTTGGCTTGTAATGCCAAATTATCTGCATAAAGCCACTTTGTTAATCTGCCCTCTGTTTGTTAATATACTACATCATCAATATGAGCAGGAGTGGGTTCAGACCTGAAACCTGATGCACATACACTCCCATTAGGAACCCTTCCACAAGTCTGAATACTGTTCTCACTTGTAATATCAGTCATTCTACATAGCTTGCACTACATCTACCAATGTTTACAGGACTTTGAACCCCACTGTAGGACTGCCCAGATCAGCTTTGTTGAGACCTTATTATATCCTTTCTCCAAGAATAGGAATGCCAAGTTGGACTCTTTCCTCATCCTCAACTTTTTTTCCCACTACCTGTCTCACTGCAAACATCAGGTCAGTTGTGCTGCATCTGTACTGCTCATCTCTCATCTAACGTTCCACCACTCTGCATATTTATCAGTCACCCTGTCCAGCAATTTCAGTCAGTGTGACAGAAGTGTGATACCTCTTCACTTCCCAAATTGTGAACGTCCCCTTTGTTCTTATACACTGGGCAAGGAGTGCATGTTCTGTAGTCATCTGGGATATACCTACTTCTCCGAACTGCTATCAGCACTCTCAGGAGCCATTTCTGCCCTAACACAGTAAACCTATTCATCATATCTGCTGTGAGTTCATCTGAGCCTGCTGCATTCTCTGATTTCATTTTCCTTAGTGCTGCCCTTACTTGGTCTAGGTTGGGTTTTTCTTCCTCTTTCTTCATAGGCTGTGTATGGGGCAGTAGAGCTTCTGTGGGATTTTCTTCAGTCAGAAGTTTCTGAAAGAATATCTTGCATCTGCCTTTGATATCCTGTGCAATGGTTAGCAGATTGCTGCTGTCATCCAATATGAATACTGCCTGATAATTATCTTCCACTACTTTCTCTCTTTGTCTTACTGTGGTGGTGGTGCTGCTGAAGTGTTGTCGCCTCATAGCAAGACGTTGTCCCGTTCGAGTCTCAGCTAGAGCGTCTTCTGTGTGGAGGCATACATGAATGGGGCGTGCCTTCGTTGAAGGTTGTGCATCAGGGCTGGTAGCCCGGTACGTAAAAATCCACTACCAATCATTAGCGGACCAGAGTTCCGCTGTGGTGACCAGAAACCGGGAAAAGCCGAAAGACACAAACAAACAAACTTTCTCTCTTTGTCTTGCAGCCTGATAGAGTTTCTTTGTACTATTTGCTAACTCACTTTCCAGAATCTAGCAGAGATTCCTTGTTTTTGCTATTGCAACTGCTCTCTTAGCCTCCTTGTTAGCCAAACAATAAATTCCTTTTTAGCCTAGTCTGTCTTTTCTATCTTCTATTTGTCTTATACCCCTTTCTTTCTTTTGGTAACTTCCTGGACTTCTGCATTCTACCACCATTTTTTCTTATATACCTTATTTCCATACCTGACTTGGATGCATATCACATCTACCATATTCACACACTGTTTTGAAGCACTGCTATTGTTCTTCAACTCCAGCTATTTCATCTTTTCCTAACAGAGCAAATAATGTACCCATTATTATAAGTCTGATGTGTTACCAACATCCAGTTTTGGTGTGACCTGTTCCAAAACATATTTTAACCGATTTGGCAAAAGAGTGGCATTTTACATTAGCTCAGAATGAAATTAGATGCAAATCTGAACTATGCATAATGATACAACTAGAATGACCCAAGTTTGTTCAGATATAACTTATATTAAAACTATTTTAAGTTGCTTTCCAGGTGAGGAATATGAGAGGACAGATGTCTCTAAGCAATTTATATAATCAGAAAAAGTCTGAAGTGTGCATTTAAAAATTCATAACTTAGGTGGGACACTGAATAGGAAAAAAACCTAGAATAAAGTTAAGAAACAGTTTAGCTTTTTTAATAAGTGGTTTAGTAGTTATATGGCCTATAAGGTAATGAACATTCTGAGTCAGTCAGATTTCCTAATATACTGAGGTGAGACTAGTCATTCATTTTGTTTTCAATGACCTCAAGAGTTATAGACGTTGTGGTCTGTAATTTAACACATTGCTGATTGTTTATCAAGACAAAAGTACTTCATAAACAAGAAAAAAATGCAGGATCTGGATGAATGCAACAATTGTACAGAAGTTATTTGGGAAAGAAGAATTCTTACGGCATCAAACTAAGTGCAGGATCAGCTCTGATGGCCTCGCGTTCACGGACAGCATTAGAAGATATTAAGCCCTCTTCGCAAGTCTTATTGTGTTTGGCTCTATATTGTCCTTTATTCTAGATGGGAAATCAAACATAGAACAGATTTAACAAGATATAATGCATCCTTTTAGTGCTCTTCGGTCAGTCTACTAAACATTATGGACACATTTCCTCATATTTCACTTTATAAACACTTTACCTTCTTATTTAGATGTACCTATATCCATGTAGAAAATGTATAACAGAATGAACATTACAGTTGCTCAATTTTTTTTTCATATTGCAAGAACCTTTATATTAGAGTTGGAGCACTGTCAGTTTAGTATTATTCACATAAAAGCTACGTGTCATCATACATATCATATGTAACATACACTGTGTTACCTATAACATATCATTGTAGAGCCAGACAGATCAGTGCTCAGTACTGAAACATCAGTACAGAGGAGGTCAAACACAGAATGATCATACAGTCCTGAAAATAAATGCAGTTAGAGTTAGCAAGATAAATACTATAAATTATCTCAGGGAGCTTTACTTCAATTATGTGTGCTGCAATGGTAAAAAAGTTGTCCTGTCCCTGAGTAAAATGACTCAGCTACATATATCCAAGTATCCCAGAATACAATGACTCAGCTACATATATCCAAGTATCCCAGAATACAATGACTCAGCTACATATATCCAAGTATCCCAGAATACAATGACTTGGCTACATATATCCAAGTATCCCAGAATATGGCTACATATATCCAAGTATCCCAGAATACAATGACTCGGCTACATATATCCAAGTATCCCAGAATACAATGACTCAGCTACATATATCCAAGTATCCCAGAATACAATGACTCGGCTACATATATCCAAGTATCCCAGAATACAATGACTTGGCTACATATATCCAAGTGTCCCAGAATACAATGACTCGGCTACATATATCCAAGTATTCCAGAATACAATGACTCAGCTACATATATCTAAGCTGTCAGTACTTCATTCTGTGCCGAATTTGCTTTTCTGCTCCTCTTACTGCCTGAACATTTGCAGGACCCATCATGTTTCAGGCTGTAATCTGAAGCTTCAGCTGCTCTAAACCATCCCTGCATGGCTTAAACTATTTAAGGACTGTAATAAGAAGTAACTGTTGGAGGCTTAGAAGACTGCACATTTTTGATGTTGAACAGCTCAGAAGGCTGTGGGTTCTTTGTCCACATTGGGCATCTGGTTCATACTTTGTCTCTATGACACTGGAATGCAGTCTGAGGGGGAGTGTGTTCCAGTTTTGCTGGACAATAAGCTACATTCCCATTTGCATTACATGATGGTTACTTAAATGGATCTTAAAGAGTTCACGGTTTTGTCAACTGAAAATGAAAAAGAAGGAAGGTCTCTGTAGCATCGCACTGTGAGTTAATGTCTCTAAGTCATTAAAAATGTTTCCCTATGAGCATGCTTTAAAAAGGGTTAAAGGCACAGTGGGAATGAAAGACAAATGGGGAAAGAATAGCCCTTTAATTTGCACCTTTGCATTCTGGGTTAAAAGTTCTACATACAAGCTTAGTATAGCAAGACCAGAGCCAGCACTAAAATATACAACAATCTTGATTTTACATATATCAATACAGTCAATTACGTAAGTCAGGGAACCTTGTTGGCTAGGCTTACGTAGGCCCTCGGGCTGATAGCCTAGTACCTACCTATGAACCTATGAAACATAGGGATAAAATAGACAGCTTTTTGTGGTGATGTGGATGGACAGACAGCATACAGTAAAGAGAAATATGACAGCTATGTTTTTCTTTGAAAAAGTCTGCCCATTTTTTTTTCTGTTTGTAACACAATTATTTTTAGGACAGTGAACAGCTGTAGCTTAAAAATGATTATATTTAAACAATCATCATGCATCTCTCTGTGGAATATATTTGGCCAACTAAATGCAGTAACTGAAAGGTGCTTTAAGCATACTTTGCAATATAGCAGGGACAGTTCCTGTAGCTACATAAAATACATTTATTGTTTCACAATTGTTGCCCATGGTTAATCATTTAGCTGTGTAAATTTTGGATCTGGGTGATTTGGTCACATTGACTAATGTTGATCTTACACTCCAAACCCATAGCAAAATGGGAAAAAGGGGGTTGATGATGACAATTAATTGTTGTGCAGATGAAAAAGAACATACTGTTAGCCAAAATACAGCAATGATATTGTATCTCATGCAGTGAATTTGTATCAGACAAACAATATTTAATATGAGCAGAATATTTCCTTCAGAGGGAAAAGCCCTGGACGATGTTAAACCCCCTTTTTTGCATTTATAGGGCATTTATGTCACCATTTTCTTTCATGAAAAGCAAATTCAGTTCTAAAATTGTAAATGCATGTAATTTATACAAACCTGGTTATTTAATTTGTTGGAAGCTAGATCAGAAAGCTTTATTCTCTAGTGTACAAAAATAGGCATTCTTTATATGTCTAAGCTAAACTGATACGTAGATCAAAAAATCTAACCCCAAAATTTTATAAACAAATAAACAAAATTTAAATTGATTGGGATCACTAATACTGAAACAAAATAAGCATTAAAGATGGCATACATTTTGACACAGATATGAACAAGTTTTACAGTTTCTGTTCCAAAAACAATCTAGTTGAGGCCCTTTGAGATCTGGTATTAATTCAAATCTTGGTAGTGGGTGGCAGGGCCAGCCTGTAGATAACTGATGCCCTAGGCAAGAGGTCTACAGAGCACCCCCAAGCCCCATCCTCTGCCCCCATCCTGGTCTACCTGCACCATTCAAATTACTGGAAAAGTGCCCCTGATAAAGTGGCACCCTAGACGGCTGCCTCGTTGGCTTTGCCTAAGACCGGGTATGGGTGGGATTGTTGGTTTGGCTGGAAATAGTTCACAGGATTAACACATAGTATCAGCCTATGGCAGCCATGGTGGTGCAGTGGTTAGCATTGTCGTCTCACAGCAAGAGGTTCTCCGGTTCGATCCTTGGCTTGGGTGCCTTCTGCGCGGAGTCTGCATGTCCTCCCTGTGGTCATGTGGGTTGCCTCCTGGTGATCTGGTTTCCTCCCACATCCCAAAGACATGTTGTAGGTGGATTGGACACTCTAAATTGGCACCAGGCGTGAGTGTGTGTGTGTGTGTGTGTGTGTGTGTGTGTGTGTGTGTGTGTGTGTGTGTGTGTGTGTGTGTGTGTGTGTCTGTGTGTGTGTGTGCCTTCTGTGGCTGGCAACTCGACACCATGGGCATGGCGGATGAGTGATCCACTGTAGGTGATAACCAGGAAAAGCCAAAGAAGAAAGAAGAAGCCAAAAAGAAAAGAATCAAGATATGAATCAGTCAATCCAGGTGATGCTGCTGCTTTATATAAGGACTCTGGAATCAACAAGTAAAGTATTCCCCTGAAGGATCTCTATCTGATTCCCCTGAATGTTTAAGTATCCTATCAAGGTATTTATCCAGGTGTATAGTTTTTATCCAGGTATTTAGGGTATTAAATTTTGTGGACAGGTAAAAGCTGTAGACAGGTTCTTATACATCTTCTCTCAGATCAGGTAGGATAGATCAAGATAGTCAACAGGTAGGAGAGAGCAGGAGACTCACTTAAGGTCAGGAGTTGTTTTGTTGACGACCAGGCCCTTTGATTTGTTGAGCTGGAGTCTTATGCCAAGCCAAGTCCATACTAGCAATATTATCAAGTCTAGTCTGAAGAGGGGGGAGGAGTACTCCTTGGATCCCTGACATGGGGAGGGGAACATGGATACCAACTGTCCATCTAGTGATCTAGAAGATGATGTGGTGGTGATGCTATGATGAGTGATGGTGGTCATGAGTGGTAACATGGGTGGGTTTGTTTTAGTTACATTGGTTACTTTTCATCCATCTGTTTTCTGTGTAATCTAAACAGCTGAAAGTAAATAAATAATAATGATCATTCAAGTCTTTTTTTTGTTGAGCTGTTGATAGAAGCTGAGAGAAGCAGGAGTGAGAAGTTTTTTTTTTTTTTTTTTTTTTTTATCAAGGCAGGGGGATCCATACCAGTGATGATCATGACCAAGATCTCATGGAGAATACATATATTGCATCAGTTCAAAAGTAAAGCTCTGCAGTCACACTGGCAAAGACATTGGCAAACTTCAAACTGGTGATGTCTTTTTTTTCTGTCAAAGTTCAAAAGAATTAAAGGATTGAAGAGGAGTAGTTCCAGTTTTTGAGCCTGTTTTGTTAAATAAATGGTTTTATTGTAACAGTTATAACATGGTTGAACTATAAATCAGCATAGGGTTAGTTGAATATTGACATGCTGGGAGCACTGACAGCTATCATATAGTAGTTAGATCTTATTGTAATTAGCATACCAGTTTCCACTGAGTAGTGGTAGTTTATAGTATTTTTGGCAATTAGCTATATGTGATTATTGTAGGCACTGATTTACCTCAGCCTTGGCCAAGTCCAGATTGTTCAAAAAAACTATTTAGTGTTCAGTCAGGCAGGCTATATGTTCAAATCAGGCTTCATGCTCCTTTAACCCAAATAAACCGTTATCCAAGTTTGTTGTGTACCTTCTTGTATTCTTGTTGGGTATGCTATAATTGGTATATCATGTGAGGTGATGTGAGAGCCTGAGACTTTGGAGTAAAGTGACCGTCCCAGTTCTAGACATTTGATGCATCCTCAGTGGAGGCTGATAGTGAGTGAGATCAATACTTTTCAGTCAGAACACAGCAGACTTGAGAGGAGAGATTTGATAGAGTGCAGACATCAGAGCCCAGCAGCATAGCATGACTAATCTTGTTGACTACACTTATTCCTTGTATAGTTTTCTCTTATTTTGTAGATGTATTGAGCAATTGTGTGTGATTGGGGCTGATTGGGGATTATGGCTTAGTTTGATTTATTTTTTGAATTTTATTGGGCAATGCTAAAGGATGATATTTGTGTGTTGTTCTGTTATTGCTTTATTGTTGTGGGCAGGTTCTCATATTATATGTGTGTGATGTTATTTACAATTTCAAAAGCTTCTTGTTTTTTTAATTTTGTTTCTATGTTGTTTTTTGCTTGCTTGTTGTTTGTTGAATATTTTGAGCTCCTTACTTGCTGGTGGGGTGTTAATTTTACTTTTACAGGTTAGGAGTTTCTTTCTCCTATTTTATAATTTGTTGAGTGCTTCCACCAAATGGGAAGGGTATTTGCATTTCATCAGATCATCAGGTAGCTGGAGTAGATTTGCCTTAGAATAATCTTGAAGGTGGATGGGTTTTCAGGTGACTCAGGTCTCTCTTCTTAAGAAAATATTACTGCATGACCATTAGACTTGACAAGTGATATGGTTACCATTGGCTCTGAGCATGGAGGGGGCTGTATTTGGGAGTACCACATATTATATTTTAGAGCTCCATACCAGGAGTGGGACTAGTTGGTCCTAGGAGTTGGCATTAATGAAATCCAGGAACCTCTATGTATATTTGTATGTAGTATTGTAGATTCTCCACTTAATGGCGAGATAGTTGAAGTTAGCCATCAGGATAGTGTTAGGTTATATGGTCAGGGATATCAGTGTGTAAAGCTATGCCTCATGGTCTGCCAGTTTCATACAGGGAGCGAGATAGTTGGCTACTATGTGGTACTGGGTTTTTTTATCTTAAGAGGAATGTGGGGAAGTTCTAAGATTTTGTCCTGCATTATAAATTTGGATGTAAAATGGTTTCTAAGAAAAACTGATATGCTTCCAGCAACTAAAACATGGTAGTTATTAAACCATTGCACTGCAGGAATGTTTCACTGTTCTAAAACTACATTTCAGTAACTACGCATATATCAATATTCATAAGGGTTAGGAATGCCTGTAAAGACTGCATTTTTTTTAGGTATCTAGCATTAAGCAGTGCTACTTTCTGTATCATTTTGATTGTGGTTAACTATGTGGGTAATTTGAGGAGACTGATCTTGCCTAAAACAGGCATTATGGGTGAAAAATGGGTCTATATTACATAGTCAAAGCTTTAAGTAATTGAATACCTAAAGCTCAACACCAAAACAGTGAAAGCTGTAAACATCGAATGGTCACTTCCACAAATTCTTTCGTAGGGAAAAAATTTGCTTGGCTGGAGAAAAAAAATTTCAAACCATAATTGAGTGGACCACACTGCCCCAACTAAATATACCAACTTCGAGATCACTCTACAGTGGAGAAAAGGGCAGATTCCCTATAATGGCCAAGCTAATTCTTTCCCTACGAAAGAATTTGTGGAAATGGTGCCGTTCGATATTTACAGCTTTCGCTGTTTAGGTGTCGATGTTTAGGTATTCAATTATCTAAAGTTTTGATCACCTAATATAGACCCGAAAAAAAGGCCTTAGCCAATAGAATGGAAGTCAGGAGGAGAGGGATGCAGGCTATCCCTTACAATGGAGCTGGAGTTGTATATCATCTCATCTCAGGGTGATATATACTGGATTCCCTTGAATGAAACCAATACTTAAAACAATAATTAAAGTCAATTCTATTTTATTTGTATTGTGGCATAATTCTTGATGATGGTAAGATTCTGCATAGTACTAGTTTTACTCCCTTTCCACATGCATATTCAGAGATCTCCATCATGACTAAATAACATTTGTTCTAGTAGTTATGTCCTTGAAGAAGCCCTATGTCAGTAAGGGGAAATGATTTCTCCTGCACATACCCGCAATAATAATGAATATCCCTTTGCCTGCACCTGCTTAATAAAAGAAACTGAATCCAGTATTAGCCTTCTGTAACACATTATAAGTACCTATTCAGTGCCATCTCAATCCAGGCTATTCAAAAATAAGTACAGTGCTTTACCTGGTACCTCAGACATATTGACAGTAAAAGATTTGGGAATTTTGACAGGACATCTATTGCCAGGATTGAACATCCAATGATAAGGAAGGTCTGTTCCATAACAAGAACACCATTTAAAAATATATGCTTTTGGTGGGTTCTGGATCCTCCACACTTTCATATAGTACATTATTCACTGTGTACCTTCTAAAATAATTAAAAATAATTAAATGGGAGTGCTGGATCCTGCAAGAAGGTGGCTGCATAATTTATAATCTGCTGTATTCGTTTTGGTGGGTAACTGTAAAAGGAAACATGAGATTATTTTAGTAGGCCAAAGATTATTCTGAAGATGTTTTATACTGCGAGGACAAGCCCAGATGAAAGAACAATACCAGCACAATACGAAGTAAAACACAAAATGAATTAATCGCTGTTTGATATCAAATGGTAAGGTTAACAACTGTCCCTGAAGCATTCTTCTGTGATTGTTCAGATGAAGCCTTTGTGAATTCAGTGAGAGATTCCAGGCCCATTAATTCATGTGGGCATCTGTTCCAAATGCAAAGGCTAGTTGAGAGAAGGCACATTCTCCAGCAGCTGTTTTATATGGAGGTCTACTTAATGTACACAAGGTATGTAGCGATAGTGAACACTACAAACTTTATTAGTAATTTTTTGGCCATTAATGCAGTTTCTAACATCCATTGCCCTGTAGATTGAACCCTTGTGGTTGTGAGCCTAGTAAACACCTATGAGGTATAATCAAAGCGCACAAAATATCAGTCACTGTTATAAATGAGAGTAAAATGGTGTAGCAATGCAGATGAAAAGACTAACTAAGATATAATACCTCACAGAGGGTGGACATAAAGCATTCAAAGATCTGTATAGTGAATTTAGCTGGACAGAAGCTGGACAAAATGCTAAAATATGACTGACAAAGAAGGTACTGAAATAGTGTAGAAAATGTTTTAAAATGCTAATGACCAAGCTGCATGTGTTGTCATACCTCTTTCTTAAAATTCAGTCTAGTTCAGTACCTGAAGAAGGCAGGCCATATATCCTAAGTGCCTGTGTTATTCATGGCCATCCTGAGAACACTCATAAGCCACATACCAACAGAGATGAGAAATACATGTGCAGAAGTAACAAAATGCATCTGTTTCAAGAGTCATTATGTTTGATACTGTAAATAAAAAACAAAAGTAACCACAGTGCAAAATATAACTAAAAAAGTCCAAAACATATACTGTGAAGCAGTAGGAAACACTTACAGTCAGCCAAACTCTTCAGTCCAAGCTGTTTTTATTCTTGCAGTATACAAAGACACAAATTGAGCGCTTTCATCCCCTAAACTGGGGACTTCATCAGATTTTGATGAAGTCCCCAGTTTTAGGTGATGAAAGCGCTCAATTTGTGTCTTTGATCAAAGAATTGGTAGTGTTTCCTATTGTTTCACAGTGTATGTTTGATACTGTATCAGTATTATTCATAGTGGAAATATTCCCTGAAAGTAACTATAAAGAATTATCTTGCTGTATGAAAACTTAGTTGAAAACTGGAAGCTTTTAATCTACAAATTATTTTTTACTTACTATGACTGGAATTATAGAAAAGTCTAAAAACAAAAAGTGCCACATTTCTGCATGCCACCCAGGAAGAAGACTTGAATGTGTTCAACTTACTTTTCCTGGAGATGAAAAAGATAAAATAGTACTAATAAGAAAGAATTTTGGTAATTCATTTGAGCCTCGAAGAAAATTGTTACATATTGTACCATTTCTTCTTAGTTATGACAAATGGTCATATAAAGATTACAAATTCTATTTACTGACCTGAAAAAATCAAGACAAAGCTTATGTATTTGGTGAGTTCCATGATTTATTTTAAAAGCATAATAGTTTGTGGTATACAAAATGATGAAACAAAGATATGGCCACTAGCAAAGACATAACTGACCTTATCAAAAGATGTGGATGTGTAAAAATAAAAGTACTAATACAAAGCTAAAATAATGAAATGCAAGATACGCAAAGTGATACCCAAGCATTCTTCAGATTAAACCAAGTTGATTTGATAGGTACCAAATCATTTACTCCAGGACTAGACCACTTTGCCCTTCTTGAGGGAAAATAGGTACAGCATGTAAGTTAGTATTGGCAAAACATAAATGGTCTTGTGACTCATTCACCTTATGATCCTATGACCTTACAAACTGAGGAAATGGGTGTGTAAAAGATAAGATGCAAGTCAAATCAATCAAAAATGAGAGATAAAGTGAAAATTGCCCGTAACAGTAATGAAAACAGAGCCATGTGAGTAACTGAGAGGAAAAAGAGCCATGATGTACACAGAAAACATGGGGAAGTGAAATTCAAGCCATATGTTCTAGCTGTGGCTATACGAAATCTGATAACCAGAACACATTTCATATTGTTGGCAAGAAATGCTGAAAACTAAGAAGCAGAACCTTGAGTTTTATATAGGCAGAGGTGCAAGAGTGTAATATTTTGATTGAAGATACATTTGTAATACTGAGGCTTAAAAACAATAACGATGATTTGTGCACATATTGTTACATTCAGGCACAACATGAAGCTATTAGATAACATGCTGCTGAGTATGAACATAAGAAGTACAAGATCCTTTTTCAAACTTTAGCACTTAAAAAAGCAACGTCTACTGTTTTTAGGCTGTTCAGCTTTCAGCATGTAATAAGCTAGAAACAGCAAAACAAATTCACAGTGTAAAAGCAAAGACTGCATATAGGCATGCCACTCAGTCACAGACACATCTTAAATACTATACATAGTAATATTGCCTTGCATTACTATGGTAACTTCTTTACAAGCTTAAACAGCTGCCCAGAGAACATTGTACAAGCCCCAGGGCTATAGCAATGATAATGTTCCCAGGAAAGTATCAGTAGCTCTCAGGAGAACAAATAAGCAATATATAGTGAACAGAAGGCCTTGGTGTCATTTAGAAGAACTGGTGAATGTTATTGTTGTAAGGCAAGAAAAGATTTTAGTTTGTACAAAAGCATGTGATTTGAATAAAGTAAGAAGATGAAACACTATCTATTGTTTGTAGCTGAAGAACTGGTTTCAACAGTGCTATAATTTTAAAAGACTTTTGATAAAAACAGTGGGACATCTTAAACATTTATTCAGTGAATAATGGGAACTTTCAGAGAAAAGACTACAATTGTAATAGGTGTTTTATGCATTTGTTTTGCAACTCTATTTTAAATACAAATAGATACTCCTGAAAAAGTATTAGATCCAATGTCAGCTACACAATAGATGGGAAAGTATATATGGTATAGAGAATTGCAAAGGAAACAATTTCTCAATGCAAATCAAAGCCTCTTGGCTTTACAGACTATTTTTTCCTACACTGTAAGTTGTCGGGTCTCGGCTCAATGGGTCTTGGCTCAACCCGCTCTGTTCCACCCTCGCTACGCTCGAGCTTCACTCCGCTCCCCTGCCCTGCCCCCATTTCCCACCTGCCCCCACTACATTTACATTTATTCATAACCAAAGTCACCTGACCCCCACAGTCATCTCCCACTATCCAATCAGAACTCAATAACTACCAAACCCCTCCTAAAATCTATTACCTCAAAAATCATACACTCTATCTTACTCAGTTCCACTGCCCATTCATAGCTGAACACCCCCTACTGGTGACCTGTACTCTCCAATACTTCTCTGACTCATCTTACTCTCTCTCAGATTACATTAATCTTTATACCTCCAGTTCCAATTCAACATCATCATGTCTCACACCCCACCCCCCCACTTGTCACTACTCTCACAGTTATATCCACTCTCTCCACCTGCTTTTCCATACTCTTCATTGCAACTTCCTATCACTTTCTACTCACCCAGTTTACTACCCCAACACCATCCACCACACCCTTTCACACTCCATACCCCCACAAACATCTTATCATATCACCTTCCATATATAATGCATCCTTCATTGACCTTACCACCCCTAAATACTATGTCACACAACATAAAAAGCAACCAAGTTTCAGGTACAACTCCCTAATAGAACTATACCTCAAAACTAGTACCACCTGCTGCAACACAGATACTACTAGCAGGGGACATCCACCCCAACCCTGGTCCAACACCAGCCACAAGTAACTGCCAATCTCCATTTAACCACCAACCTGCAGACCTATTAATACTCAACTTAAACATTTGCAGTATCATGAACAAAATAGATGATATCCATGCCACTTTCTCTTTATATAATCCCGACATCTTGCTCCTTACTGAGACCTGGCTTAAACTACATGTTAAGGACAACTTCATAACTCTACCTGGATATAAAATTCTTAGAGCTGATAGAATAGGCAAAAGAGGAGGCGGTGTTGCCCTCCTCTATAAAACTAACCTAAAAATCCATCTTTTACAGAAAGAATCCCCAACTTTCAGTAATGCAGAAACTTTATTCACAAAACTCCTCATTAATCAGCATAAGCATCTTAACATACTTGGTATTTATATACCCCCAGGCAACAACCTATCCACTCTAGAATCAATATTCCACTGGGCTTCTCAGTCCCTCCTCCAAGAAACTATCTTGTTAGGTGACATCAATATTGACTGGAACTCCATCCACTCTCCCTCACCAGCAAACCACCTTAGTTTACACTTCACTCATCTTATACCTACACCCATCCGTATTGACAAAACCTCACAAAAGGAATTTATATTAGACTGGATCCTCACAAATAATCCCAATACTGCTCACTAGTGTGGTACAATAGCCAACTCTTTAAGTGACCACAACTCAACTTTCTTTCTTCGACACAAACTTAAAAACTAATAACTCTCCTTCTCTACTTCACACCCGCACCCAAAAAAACTTTCCCATTAACCAGTTCCTGGATGCCTTATATGCATGTAGCTGCACCCCCATTAAAATTCTTCCACTAAACCAGGCAGTTGAATACTTCAACTCCACATTTCTAAACATCCTAAACCACCTAGCTCCACTTCATACAGTTAGAATTTGTAGTAACCCAGCCCCCTGGCTACAAAAATCCACAAGATCTCTACTAAAAGAAAGGGATAAAGCCTGGAATACCTGGTGCCACCTCAAAACCCTCACAACTAGGCAAACCTTCCTTGAACTTCACAACAAGGCAAAAAAAAAATTAGAATTGATAAATAAAACCACTGCCTTTCTCTGCAAATGAAACACAGTTCCAGCCCTCAGAAGTTTTGGGCAGCTGTGAACAATATCCTCCAACCTGGCCAAATTTCTACCCCCCCCCCATCCAATTTAGAAGGATCAGACTCTGATATAGCTTCCAATTTCAACAACTATTTTATCTCCTCTGTACTTAAACTTATTAATAGTACTAATCCCATCAACCTACCACAATCCCATGAGGACCAAACAATAAATACCCCATTCTCACTCAAACTAGTCCCAACAGCAACCATCCAGAAGCTCTTATCCAAACTCAAACCCACCACCCTCACTGCCAACAACCTCCCAGCTGACTACCTTCAAGTTGCAACTCAGGCCATAGGGTACCCCATTTTTTTATTGATAAATAGATCCATCACTGAACACACTATTCCATCTTTGTGGAAAATATCCTATATCATCCCTCTCTACAAAGGAGGCCCTCTACCAACCTCTCTAACTATAGACCTATCGCAATCCTGTCACCCCTATCAAGGATTCTTGAAAGATGTGTCCACTACAACCTCCCTACACACCTTCTTACCAATAACCTATTATCAAAAACTCAACATGGTTATCAACCATCACACAGCACCACCACTGCCCTAATAAACTTCACCAACACCATAAATACACACAGAAATCAAGGCAGACTAGTCTCTGCCATCTTCCTAGACCTATCCAAAGCATTTGATACAATATCCCACAATAAACTCTTATCCCACTTCTCTGACCTTAACATGGACAACTCCACCCTGCTCTGTTTTAAAAGTTATCTAAATAAGTGCCTTCAGTCAGTTAAATGGCATGATTCCCTATCCCCACCTCTCCTAGTATCACTATGCATTCTTCAGGGTTCCATTCTTGGCCCACTTCTCTTCAATATTTTTACAAACCAACTTCATTTAGCAACCACAAAAGCCAAAATAGTTCAATACACTGATGACACAACCCTAATCTGCTCTGCATCTAATCTCCAACATCTCCAACAAAAAGCCCAGGAATCCTTCACAGAGATAGAAAACTGGTTATATAATTCACAACTGATACTAAACCGAAGCAAAACCCAACTTATACTATTCCACCCAGTAAAGACTGCTGAGCAATCCACCCTCAATATATTCTCAGCAAACAGGACCCCCATCTCTCCAGTCCCAGAGGCCAAATTACTAGGGTTTATAATTGACCAACAACTATGATTCAACAAATAAATATCCCTAACTATCTCCAAAGTGCACAAAAAGCTAGGGACCTTATACCGCTGCAAAAAGTACCTTACTTCCAAATCTAGAACTGCTATAGCCAGAACCCACCTCTTAACTACCTTACTTTATGCATGTCCAATACTAACAAATCTAAATAAGACCGACCTTAACAAACTATCTACATGTTACCACAAAATTGCCAGATTTGCTACCAACGCCACCGCCAAATCTTGTTCCCACCACTGTCAATCCCTACTTACTTTACATTGGCTTGAGCTACCTAACCTATTACGCTTCCATCAAATCAGCCTAACACACCAAATTCTATACCATCCAGAAAAAATCCTGCCCTATCTGAACTTGCTTCTGTACTTCAAGTGAACATTTACGCTCTACCAATAAAGCCCTAATAGAAAAAATCCCATTTAGAAATAGCTCTGGGGAATCTCTCTTCATTAACGAAATTGCTAACACCTGGAATAGTCTTTCTCCTGACATTAGACTACAAATTAAAACACCCACTATCAAAAGATTACTGAAAACACACCTTCTCACCAATTGACTATGTAACTGCAATAGTCCACCTTAACCCCTCACTAAACAGCAGTAGTACTGCTTCCTTATGCCTCCTTTTCTTAGCGATGTACTCACCATTGCTCTGTCGCTCAAACGTCTTGTGAATGCTACTAAATGCTTATTGAAAATATGTAAATATGTAACAATTATACTTATTTTCTTCTATTGTTGCCTTACACTAATCTCAATGTAATCTACTTGCTATGTATCTCCTGAATTCTAATATCTCCTTTCAGATTTGTTATACCTTTGTAGTATGATGTTAATTGATTCTACATTCATAATGTCTGTAACCTGTTACTATTATCTCTAAATGCTGTAACTGTTGTACTTATTGGAGTTTAGCTCCCCAGGCCTCCAATGAAAATGGACACCAGCTGTCCAGTCGGACATTCCCAGTAAACAAATGCCAAATAAATAAATAAATAAATAAATGCAAATGGAAAAGAAAATATCCAGAATACTTAACATGGATTTTTGTATTACGAGCCTAGAATTTAGTAAACCACTACTAGACTAAATGTTGTTACCAGAGCATTCTAGTTGTTGGGTGTAATTCTTTCATCTCCCTGTTTTAACATCAGACTCTGTTTTCAAGTGCTGTGGGCAGAACTTTCAGACATTTTGTTGTAGATGGGTAGATCAGATGACAAAGCATAAATGTTAGACTGTGTGGACCTGCAGAACAGAGTACGTCTATATATTAAACATGGATACAATCCGGTGGAATAGAAATACACCTTTACTAAATAATTTCTCTATTAAATACTACTGAGATTCCTATATCATAAAAAATTCACCTTCTAAAATTTCTGAGTTACATTTTAACATTCTAAATTTTATGTCCTTGGGATGACAGTTTCACCTTTCAAACATCGTGCTAAATTTTCACTAATTAAATGCTTCTGCTTTATTCATAGGGTAATCCTGTGGTCGAAATCCCCATTCATATTATCTCTGTTCCAAAATCTGCAATTTTCCTCTGACTTTCTGTCATCACCTGGTGCTTGTGAAGGTAAATAGATTCCTTCTTCCTGTGTTCTGTCAGGAAACAGGCAATAGAACAGAGCAAATAATCTATGGTTGTGTTGCCCATAGGGAGCTCCCACATAATATGTTGAGGGTTAAGAATCACAGGAGAGTGGACCAACAATTAATTTCGTTCCCCAGTTGCTGGAATATTCTAGTAGCTAAACACTGCCTTTATAAGTGTCTGACAAACTTGTATATGGCTGTTTAATTGTATTACCTCCAGTCAGCTGCATGGCTTGGTATTTTAGTTTCTTTTTCATTTTTAAACTTGTATAATTGTCAGTCAGAAAGTTATAGTTTATTACTTTGTTAACTTGGTCAGTGACCTGGTCAGCAGAGGAAGGTTAAATTTTAGCCAATCAACTAGCATGTTTTTGGGAGGTGAGATGCGACCTTGTAGAAAACGTAATGGGAAAACATGCAAAGCCCACACAGATAGAGCCTGCACATTAGCACTGAACCCTAGTATCTGGGACCCAACAAAGTATTATGCTTGGATATTGTTCTTGGGGGGGGGGGGTGATAGCTTCCTGAGTCACACCAAGAACAGCATCACTAAATGAATACAAGAAAGCACATTAGTACTCTATGTACAGTTCATCTCTTAATTAATTAATTAATTAATTAATTAATTCATTCATTCATTCATTCATTCCCCAGTAAAACAAATTCAGGATTGCAGTGAGGTGGAGCTTACTGCATCAGGTAAAAGGCCAAGGGCTACATACACTAATATATGCACTGCATGCACACCTGAAGGCAGTTTGGAAAGTCATCAATCCATCTCTTGTGTGCTGTTGGTATGTAAGAGGAAACTGGGGCCCTGGAAAAAACACATGCTGCCACAGGGATAATATACAGACTCCACACAGAAGCTGCAAACTGACCTGGACAGCAACAGTAACCAGTGAGCCATTTTGCTACCCATATATGTAGTTGTGGATTGATATTTTTAACCAAATTTGTAAATGGAATTTTGTCATATCAAGCAAACAAAAGCAGTATTTGGAAAAAATGAAAAACAGCATACTTCAAGTGTTTTTCAGCGGGCGGGTTAAGTGCCTTCTACTCACCCAACAGAGAACATAATCAATACTGTGCTCACTTAATCCCAGGGAAAGTTACAGCCTCTTGAGCTGTGTATCAGTTTCTCCTAATGCCAAGGTTTTTGGTTCGCTACTACAGTTGATTTTTTTTCTAGTTGAGCAATTATGATCTTAATGGAAACAGGTTGGGGTGTCTCAGCTTCTAAGCTAACCATGCACTTACTTCTGTCTTTTAATTTTGGCAGTGTTAGTTCATGCTCTAGACAGTATTAACCCTCCAAAGTGAAAGGACTGTATACCCTTGTAATACACATTTTAAGAGTTTTATCTGCTGCTTCTTTATTACCAGTTTTGATTATCTCACTTGTCTTTGATTTTGAAAGATTACCCTCACCTCTATGTCCTTAAACCAATTTACAAAACAACTACCAGCAACCACTCTTAATAAAGTGAAGCAATACAAAAGAAAAGGCACATCTCTAGAAGGTGTATATATAATATGATATGGTATGGAATCCTTTGAAGTCTTTGGTTATATTCAGTGTATGTTTTATTCTATTTATCTTTTTGCTAAACCGATGAGTGATCTGAAACTTGCAGATCTTTTCAAACTGATACTCAACCCACAATGGTAAAAGAAATGTCAGTGCATATGAGAAATCTGGACTAGCTGCACAACCAGCTTGACTTTGAGAAATCTTTAAAGCATGAATAAGACTTTGACAACAAACTGTAGCAAACTATTCTGGCACAGTGTGTTTGTGTCACTTTAATTTTACTTTGCATGCATTTAGCTGATACAGAACAAAAAGCTCCAGCAGTACACACAGATGTTCCTCCATTCCTCTATCTTCCTCATAGGTTTAATGTTCTTTTAGTTTCTTGACCATACTGTGGTTCATATTTGTCGGATAGCCATCATCAGGCCTTCTCTGGTCCTCTGTCAGAACAAATGGTGACAATACAGGAAGGTTGACTAGTCATGTTAAGGAATCACATGGCAGATAAATTTGGATCTTGATTTTTCCCTTCTTATGCCACTTACAAGATCTGTCCTACTACTCCTCTACCAGTACCCCCTCAGTGCATTTGTTCCTCCAGTGAAGGGTGAAATCTAGGCTTATTTGTTCCCTAGTCAGGCTAACAGCCTTTCGACCTATCCATTCATTTCCCTCACTGGAGTGAGAGCCTAATCTGATTAGTATCTCAGCAGTGCTGAGTGTCAGGTGTATAGGAGAGCACTAGCATGCCCATCATGGGGTCTAATCTAACTCTCCTCCCAACAGGTAACCTGCAAGGTAACAATGCTTGGAAGTTTGCATATATTAAAACAACAAAAACAGAAAATACATGCACATTTGATTTAAAGGCTGTTTCTAGAAGCATAGAAAATAATTCAATGTATATAATTTTCTTTTGAAGTACTCTGTCTCAAATCATAATGTGATCAAGGGGAAAAAAAATTGACAAAAGTCAGTGTTTATGAGAACTACTGATTAACTCCCACCAATGCTGGAGTGTGGCTTGATATCTCACTTAGTTAAACTAAAAACTGTGAGATCATTATACTTTGAGAGAACAAAATATATAGCTGAAAAGGTAAAGCAGGTTAACAACTCTAGTATTAGTGTTGTTGTTGTGTCTTTCGGCTTATTCCGGTTAGGGGTTGCCACAGCGGAACTCCGGTCCGCTAATGATTGGTAGTGGATTTTTAAGTGCCGAGTTATCAGCCCTGACGCACAACCTTCAATGAAGGCACACCCATTCACGCATGCCTCCACACAGAAGACGCTCTAGCTGAGAATCGAATGCAACGACGTCTTGCTGTGAGGCGACAACGCTACTGCAGCACCACTACCACGGTTAATAACTCTAGTATTAGTGTACCATTGCATGAGAGTACAACTTGGAAATAAATCCATTTTTTCCTCATATCCTGTTCTGGTTTATCATTTGCAGTGAATCATAACTTAGTGGACTGTAGTTTATCCTGTACTGACAGGGCCAGAATTTGATTACTGAGGCATTACTGCAAACCAAAATGGCTCAATTTTATGTGCCAAATAACCCCTGTATCAGAACTGATGTTAACTATTAAGAATTAAGTACTTTCATAATCACAGCAAGAATTTGTAAGGTTCAGCAAAATTAGAATGGGGCATTCTATTCCTCAAGTCAGAAAATAATCCTTGTTAAAGTATATTTTCCCATAAAACACACTGCATATAGTACATTTAGGAAGCAATGCAACAGACACGCTCTGTGCCTTATTTAATCAGCCATTAGTCAAAATACAGACACAGAATTATGCACTATCTTAGTTTTAGAACTAATAATTTAGTATACAGTTGTTCTAAATTAATCTTGAATATTTTGATCAAGGTTACCTGTAAAAATTAGTTGCCACACCAGAAAGAATGACAACAAAATGCAACTTTGGAAACATTTGATAAAATTTAGATAGCTACCAGTTTAAATTCAGGGATGCAATAACATATAACACCAAAACAAATTCTTTGCCACCCTGAATTATGCTAACCATAGTGATTTGATTTATGTAGAAACTCTGCAGCCCACAGGAGCAATTATTAATCTTCCATGCAGACAGTCTCAAAAAACTACAGCTTTACTCCATCGCATATCGCCTACTCAGGGGCAATCTCTGTCTAACATACAAAGCTATGTCAAACCTAGAGCTGTTGGACATGCTCCACTTAAAGAAATCCCAATCCCTCCGAGCTACACACTCTAGAGACCTAAACCTTGTCACCACAATAAACAGAACATGCTGGAGGGATAGATTCCTGTCCCAGAGACTTACCATACTCTGGAACAGACTACCTATCTATGTCAAACAGAGCTCCTCATTAGCACTCTTCAAGAAAAATTTTGATGACTGGATGGGAAATGGGAAATTCACCCCGGGGATCACTTCTGTGGCTCTGCTCGACAGAGGCACAGGAAAATAATTTTCTTGGGTGGCGAAAACCAGGGTACATTTTTTGGCTAGGCTTGTATGGGCCCTAGGGCCGATAGCCTAGTACCTACCTATGAACCTACCTGTGAACCTATACCTCTGGAAGCAAATCCGTGTTTTTCCTTTAATCATAGACTAGCTCACGGAATGCTATGAAGCACATCCTTTAAGCTCATCTTTTCTTTGCTTTTCCACTTGAATAATGAACATTCTTTTGGACAGTCAATGCACCATGTTTTCCTCCTAAAAGAATAACTGCTATTGACCTTTCATGCACAATACTTACTTGAGTGGCTTCTATAATTGTAAGAATGTCTCCTTTTTCAAAACGTAGCTCATTTAACTTCGGCTTTGTGTGATCACATTTAGCAATGCACTGTGTCCCAGGGCCCCAGGCCTTCTGCAGAGAAAAAATATGTTAAACAAGTCTGTCTTACTGTTAGCATAACAAAGTAATATAAACATGAGTTCTACAAGCTACTACTAACAATGTCTGCCATATTTTAACACTGTCCCCCAGAATAGTGCGCCACTGTGAATCATTCAAATAAGCTATCTGACTCCCAGTAAAGTAACAATTAGGGCTAAACTAATCCACAGTAAATATTGTCCCACATTCCTCTATAAAACAGAAAATAAATACTCAGCCTAAAACTTAACAGAGTCTGTTGGATGACTTTCTCATCTTGCAAAGACATCAGCTTCACCAGCCTACAAGTGAAAAAAGCTTTCACATAATAGTCCATCCAGTAGGAACAATCAGAAAAGAATCTATACATCCTTCAGAAGAAAATTGACATATCATTAGAAAGACACCTACATGTGAAAATATGTGGTGGATAGTGAATCATTGAGTTGTAGTTCAAGTATATCACTGCTGTGCATAACTGAAATTGTAATCTGTTTGGGTTGTTGTTGTTTGACTTGTTAATCTAGGCCACATTTCTGAGAAGTCTGATGTGCGCTTATTTCATTTGTATGTGCCAAGGATAAAAAGGGTTCTAATACCCACCCACTCACTTGGTAACCAACGGTAAATAAATGAACACATACATAAAAACATACATATACATACATACATAAATAACTAACTAAATCAATAAATGCATACTGAAATTCCATCTGATGATATTAACAATAATATTTGACCCATCTTTGGAAGAAGTCATACAAAAAAATTTCCATTTACTAAATTATTGTATAATAATTTATTGTATAATCTTTTTATGATTTTTTCATAATGCTTATGTTACTCCAAACTGGTTAACCATCTATTTTCCAAATTATGAATGTACTGTACATATAATGTACATATAACCAAACAGAATTAGACATTCCATTTCTGTTTTTGGAAATGTGTGTTGTTTCTGTATTGGAATTTTTAAGTAAAAATTCCACAATGATTTGCCATAAAATCACATCTTTTATGAAGAACACATCAGAAAAAAATGACATTCTGAGAATTCTGGGGAAGAAGACTCAGCTGCATACTCTAAAACTATTTGCATGTGCAGTATATATTTACAATGCCCTTGATACTATCAGATGCTGATTAAAGAGCACAGTATTTCTATACATACTCTAAAACTATCTGCATGTGCACAGCATGTGCGGTACATATTTACAATGCCCTTGATACTATCAGATGCTGATTAAAGAGCACAGTATTTCTATACATACTCTAAAACTATCTGCATGTGCATAGCATGTGCAGTACATATTTACAATGCCCTTGACACTACCCGATGCTGATCAAAGAGCACAGTATTTCTATACATACTCTAAAACTATTTGCATGTGCATAGCATGTGCAGTACATATTTATGATGCCCTTGACACTACCCGATGCTGATCAAAGAGCACAGTATTTCTATACATATTCTAAAACTATATGCATGTGCATAGCATATGCAGTACATATTTATGATGCCCTAGACACTACCAGATGCTGATCAAAGAGCACATTATTTCTATCTTTTTTATGCTACATAATCTAAAAACTCTATACTATCTTGCAAAGGAAAAGATAACTATCTAAGGAAGACAATCCCTTCAATTCACTAAAATGCTCACTATGCATGCTAACTACCCAATGTGGTTTGGCCCATTAGCATGATGAAAAGAAAATGTGATTCAAAGACAGGTATGGCTGCAATGAGAAGAATGTCCTTATCGACTCATTACTATGTCTCTGAATTGAACTCTGTGCTGTCAGACTTGATTGTGCTAGTGTTCTTCCTAGAGGACCATGCATTATGTTTGCAAAGGCACCCTTCTACATGCGCACACATATACGCACACACTGAACAAAGAAGCCCTCCCACATTTGATCACACTGACAGAAACAGTCCCCCATACACCTGCATGCATAATCCAATACACACACAGATATATACACACACACACACACACACACACACACACACACACACACACACACACACACACACACACACACACACACACACATATGCACCCTCCCACATCTTTGCTAAACTTATCTGTGCACAAGATACTTCCACAGGAGTGAATGGGTGATTTTTGTGATTTTACAGTGGTAACCTTGTGGTCCTAAAGAAAAATTTTACTTAAATCAAGATATGCAGACATTTTTATAATAAAATCAATGGTAATTAGTATTAGCAATTCCCTTGGACTGCTGCTGAGCTTTTCTCATGAAACTGTTCTCCATGCTGAGTTTGTGAATCAGAAAACTTGAATGTAAAATGAAAACGTTTGTGGGGTTTGCTTGTTTTAAAATGTATCAACAGTGCACCCTGGTGGAATGAAAAGAAATGTGCATGCATTATTGTAACTGATTTAAATGTATATGTTTTAATAGAGAATACTGGGTAGCACAGGATAACCAGCTAGCTTACTTTAAGAAAAATAAAGGAAACATAAACCATTAAAACTGTACCCCACAGGGCTGAATAGGACTGGAGATGGTAGGTCAGGAAGAAGCCTTTATTCATTAACTCAGTAAAAGGAAGGGATGCCCCAGGCACTGTCATAAACATTTAGATGTGTATTGTAGCTGTCTATGCTAAATTCCTGTCTCAACTTTAAAGGGGGGGACTGTGAGAACCTAGAGTCAGGTGACCAGATGAGGTCATTCTGCAAGTCATCTATGATATTATATTTTACAGGGAGTAATTTCTGAGTATGAAGTATTCTGTTTTGGGGAACCTGACTAGAAAGACTGCTCACGTATTTCATTGTGCCTTGGTCTATCAAGTAAGTTATAAGGGAATAGTAATTCTCCTAGATTCAGTCAGGAATATAGTGAAGCTTAGTTTAGAGATTGCTTTTCTTTATTTGTATGAATCTGTCCATCAATGTTATTTTCAATATTTGCTGTGATTTGAACTTTGTGGTTTACTTAAAATATATAATCAGTATTTTTATGCTCTTCTATTACTTATTATTAAATATATTTAAAACTTTTATTGTAGCTGGTCCTTGTAGAAAGTATTTAACATTTGATAGTGCTTGTATTTAGTGACACTGTGTGGGCCACTCCAGAAGGCCTAGCTGTCATGGTCAACTACCATTTATATTAGTATTAATATTACACAGTATAAATGGACACCCTTTGTTAAGAGCTGATTGTGGAGTGTCTGGTGGTGGTGATAACTACCTTATAATCTGGGCAGAAGGAGACATGGCAGCTAAATGTATGCCAGCCTTTTCCAGGTGTGTCTGTGTGTGTGTGTGTGTGTGTGTGTGTGTGTGTGTGTGTGTGTGTGTGCCTGTGTGAAAAAAATCAAATCTCACAGTGTGTCAGCTACTAGGAGCAGGAACATCAAGCACTGGGCTTACAGAGAGGGTGCTGAAGGTCTTAGCTTTGACACTCGGCTGAGGACTGAACCCTACAGCTGTACCAGTGGAGAGTCTTATTGCAGACCTGGAGGGAGACAGAGAGATCCAAACACAGACTGGGTGTGTTCCCTGTATGCTCTTAAGGGCAGTTGTGCTTGATGCAGAGAGGTCTGCATCTGGAAATACTGAGTGTGTCCATTTGCATTCCAAGTGCATGTCCCTCTCCAGTGTGAGGATTCAGGCTCCTTGATTGTTGGCCCAGCATGGAGATGTCACATACCTCATCAAATATTTATCTATAGACACATTATGTATGTTAAGGCACTGGTGTAGGCTGTCCAGTCCAATATCAACATTATCAGCAAATCCAGTTCATAACACTTATACATTTCCAAAGCAGCATTGTATGGTGCCATAAAGGGTGAAATCAATTCTAACTAGAAACTGAAGTTGCAAGGCTTGTTTTATTTCTTTACAATGCAATCCATCTTAATTGCCACACTGTTGTCATCAGTCCATGCCTCCACATAGAACAAAATAAAGAAACAAGAGTGCATGCAAGGATAACCTTCTTATTATGTGACAAGGAAAGTAGTAATTCTACATGTTTTCAAATAAAACAGCCTTTTAGTCTATGTTTTTACATTCTTTATCCTGAAAGATATCAAATAATCAGTCATCAACTGCACCCTCATCACTAATGCACACTAAGGGAGGTACTGTGAAACACCAAACATGGAGCCAAAATTAATATGACATCGTCATATACTATATCTAAATAGGACATTTAATAGTTGATTCATTTTCATGTAAGTAGAACAACTTATAGAAGTGGAAATTAAATAATAGGAATATAAATAAACTTATTATCTTATAAATCCCTTAATATATGCTTAGTGTTGCACCTTAATATGAGAAAATGTGATATAGCCTCTTAAGACATGTGGCATTGCGATAAACCTTAAATATTTTTAATTTAAAGTAAAATGAACAGCACAAATCTTTTAAAACTGAAAAGAAGAGCAAGTGCCTGCAAATATGCCAAACATTAGCAACAGACTTTGTAAAATTTACTAATAATGTTCAAGTTCAAATTTATTAAGATGCTTTATAACCAAAACACCATTGCAATATAAAATAACTTGTTCCTGTTGGTGTAGCATTTTCTCTAACCTGTCCCTCTTTTGTTTTATACTGTTTGTGATGATGTGAGGTATTGCCATCTGTGCCAGGGAGAATAGGGCAGTGCATGTGGAACATATGTCAGCATAGTTAGCTAGAGTTTTGTAAATAATTTTGTGTCATTTGACAATCAAACTGACTTGTATAGATGATTTTGTTAAAAATGTATCAACAGTGTTATTATAACTGATAAATGTATATGTTTAAACAAAGCCTTCTGGAAGGGAACAGTAGAAATTTTTGAAATTGTTCTATAATTTTCAAATACTGCAATGGATCTGAGGGTGTATTGTACCCAGAGTCAGATGATCAAATGTGATGTCATTCTATAACCAGTACTGAGAGGATGGAACTCTCACAGCATTTTATTTTGTTTTGTTTTCTTTGGAACCTGATATAAAGATCTGTGATAGTTATCACAGTCAGTTGAGTTGAGTTCAGTTCAGTTAAGTTAGAAACTCATCACCTTGCCTTGTGGAAGTAAGCATCTCTGCATCTAATCTTGCCCTGCTATATTAATTAAGTTAGCTAGGGAACAATTATTCTTTAGACAGTCAGGAAATAAATTAGTTAAGTATTGTTTTTCTGCATATGTTTGAATCTGTGTTATTTTTATTTCTTCTGTGATTGAAACTCTGGTGTTGTACTTAGATATTTAGTATTCTCATGTTTTCTGTTTTATTTATTATTAAATATTTTTACACTGTTCATAGTTTTTGGTCTTTTAGAGATTACTTTTAATGTCTTGAGAGTACTTGTGTTTATTTTGGTGACACCTTGGCCACTCCAAAAAGCCTGACTGCTTTGGTTACACTCTACCATTTATGTTAGTATCGATTTTACTCAGTATAATTGGATACCCTTATAAGAGCCTGAGAGTAGCTGACTATCTAGGAAGAAAGGGTACAGTTAGTAAATCTGTACCAGCCCTTCCCAGGAGTGTATCTGTGTGAGAATTAATACCCAGATGTGGGTCTGTCAGCTACTTGGAAATGGGACACACTGCTCCAAAGTGAGTCTTGTTTGGGATCTGGAGAGAAAAAAAGTCCAATTCCAGGTCTGGAGCATGTTCCCTGTGTGCTCTTGGGGGAAATTTTGTTTGATGCAGAGAGCTGCATCTCAAAAATACTGTGTAAATCCATTCCTGTTCTTAGTGATCATCTCTCACCGGTGTCAGTGATGAGGAAAGAGGCTCTTTGATTACTGGCTTGGGGAAGAAAGATGCCATCACAGTGTTAGAGTGTATTTTAAATATTGTAATTAGTTCTGATGAAGTATAAGTACTGTGTAGATAGATAAAAGTGCATACTCCTCAACAAAGATGTTTTCTGCAATAGCCCATGGGCACGTGTTTTTTTAAATGTTGTGATTAGGAAAAAGTTTAGAAAGAAACCCCATTAATGAACAAAATTAGTTATTAAATGTATGCTTGCTTTCAGCAAATTGTTCCATTTTATTCTACAGTTATGTTTTCTTTTTTAATAGGGGTCAGAAATGTTTTACAACAAGGTTATTCAGCATAGTTATTAATCTACTGGAAAACCTAATTCATGCAAGCCAATGTGAATTCTCTCCAATTAGACTCAAGTTAACATAAAAAAATATGATTTTTTTTTTTTTTTTTTTAGAAAAAGGTACAAGAAAGGAAATTATTTTATGTACTGGGCATGAGAACCTTCTCTCAACCATATTTTCTTGTTTTCTACAGTGACGTTTTAGCCAAAGTACTCAGGCTATCTAAACAAATGAATCACATCAGTTAGAAAATATATTTTTCTATGTTTTGCCTCCTTGCCTGCTAACTATCAAGAATCCCCAAATAGGAATCTGGCCCATTTATTTCACCACTACTGGAGTGCCTCCATGCAAGTGAAGGAGATATCTGGAAGGGCATCATCCAGGCAGTCATGAAAGTTGTTTGTGCCCTTGCCAGCATCCCATATCATAAATGATAACCCACTTCCTGCTGGTTGCCATGCCCACCTACAGGACTGAATCTGAATACTGCTGTCACTGACGTAAGGACATCCAGTCTCCAGCCCTTGTCTGGACTATTTTCTTGCCTTGCAAGCTTCTGCTTGTTTGGTGACCACCAGCTAACTAGAACCAACATTCCTTCCTCTAAGGATGGGTGGGCTACCATTCGCTATTCACTCCCATCCTCTCCCACCTGTATTTTTTTAGCTCCCAAGGCTGTAGTTGAACTCAAATCAATCTAGTTATCTAGAATGTAATTTAGTAATGTACGTGTTTTAAGGGTTAGGTTTTGGTGCTGTTTATTTAAGAGAGGGTTACGTTTGATTGGTTTATTGCCATCATGTGATACAGTGTCAAAACTTTTAAAACAGATATTTTATTAATTGTCCTTTATTCTGAAGAAGCTTGCACTTTAGTTGCAAATGAAAAGTGCTTCAATAAATAGTGGACGGCAGTCTCGGCTACAACCTTTTCTTTTTGTTTCACCAGTTCGTTTTGTCTTTTTTGTTTGCATACATTCAAATATACTCCACAATACAAGGCATTACAATAAAAACAGTGTACCTTTTTAGATGTCTGTTAAGACAAACTTGCCTCACTACAGCAGGCTTACCACAAATCGGCACTGCAATGCATTCAAATACCTAATTGGCTTTAGGACCAGGAAATAATCTGAACTCCCCAGATACTAAGCAATTAGCAGTGAGTATAATGCCTTGCATATCAGTACTAGTGATATCAGCAATTTCAAGGAAGAGGTGTAATATAGGTAAACAATTGTCTTATGTCTTCTTGTTCTGGCCAGTGAGGAAATAAACTATAACAGGCATCAGCAGGGTAAAAGAACAAGTAGGCTGGTTGAAGCAACTAAACATGAATAAGGTAGTAAATAGTACTGTGTGTTTAATTGATTTCATTAATATACATAAATAAATAATTTATAAAGGGTGCTAACTGAAGTGCTACAGTGCATTCAGTACATTTCTGCAACCAAATGTAAAAGATATATTAATATATAACTGCAGTATTCTGTCTTTAACTGATTTTATAAAATGTAAGTATTTATAAAGGGTGTTTTCAGTACAATACTGCAAACAAATTAATATCAGGCACAATTATGATCATTTCTGTTAGTATAGTAGACTGCAATATGTAATCCCCACCAAAACTTTATTGCAATATACTTTTTCCTTCATAAGTACTTCCCATAACTTTTCATCCCAACTATGTATAAGCACATCTCATATCATTTTTCCAACGTACACACAAGCACTTCTCAAATGGGTAGTCCCATGTATGCACAAGTACTGCTCGTACATTCTGTTTTACTTCAATAAAGGTTTATAAAATAAAATACTCTGTAAAACGATGTGTGAATTTTTGGTGTGAAATTTCTCTTTTGTCTTCCCCCTCCTTTTTTCTCTGTTTTTCTTATTTTAATTATGCATGCCTTTCTCCTTTCTTACTTTCTTTCTCGCCCATTTATGTAAATTTTTTTACATATCAAAACTCCTCAGAAGCAGTCCAAGTGCTTACCTCTCAGTTTAGGAACTGTTCACCAAATGCCTGTCCAGGGACAATCCTTGCAGACATGCTAGAATGTGGCAGTCTGTCCAGCTTCACTAAGCGAGTGCTGCAGGACTTGAGGATGTGTTGGAACAGGTCATGGACAGATGGCTTCAGTTAATTCAGACCTCTCTTCAGTGAGTTGAAGATTTGCTGCTCCAGTTGGTGCTGACCACCACTCTAACACAAGCCCCTGCCCCCTTAACATTGGAGTCCTCTACTGCAACACCATCTGGTACTAGAAGTTTTGAGGCTCTTTGGACTGAGGGCTCTTGCTGGTTCCACTTCTCATCACTCCTCCTTCCTTTCTCCTACACTCTCTTACTTATTTCCTACCCACACTACCCAATTATCCACCCACACTACCCAATTATCCACACACACTACCCAATTATCCACCCACACTACCCAATTAAATATAAAAAAAACTTAAAAAAAATAGTGGTGTCTATCCCTGCCAAAAACATAGTGCCCATCTCCTTTCACACCTCCACCAAGACAATCCTCTTGATGTGTTCCTTCTGCGTCTCCCTCTTTGTTGTGACTCCTCTTTTTCAGTCTCCTCTGTCATCCCCTTTCCATTCTTTAAACAAACCAACAGGGTCCCCACAAAGGCATACCACTGCATAAAATAGTTTAAACCCCTTAATTTCTTAAAATATTAATAATAAAAGCTGCGGAATCTGCTGCTTTCCTTAAGTCTTTCAAGTGTGACTAAGCATAACTGCAACTGTCCACAATATGTGAATACATACAAAGCTATACAAAGACCACTGCTTTCACTAATTACTTCATATGTACTTAAAAGTTTAACTTGAAGTATTTTGTACATTTGCTATAAGTAGGAATGTTTTTTCCAATTCCTTAACTTTTTCTTATTTAGTACGAATAATCTGAGCTTAGCTTATTTGCATATATAGGTAGCTCCACTCTTTGCGGGTAAACACTACCTAGTATGAAGTCCCTGACTATGAATACCAGCCATAGACTTATACACTTTTCAAGGAAATGGCTTTTCAGTCAAATGTATCTTTAGTCAACTCATGTTTTTCAAACATTTGTATTTCAGTCAAAGCTAGCTTTGATGAAATGATAAACAAACATATAAAAAATATACACACACACACACATATATATATATATATATATATATATATATATATATATATATATATATATATATATATATCTTGGTTCTATTACATTTCATCGAATGGACAGGACACTGACGTCTGTTTGGTCAACAGAAACAGATGGTTGAAGTGCGTGAAGTCAACAATCCAAAGGTAAGGGAGTATTCCCTTCCCACAGGGATTATGAGATCTCAAGAGTTGGTATATATAATTGATGGGGGCTGCAAGGGGAATACATGGGATCCAGTGGAGTTTTCCCCCACTGCAAAATTACTTGTTGTGGTTTCACCTACTCTGGGGTTAATCTTTGGGGCATGTGCAGTACATGTCAACGTTTTCATGTGTTGATGTCCTGTCCATTTGACAAAAGAAAATGTGTGTGTGTGTGTGTGTGTGTGTGTGTGTGTGTGTGTGTGTGTGTGTGTACACACACACACACACACACACATATATATATATATATATATATATATATATATACATACACAGAAAGGCCTCACTGAGACCAACAACTGGTTTCAAAACCATGGCCTTAAGCTCAATGCCAAAACATGTGTTGTCATCCCCTTTGGGAAAAACCCGGTTCCCATGAATTATCACATTGATGGTAGTCCACTGAACACAGAAGGTGTTATAAGAGATCTGGGAACACAGGTTGACAGCAACCTCTCTTTTGACCACCACATTGTCACTGTGGTCAGAAAGTCCTTCTATGTGGCACATCTCATTACTAAGGGTTTTGCATCCAGGAAGAAAGAGGTCATTGTCTCCCTGAACTCTTCCCTCATTAGGCCAATCATTGAGGACAATGCCCCATTTGGCATGTACCTCACTTAACACCTGCAGCAACTGGAGAGGCCACAAAATTACCTCACAAAGAGGATCCTAGGCCTTAACATTTGTCCTATATGGACAGACTCAAAAAACCTCCAACTATTCTCTGTCTCATATAGCCTACTTAGAGGCGATCTCTGCTTGACTTACAAAGCCATGTCTGACCCAGCTCTGTTAGAAATGCTACATCTAAAGAAATCTGTACCACACGTTTAAGGCCTAGGATCATCTTTGTGAGGTACTTTTGCAGCCTCTCCAGTTGTTGCACACCCTCCAGAGACCTCAACCTCATTATCACAATCAACAGAACATGCTGGAGGGACAGGTTCATAACCCAGGGACTGCCCATGCTATGGAATAGACTTCCCATACATCTCAAGCAGAGCACCTCACTGGCCCTCTTCAAGAGAAATCTTGATGAGTGGTTGAGAAACAGAAAATTCACCTCGGGGATTACTCCAATGGCTTTACTCGACAGAGGCACTGGGAAATATGGTCAGGTGGCACAATGCCAGGGTAATCCTATGGGCTAGGCTTGCAAAGGCTCCAGGGCCATTAGCCTAGTACAAACCTATGAACCTATATATATATATATATATATATATATATATATATATATATATATATATATATATATATATATATACACATATATATATATTTACTTATATAGGTAACACATGACAACTTATGATAACTTTGGAGACTTCTGTTCCTCATGTCAAAAGCTGCAGAATTAGCTTTTGTTAATTACTAAAGGCAAATCTACACTTGCTGAGGATGATTTGACTTGTGTAATTGGCACTTCTTGGAAAAATGCCCACCAGGGTATGCAGACAAATGTTAACAACTGTAATACCGTGAAAACTTTCAACAACAGAATATGGTGGATTGCCAACAGATGCAGTACTTATACAATGATATTAGCAAAGTAAACTGCAGAATAAACTAGCATGCTAAAGTTAAAAGGGACAAATTATTTACATAGTACCAAATGAAACAAGCATTTTTATCCTACAAAGTTGACGAATGACTTGAATAATATTTTACTTATGATACATACACAGCTGGAGAGTGCAAGTACCTGGTTTTTAGCCGTTATCTTTGAAGCAACTACAAGCTGCCTCCTTTGTAAGATAGACTTTTAATGAAGTCTTAAAACAGACCCAGTATATTTTGTTGCCTTATCTCAGCAAAAATGTGGTCCCAAGTAGCTGGTTCAAGTTTAGAAAATGCCCTCTTATCTATAGTGGCTTTAAAGGGAAAACTAATGAATGTTACTGACTCACGCAAGCCTTCTCTGAAGGTGAAGAGTTATACACTGAGCAGTAATGTAGCTCTGGGATTTACTGGTAACCAACTGAAGTGTTTCAAAAGGACAGAGTGATGGGCTGAGCTAGCTATCAGCCAGATTATCAGGTCTGCATATTTTATTAACAGCTATCTGAAGTTTTTGTTTATTTGTTATAGAGTGGAAAGAAATTGGTGACAGGACATGTTCTAGTTTGGGTATGAGGATAATTTTCTGCCATGGATTGGCAAAAAAAACAAAAAAGTAAAAAAAGCATAATTTTGTTTTGTAGTTGGCTTAGAAGATTAAGGAGCTGTTAATGAGCTGTTTTCTGTGTTCCAGGTGTGCAAGGTTTGATTCCCTCAGCTTCCATTGCCTCACTGTGTGACTCTAAGCAAGTAACCTAAGCAGACAGTGATCCCAGGCTGAGTGTGAAAATGGTCTATGCAGATGACTGCTCTACCCAGAAAAACAAACAGAAATAAATAATAAATAAATAAATTAATTAATTAAGAAGCGAGCAGATGAAGGTTTTAATAACAGAGTTTTAACAGAGCTAGTGTTTTCTTCACCACATAGTCAGTCTAATGAATAGTGCTTAGTGCAGGATCTAAGGTTATCTCCAGATTATTTGCTCTGACACTAGAGGCAAGGTATAGCCTTTGATATCCTTGACCAATAAGGAAGGTATGCCATTAAGTTTCTGGTCAGTGCCAAATACCATAACTGCTGACTTTAGTAGATTTATCAGGAGGCTATTCTAATAGTGGCATAACACAGGTCTGAGAACCTTGATGGTAGTTGTTGATGAAGGTCACTCTGGCTTTTGCTAGATTCTAGGACAAGAAGGTCATCAGCATAAATAACTAACTGTTTTTGGACTTGTCAAGCCATACATGAAATTATTGATGAAAGGGAAGAGAGAAGTGGGACAAGGACTGATCCCTAAGAAATGCCTTTATTTAGACTACTGAAATTTGAGAGGAGGTTTTGGAAATACAGTTGACATTTTCTGTTTTCAAGTTAACTTTGAAACCAGTTTAGGTTAGAAGAGATGAAATTTAATCTACTGAGTTTTTGGATTAGTAGTGCAAGATTCAGAGTTTCAAAGGCTCTAATCAAGTCAATGAACAGGCTCCCTGTGAGTACAGAGTAATTCATATTTTTGAGAATGGTGTCAGTAGCAGTGTATAAGGCTGCTATGGTGTTATACGCATTGGAGAAACTGATGCTGATCATATAGGAGTCAGTATTTGATTACATGTTCAAAGATGTGTTCATAAATTACTTTTATTTTGGTTAGTAGGCATAGGTTTCTTACTGTCCTACAGTATTTACATCCCTTTGAGCAGGGAACTTTTGAATAATGTGGGAAATACTCTGGTGAACACAGACAAATTGTATATATAGAGGTAAGGGGATGCCAATTAAAGTGGAGGCCATTTTGATAAAGGAAGGGTGCAATTTAGAGGAAACGCCTGCATTATAGCATGAGCTGGTTAGGACTTTTTCAACCTGTTTCGCTGACAGTTGCTTGAAATAAAAGACTGCACTGTATACAGTTAATGTAAAAGTTGTGAACTTTCTGGTGGATTTATATTGGAAGTGATTGTAAGCTGAAGTGGGAAACGTTTGGTAATTCCTTGGATTATATTTACTGAGAATTGCCTGTTGTTGTTGGTCAAATTCAAGTTAAGGTTGTTTGGAAAGTGAAGTATTTCATTTGGAGTGTCAGTAATGCAGTTTGTTAGTTGTTTTGCCTTCTTCAAAAATGGTTTAATGTTGTCTGCCACTGTCCTTAAATAGGTGGCTTGGCTGCATTGGTGGTAATTCTGGTTGTCTTGTAAGGGTAAGATAAGCCTTGTGTAATTGTTCAAAGTTCTCCAGGCTTTGTTCCTTGCCATGAACATTTTTATAAGTCAGAAGTTAACCAATGGCAGTTTTTCCCCCTTTAAGTGTCTAGTAAATACAGGGAAGATATTGTGGGAAGAAATAGCCAGGGAATTGTTCTGGCTAGGCTTGTATAGGCCCTAGAGCCTATAGCCTAGTACCAACCTATGAATCTTGCACCCTTCTGTGTTATTCTATAAAGAGGTGCAGGGCTTCATTTACAGTAGCAATACTGTATAATGGAAGCCATTCAATTCCATCTAACTGGTTTTCTTATTTGTTGGATGCAGTGAAAAAGTAGAAGAAAAATGATGGACTGTAGATCCACGTAGATGTAGGGATACTGCCACTGAGGGTAAGTGAAGGAGAATAGAGAGATAATATAAGAACGGGGTCAGCTTAGTTACCACTTAGGGTGACTGATGAAGGGTAGAGACAGAGGGAATGATCCAGCCATACTGCCACCTAATGTGACTATTGGGGGAGAGCAAAGTTGGTTAGATGAAGGGAGTCTGCTATGCTGTAACTTATGTTTACTGTTAGGGTAATATAAAGACGGTTGGATGAAGGGAGTCTGCTATGCTGTCACCCAAGTTGACTGAAAGGGCAGAATGGATACCTTTGTCTGGTGTCACTTAAGCTGACTCATTAAGGTGTGAACAGCTTGGAGGTGACCTGCTACTTCAGCTGAGTAATGGCAGTAAACCTATAAGTAAAAGAAGGGATTAGTGACCTATGTAACCTGAGAAGAGAAAAAACTGGGTATAAGAGAGGGACAGCTATAAGCTGAGTTAGTAACTTAATTTTTAGTTACGATAACGTGAAAGAACTTGTAAGAAATCTAAATAAAACACAAACTCCATGAAGTAGATGAACCATCAGGTATGCTTTAATCCTGGTACCTTGGCATTTCGCCTTCAAGGGGTATTTTTTTGTAATACACCAGCATCTTAAATAGCATAACATTTGAAAAAATCCTCCAATTAAATAATTATACAATTTTCTCAATTAATTATTACAAATGCAAATACAAATTCCATCACCCATAGAACAATACTTTCCCCCTTAAAATGACAATGATTATTATTGCACTTCACCAAATCATGACAGATGTAAACACATTTTATAAATATGTAAGAAATTTATGTACAAACTTAATAAGCAGAATCTACAAAAAGTTAAGCCAACAGAATTAACAAATGCCCCTCAAAACATGACACAGCAAATAATAAAATTATTATTACTTTACAAAAGTGCATTTTTTAATTTCATTGACACTTCTTGGTTTAATCCACCAGGATATAAAGCGCCATAGTTATAAATGAATGTGATCTTTAAATAATTAAGCCTAGAGTGAAATGTAACCCCTATTGTCTCGACCTGGGCCAAAACACTGAAAAATAAAGAGGAACTATTACCCCCATGAACAGATGAAAAATGAGTAGCTACAGGGGTCTCTCTTTTGTTGTTTCCAATATCTAGGAGATATTCTCTAACTCTTATCCTAACTCGCCTTTTTGTTTGCCCTATATACCATCTTATACTATCACATCGACAACCCAATACGTACACTACCCTACAAGATTTACAACTGAATTTTCCCCTTGTTGAATATTTTCTACCATTGATCACTGTTCCTGACAAATTCTTTATTCTGGAACAAGGGTTACAATATCCACAGGGAAAAGCCCCCTGTTGAACACTAATTTCTGAAAACAATATTGGTCTATTTAATAATTTCTTCAAATTAAAAAACATACGGTAGGAAAAAATCATTTTGCTAGGAAAAATACTGCCCAGAAATTCATCAGAATTGATAATTGGCCAAAGTTTTTTGACTATATGTACAATTTTGTCAGAAAAAGCACTATACTTCATAACATAAAAATGTTTTCCTTCTTTCCCTCTGAACTAGTCATCCCTCTCCTACTGCTAGTCCTGCTGAAACTTTCATGGGCCATATTCCTGGCAAACTCCAAAATTTCTCTACCATATCCCCTGTTCGATAGTCTATATCCACCTGAACCAAAAATGACTCCTTCTGGTGTACCTGAGATGTATTTACCCAAATATGCCTATATTCCCCATGGAGTAGTGTGGAATCAAACGTGGTGGGTGCATGCTAGACGCATGCACAAAAATATTCACTGCAGTAGGCTTACAAAAAGGTTTATACCGAACTCTCTTGTTCTCATCAACAAAGAGACACAAATCCAAAAAATTAATAGTTTCATTGTCCATCTGAAAACTAAATTTTAAACCATGGGGGTATGAATTAAGTGCTTCAAAAAATGTCATAAACTCCTCTAAAGAGCCCTTACAAATAAAAATTAAGTCATCAATAAACTGCTTGTAAAAAATTACATTTCTCTTAAAAAAATTCAGTTGAATACATAAACTTTTGCTCAAAGTCACCCATGTATAAAATTGCATATGAAGGGGCATATGCTGCCCCCACGGCAGTCCAACTCTTCCGCAAATAAATTTTCTTATCAAACAGAAAGTAATTATAAAACAAGCAAAACTCTAACAATTCAATGATATATGCAGTACATGGCCCTTCTCCCAGTGTTTTTCCCACTGCCTCTAACCCCCATCGTGTTTCAATGTTGGTATAGAGGGCATTCACATCAAGGCTAACCCAAAAGTAATCACTTTGCCATTCCAAATTCTTGATACATTTACATAAATATTGGCTATTCCCAATGTGGGATGGAATTCTGCTCATGTAAGGTTTTAAAACATGATCCAAAAAGAACCCCACATTATGCATGAAAGAACCCCTACCAGAGACAATAGGCCTCCCCGGGGGGTTTTCTCTATGCTTATCTATCTTCGGAATGGTAAAGAATACGGGGTCCTGAGGTTCTGCAATATATAAATTCTTAATATCTGTTTTATTCAGGAAACCCAACCTCTCTCCCTTTTCTAATAATTCAAATAGCTTCCTATTGTATTCCTTTACTGGATTCTTAGGTAGACTAATATAATCATTTCCTTGCCCCAGTAAATTCTCCACCATCTGATTATAATGTCCTTTATTCATTAAAACCCAATTCCCACCTTTGTCCACCTCTTTGAAAATAACTTTGTTCACCTGGGTACGCAATTCTTTTAATGCCCACCATTCCTCTTTACTCAAATTATAACTCGTGTTTTTAAAGCTTTTAAACTCTTTTTCAATATTAAAAAGCAATAACTTTTCAAAGTTGCAGCCCAACTGATTTAATTTAGGTGGAAAAAAAGTATTACAAGAAAAGGGCAGTGCTGGTATTTCCAATCCACCATACCCCGTATTAAAAGCATGCACTGATTCATTTTCATCATCCTGCTCTGTCACATTCTCAACAAAAAAATCATCATAGTCATACAATGATAAATTCAACAAAGAATCATCCATGTCATATGTAGAATCTATATTGTCCAAAGATACTGATTTTCTGCCATCAACGTTATTCCCTTTGTTAGAGAAAAACATTCTAAGATGTAACTTACGGCAAAACCTATCAGCTTCAATTAAAGCATTGGGAAAACTGTGATGCTGATCATATAGTATTTGATTACATGTTCAAAGATCTGTTCATAAATGACTTTTTTATTTTGGTTAGTAGGCATAGGTTTCTTACTGGCCTACAGTATTTATATCCCTTTGAGCAGGGAACCTTGGGAAGATGAATTATTATTGCATGTTTGAATGATGTGGGGAATACTCTGGTGGACACAGACAAATTTGTATATATAGAGGTAAGGTGGATGCCAATTAAAGTGGGGGCCATTTTGATAAAGGAAGGGTGCAATTTAGAGGAAACACCTGCATTATAGCATGAAGTGGTTAGGACTTTTTCAACCTGTTTAGCTGATAGTTGTTTGAAATAAAAGACTGCACTGTATGCAGTTAATGCAAAACTTGTGACCTTTCTGATGTATTTATATTGGAAGTGATTGTAAGCTGAAGTGGGAAACGTTTGGTAATTTCTTGGATTGTATTTACTGAGAATTGCCTGTTGCTGTTGGCCAAATTCAAGTTAAGGTTGTTTGGAAAGTGAAGTATTTCATTTGCAGTGTCAGCAATGCAGTTTGTTAGTTATTTTGCCTTCTTCAAAAATGGTTTAGTGTAGTCTGCCACTGTCTTCGATTTACTCCTTAAGTAGGGGGCCTTAGCTGCATTGGTGCATAAGGGTAAGATAAACCTTGTGTAATTGTTCCAAGTTCTCCAGGCTTTGTTCCTTGCCATGAGCATTTTTATAATTCAGAAGTTAACCAATGACAGTTTTTCCCCCTTAAGTGCCTAGTAAATACAGGGAAAATATTGCGGGAAGAAATAGCCAGGGAATTGTTATGGAATAGGCTTGTATAGGACCTAGGGCCTATAACCTAGTACCAACCTATGAACCTATGAATCTTGCACCCTTCTGTGTTATACTATAAAGAGGTGCAGGGCTTCATTTACAGTAGCAATACTGTATAATGGAAGCCATTCTATTCCATCTAACTGGTTTTCTTATTTGTTGGATGCAGTGAAAAAGTAGAAGAAAAATGATGGACTGTAGATCCATCTATATGTAGGGATAGTGCCACTGAGGGTAAGTGAAGGAGAATAGAGAGATAATATAAGAACGGGGTCAGCTTAGTTACCACTTAGGGTGACTGATGAAGGGTAGAGACAGAGGGTGAGATCCAGCCATACTGCCACCTAATGTGACTATTGGGGGAGAACAAAGTTGGTTAGATGAAGGGAGTCTGCTATGCTGTAACTTATGTTTACTGTTAGGGTAATATAAAGACGGTTGGATGAAGGGAGTCTGCTATGCTGTCACCCAAGCTGACTGAAAGGGCAGAATGGATACCTTTGTCTGGTGTCACTTAAGCTGACTCATTAAGGTGTGAACAGCTTGGAGGTGACCTGCTACTTCAGCTGAGTAATGGCAGTAAACCTATAAGTAAAAGAAGGGATTAGTGACCTATGTAACCTGAGAGGAGAAAGAACTGGGTGTAAGAGAGGGACAGCTATAAGCTGAGTTAGTAACTTAATTTTTAGTTACGATAACATGAAAGAACTTGTAAGAAATGTTTGCATGGACTTTACTGGGTTAAATCTGTTGATATGTAACAGCTAGACAGAGTTAGGGATCCCAGAGTGCAAATCTTGCTTTTTTGTGATGCCAATCTAGAACTTTGTAGCAGGGGAAAGCTTAGGAACAGGCATGTTAAATAGCGTGAGAACTATAGTGTTGTGACCCATTGACTGCACAGCATAGACTCAGTGCATCTTACATTGCCAGAAGGGGTGTTGCTTTGCAGAGCCTTTCCCTTTTCCAATCTAATAAGAATAGAGTAGGTTTTCTTAACAAGCACGTGCAATTTCAACTTAAGTCTGCAAATAAATTATTTAGTTTTAAAATACTGGAATGGGTAAGTAAGATTAAACAAACATTAATTTGATAGAGGCAATTACTATATGGAGACAGTGAGACTGCATATTAAATTTATTAGTGTTAAAGACTGAAAGTGTTAGAGGCTGCCTTATCATTCAAATTCTAATCACTGCCCAATAATGACCAACTCCTTCTTTGATAACTTATTTTTTTGTAAATTAAATGATATCACTTTTAGTGGCTGTCATGCTAATTAAAATAACAAATCATCTGTTCATGCAAAGCCCATCTGTATTAATGAAAAATGGCACCAACTTTGTCATTTTTAAATGGCGTACTGCATGCTGCAAGACACATGATGATATTGCATGTTGTGCATACACCAATTTAGGATAAGATTGTCAAATAAACAGAGTAGTTATATTAACTTTCAGACTCTTCTGCTAAGAATAGAGTTGCCATGTTTATTTAAAGTTATATACAGGTTTGCAGAAGTAATAAGGGCTGCTGATATGTCTAAATAGAGAAATGTTGACTAAAAGCAGGTGCTTCCCTAAACAAAAAATTCATTAAACAAGAATAAATATACAGACTGACTACTTTTAGGATACATTGCACTCCTGCAAACAGACGTTACATTCCAAATATATAACACTAGGCAAACTGTACATAGAACACTTCTAGAAAGGGAAGTGACCTTTGGAGGTAAAAATCACTCAATCCCTATTTAAACTGGATACCACTGAATAACCTTTGCATAAAACAAGTATACGAGGATCTATGAATTCAAAACATGTGAAAGAAAATAATAAAAAAGAACCTGAGAAGGTCACAACAAATAACAAGGGAGAAAAAACAGACTAATCTAGGTAAGTGAAAATGTAATGGATATAAGTGAAAACAGAGAATGATAACATTGTTTCATCTCAAAACATTAAGTGCACAGAAAATTACACAATTGTTCCAACAGAGTCGGTAGAAAAAAAAGGCAAGCACAGGCAAAAAGGAAAAAAAATCTAAACTGAACTTGGATGTATTAAAAATTGTAAGGAAAAAGAGAAGAAAGATCTGTCAGTGTACTCACTATCCTACAGACTGCTAAGAGGTGACCTGTGTCTGGAATACAAGGCATCCTCTGACCCATTACTGATGGATTTAATGCACATCAGCAAGTGAAATGCACCAGAAATACTTGGGTTAGGAAGCTCTTCTGCAACATCAACAGAACAGTGTGGAAGGACAGGTATATCTTGCAGAGGATACTGCTGCTGTGGAACAGACTCCCCAGCCACATAAAACAAAGTTCATCCCTGTCCATATTCAAGGGCAACCTAGATCTATGGATGGAAAACAGAAAAATTATCCCGTAACTGCCCCTCTACAACTAATGGACAGAGGCAGCTCCTAAATGCTTTATCCCATGGATGAGTCCCCTCAAATACCTATTGCACAACACCAGTTATTCTCATTAGGGGTAATACATAATTATTGACCATGGGATGGAAAGACCAGTCTATAATGAAATGGAACAGGTTATTTCAAGCACAGAAAGAGAAACTGACTAGGCTTAAAATGGCTCTCAAGGGCAGATAACAGGATAAGACCATTTCAAACTCATTCTTGACATATGTCTTCAAGTCACATGCTTGGCTTATCTTGCTTTTGTATAGTAAAACAGGACAGAATATATGATATTTTCAATGGCCTGCATCTCTTAGCATGAGGTGACATACGCGCATGCCACCTTTTTGTCTACACAGATCTGGAATGACTGATTTGCTCACACATTAACCTTGCAGGCAGCAACAGAGGATTTATTTGTGAGTGTCACTGGTCTGCAATTATGAAACATATGGACTGCAAAATGTCCATTTTCTGTACCAGAAGGTGAAAACAGTAGATCTTTGTTGCTGTTATATAGTGAAGCCGTGACAGTACATAGCTCCATCAGAGCATGTATTTTTGTGTTATTGTCTTCACATGTGTTGCATTTCAAGTGTGAACCAAAGATGGAAGAAAATTTAAAACATCTACTTCCCCAGAAATAGTCTGATATAGAAAAAAATGTCTTATGCCTAGGAGCGGCTGACAGCACGTATAGTATAAATAAATTTAAAAAAAATATATAAAATATACTTTTTTTTCCAACACAATCGGTCATCTCCATTCATTTTTTTGCACATAAATGGTCACTTTAATTAATAACAGTGTTAGAGTGAGAACATAATTTAAATATGATCAAGTGACAGAAACTGATTAAATATACAAGTTGCAAGAGCTATTTTTGTTATGAGTATTTTGTAGCATGCCATACAAATGATAGCCTCTCAGAAAAAACAGTTTCTGATATTCCACATCTCGTTTCATTATTATTAAATGATAGAAAATATGTAAAAGAAAAAGGCCAGTTTCCTCTGGAAAGTATTAGATTTCATTTCACACACAGACTGATGTATCATGATAACCTTATTTGTGACAGGTACATTTTTTGAGCTATATTTTTTTAGCTTGTTTTTCAAACACAAACACTATGTCTTCACTATACACACAACCTAACATGCTAGACTTTATTGACCTATGTCTAAGTCACAAAATCAATTCATAAAATCAAAATGTGCAATGATGATTTCTTCAGGAAGTATTTCAACTCAGACCGTATACATACTGTTGCCAGAAAGCAAACTCCTTTTAAATCTCACAGTGACAAGTACAAAAACAATAAAGTATGTAAGAATTATTGGTACTTACGTATTATCGCAACCAGATTTTGCGATGTACTGTACTTTCCGCCTTTAGTTTAAATTTAAAAAAATATAGTGTATTAGGGAAGGGTAGTGTGTCTAAAAGTATGCTGGGATATTGGTGGGGTTTTTTTTAATGTTTTTATGGGTAAATTTTTTGGATACGTGCGTAGTGTGCTGAAAACGAGCGTTACGTTGGTACATATATTTATAGCTGAACTTTGAAGGTGCTTTCCATTTCAGAGCTGTCGTCAAAAGGAGATGGTCGCATAGGAATTATGGAAGGATTTTACCAATTTGGCTGTCGTTGGAAGGTGTTCGTATCGGAATGGAGTTATCGAAGGATTTGGGGATCGTTTTCCTTTTGGATGTATCGTTGGAAGGTGTTTGTATGGGAAGGAGTTATCGAAGAATTTGGGGATCGCTATCGAAGGAGTTGAAAACTATCGCTGAAACTTCATTTGTGGTTTTTTTGGATATATCGTTGGGACAATCGGTGTTTTTGGACTTTGGGAGCTATCGTTTGAACTTCGGTTGGTTAAAAAGGACTTTTGGATTTATCGTTGGGGCAGTCGATGTTATTTTAAAATTTGGACTTATCGAAGGACTTTGGTGGACTTATCGAACGACTTTGGGAGCTATTATTGGAACTTACTTTGGTTACAAAGGACTTTTGGAGCTATCGTTGGGGCAATCGAAGGAGCTTTTGGTTTGGGATTTATCGTTGGGATGTGTTACACATGTGGAGATTTATTTTCCTTTATTCAGTTCTTGGATTACTTAAAACAAAAAAGAAGAAAATGGAGACAAGGTAAGTGATTGAGGAAAAGTATTTAATGGTTAAACTGTATTTATTAAATGGTACATATGCAATATAAGTAATATAAGTAAATTCAGAATACTGCTTTGTTTCTTTCTTGGTTGTCATGTATATTCGGTATATTCGAATGTCATTAATTTTCATAGCTATTAGGGTTCTACTGTTAAATATTGTTAATTGTGGATTCTTCAGTTGTTGTTATATTGGTAGTCAGTGTATATAGTTCAGAAGATGTGGATTGTTCACTGGGTGTTGTTTTGTTTTTTACTGTTGACAGCTTGGAAGTAGTTGGTTGGTTAATTGGTGTGGTACTTGGTATGGATTTTCTGTTTTTTTGTGGAGGAAAGTTGTTAGCGATGGCTTTTAGTAGTTCTTCAAAGCAGTCTTTTGAATGTGATAGTTGTGTTTCACGCCACATATATTCAACAAGATAGGAATGTAGATGGTGACGTGCAGTTCCTCGCTGTTTCTTGTTTCTCCACTTTTCCAGGAGTCTGAATATATAATGCTACCTTCTTTGATGTTTTTTTGTATTTGGTCAAACAATGTAGAGGCAGTTCTATCAGGCACTTTTACTACAAACGTTTCTTTCGTTTCCCTACAGATCCCTCCAAAAATCCACTGTTGAGGTAGAATACGACCGCTGTTATTTTTCCGCCGAGTAAATAAACTTTCATCAATTTCCACTATATGCCCTGGCCCTCCGATCATTTTCTTCTCTTGTTTTTCCAACTCCATGGTGCATACATCCCTTAAATAATTACTCCAGTCGATAACTGTTTTGTCAGCCATATCCAATTCTTCACGACAAAAGTTAATGCTAGTTAACTGCTTACACCAACAGTATATAAAACGAACAGCAGTTATGAAAGAAATTCTACTTCCTTCAAAAAAGTTACCTTCGAACTCCTATATGCTGGTAGCATTTAGTAGAGTTGCATTTCCAAAATATTTGTTTTCCATAGTATAATTTCATTTCATGTCCTGAACTGCATTCCTTTAAACTGTGTATAATTCCATACTGTTGAAATAACTGAATTGCCTCCTTATCTGTGTTGGGTAAATCCCACAATCGCATTTTTCACAAAACTAAGATTACAGCAATCAACTTAGATGGTTAATAACTATATGTCTTTTGACTAGAGCTTTGACAACTTTTGTATAGCACGAGAAATGGAACACATGCAGAGATGCTTTACTGACATGCGTAAATAGCGGTAAAAAAGGGTCAAGCTATTTTCAAATGTTCTTTTCTCTGTGTTTTCAAGTTTAAATACTACTATAACTTAAAACTTTTATAGAAAAGACATTATTTAGTTTTAATACCGTTAATTCCGTTTATTTAAGGAAAATACAAGCGAATATTTTAAGCTTGAAAATCTGGTTGCGATAATACGTAAGTACCGAATTATTTTATCAAGTATTATTTCAGCTAGATTCACACAAACACACTCCCATTTGTTTGAAGTATGCCTGTATACCATACTACCTACACACACAATCAAGCAAACATATAACTTATCTGGAATAACAGCCTTTATACAACAACTATATCTTCTATGAAGTACTTCAGCTACTGAAATCCTGTGTCCCGTTAGAATTACATATATTTTGACAAAGTAAATCTCATTTTGCTTCACTCACATGACAGAAAATTGTCCCAAAAATCTGTCACAAGACTTTTTTCTAGAAAACATTAAGCACATTCTACATACAGACTACACTCTAACCTGACACAGAATACCTCCTTTAATTCTGATTAAGTGACAAATAATGTGCAAAATAACACTGTGACACTTTTTCTGAGAAATGCTTCATATCTTTTCTCTGAAATATGCATCTAAACCAAGACTTGTAAGCATTTCTTTATCTGAAAATTATTTCAGCTAATTCTGTTTACATTTTGGTCCACAGAATAGCCACACTTTCAGAGGATATATGTTATCTGTAAAAACAGTATTTTATTAAAACTTTCCAGATAATTTCACACACCACTCATAAAATTTTCGTGCAGAATAACCACTATCTGACATGGTAAATTGGTATGGTTGTAACCAAATGGTAAAATCTCTGCCAAAAATGTTTTAGAGGAAGTACTGTATACAGAAACAATATGCTCAAAATAATTTTCAATAGGGTTTGTTTTGACTGGCCATAATCACAAGACAAAAACAAATCTTTTTTTAGTTGCTTTAGTACATCATTTTACAAGCAGGGCCCACAGTGCCCCAGGTCAATGCCAGTCTAACAGTTTGTCTTCTACCCCTCTGAACTTGCCCAGATATCACTGGGGACACTTGCATATCATAAAGGGTGTGCTGGGGGTTCAGCCATCTCTACCTTCCATTTTTTTAATGCTCTACCCATTTCCAGCATGAGCTTGTATGTTCACTGATTAAGTTTGAAGGCAACTCCCCTCCTTGAACCACGCCTCCCCCCAAGTAGCTTCAGCAACCAGCACCTGCCCATCCCTCCCTGCAGCTAATCAAACCTGGATCAATTCAGTCATATAGTTATGGTTTCATCCCTCTACACCATTGTAGCACTCTATAGGACAAAAAAAGTCTGAAAATAAACTGCTTTTTTGGAAAGGATTAAAGCAAATTTCACAGACACAGTCATGGTTCCCACAAAACAGTCCCATTCCAAATGGCTGTTGCTTGTTTGATTGTGATTGCATCAAAGAAGCAATACAAATGTAATATTATTTTCCAGGAACTACATCACTTGTCCCCCCCCCCACACACACACACACCCCATTCACTTTGAGAAATCCTTTCAGGGCATACTTGGCTTGCATGCTTAAATCCCTTAGACCTCATCTAAATTTTTATAAGGTTTATACATGTAATTATTATAATCAAAATATTTTTTTCTGGCAAAAAACTGTTATTCTGTAGGACTCTGACTGAATAAACCTCAAATGACTATAATCAAGTGATTGAAAGTGTATCATAAAATAAAAGCCACATTAATTACTTTTCCAGGAAATGTGTGATTATTACTTGTATGGGTGCATGTGTGCATGTACACTCACACAAAACAGACAAATACAGCCCCAGTAAAATCCCCTTTCTGAAAGAGTAACCCTCCCTTGACTTTGAGCAATTAAGTGATGGAAACACATTCTTGAAATTAAAACCAGTGAGGATGTTTTTTCCAAAGAGGTTTAACGTATATGCCTACATTTTCTGTCTCATGCTACTTAGACTATAGCAGGGAAGTTCGGTGTATCCCGAATGCACACAGAAACTGAGCAACTTAACCACAAATGCAACAATGCACACGTTTCAGAATCAGCTTACTTAGATCAGGTTTTTATATATAATACAAGCCGCCTTTTCATCACCAAGATACAATACAAGCTGTAGTCTCAGTCTTATTACTTGAATAAGTATCTATTCTTCAGCCTACGTTCCACATCGGACTGCCGGCATGAGTGCGTACTAATTTGTGCTGCCTTGATGTTAAGTTCTACCTGCCCTGTCTTTGTTTCTCAACTTTTTCACACGGTGTCTTATGAACTGCATACCTGTTTATGGCTGCTACAGATTTAATTCATGGCTTCAGCTATCAATCACTGATTCCCATTAGTGTGTGCACAGTGTTGTCGCAGGGTTTTTTCATCTGGTTGTTAACTTATCTGTAATTTTTCTGCAGCAGATTGTTCTAGCAAATCTACTTTAGTCACTATTTTCTTTCTCCAGTTTGCTGTGGTAAACTCACTTTTCCTGACCATCTCCTGGACATTAGCAAAAGAGCATTTACATTTTTGATACTGTACCATGGCTCTGGTACCGACCTGCTGTAATCAGACCACTGGTTGCTGGTCATATGGCTTCACAGAAGTACACACTGTTAAATTTTCTCAGCCTCTATTCACTTCTGCTCCGCAAAACCCAAACTGTTACAGATTAAGACATATTTTTGTAAAGCCTTGTCTTTTGGCTTTTCCTGGTTAGGGGCCACCACAGTGGATCACCGGTCTGCTTATGATTGGCAGTGGATTTTTACAGTGTCGAGTTGCCAGCTCGGCGCCCAACCTTCAGAGAAGGCGCGCACACACACACACACACACACACACACACACACACACACACCTAACTGCATGTCTTTAACATTCAGTTGATCGCAGGGAGGACATGCAGACTCTGCACAGAAGGCACTCCAGCTGAGAATCGAACCGGAGAGCCTCTTGCTGTGAGGCAACAACGCTAACTGCTGCACCACCACAGCTGACTAAGACACATCTTTGTAAAGATGATAATCTAATATTATAGTTGACAGTGTACTTACTATTCACGTTTGTTTTTTTTTTTTGCTAACTAGATAAAATAAACAATAACAGTACACTGCACGGGCAAAACGTTTATTAAAATTATCATATTTCCAGCTGGTAGTACAGAATATAACTTTATATTCTACATGAAGGAGAATATGAGACTGTATTGGTGTACTGAGATGACACTAAAAGCCGAAGAATGCAAGTTAATGGAAGATGTGCAAACCCATTACCTACTGCCCTCTGCAGTATAGAAAGGTTAGCTAATACCAGTTTGCCTTATTAATCAGCAACCCCAAATTCAACTATACTTGCGGTGGAGGTGCTGCGGTAGCATTGTCGCCTCACAGTATGATGTTGTCCTGTTGGATTCTCAGCTAGAGCGTCTTCTGTGTGGAGATATGCGTGAATGGGCGCACCTTCATTGAAGGTTGTGCGTCAGAGCTGGCAACTCGGCACGTAAAAATCTACTGCCAATCATTAGCAGACCAGAGTTCCGCTGTGGCGACCCCTAACCGGGAAAAGCCGAAAGACACAACAACAACAACTTCAAACTGACTGAGAGCATGTGTGGACTACTTTATGTAAAAATGGAAGGAGTTGCATTTCGGTTTCAAACAATACCAGATGAAAGTAAAAGGAAGTATTTATCTTAAAATGTGTGGTAATACTTAGAGGCCATAAATGGTGTTTATAATTTTTTAAAAATGACATGTTCTGCAAGGCTCGAACCCAGGACCCTGCACACCATAGCCAAAGTGATTGGCCACTAAGCCATGTAACTGCATTATAACCAGTTTTTATTTTTTTATTTTTTTTTCCTCTCTTCTTTCCCTTTCTCCGTTTTATATATCTAATTGTATTCCCTAATTACATTAAGTATAATAAGTGATTGAATTTCTATAGTTATCTTCTTCATAGTTTCATAGTATAGTACTAGGCTATCTGCCCTGGGGCATTTGTAAGCCTAGCCATAGTGATGTGGCTTTTGCAACCCCATGAAATGGTACAAAAATGTACAGAATAAATCTAGAATACTGTGCTTCTGTCTAGTATTGACACAATGAAGGTCCCCTTATATAATAGAATTAGTTTGCTGTGCCTCTGTCTAGCAGTGACACAGATGTGACCCCTGGGGTAAACTTACGATCTCCCATCCACTCATCAAGATTTCTCTTGAAGAGAGTCAGTGAGGGGCTCTGCCTAATACGAACTGGGATCCTGTTCCAAAGCATGGGAAGCCTCTGGGTTATGAATCTATCCCTCCAGCATGTCCTATTCATACTTGTGCCGAGGTTTAAGTCTTTAGCTCTCGTGGTCCTGATGGATTTGGATTTTTGAGGTGGAGCATGTCCATCAGATCCTGATTGGACATGGCATTGTACGTCAGGCAGAGATCACCTCTGAGCAGGCGGTATGCTACTGAATACAGCTGAAGTTTCTTTAGTCTGGCAGAATAAGACATATGTTGGAGACCCTTGATCCTTTTGGTGAGGTACTTTTGTGGTCTCTCCAGCTGTTGCAAATGCCGGGTGAGGTACATACCAAATGGGGCATTGTACTCAACCATGGGTCTGATGAGGGAGGAATATAGGGGTACAATGACATCCTTGGATCTGGATGTGAAAACCTTCATGATGAGGTTTGCAAGGTAGAATGTTTTTCTAACCTCTTTGGCAACGTGGGTGTCAAATGAGAGGTCGCTGTCTACCTGGGTCCCTAGGTCTCTGATTACTTTTTCCGTACTCGGTGGGTTGCTGTCTATGTGATAATTTCTGGGTACTTTGTTTTTTCCAAAAGGGATGACTATACATTTTTTGGCATTTAGTTTAAGGCCGTGACTACGGCACCAGTTGTCCGTTTCAGTGAGGCCTTTTTGTAGGATGTGTGTGTCTGCTGGTGTATCGACTATGGCACCTAGTTTGCAGTCATCTGCGAACTTTGTCAGCCACAGCCCTCCCATGTTTGCTTTAACATCTGAGAAATAAATGCCGAACAAGAGGGGTCCCAGGACAGATCCCTGTGGGACACCACTTGTGACTGGCTTTGAGTCTGACATTGCTCCAGTGATTTTAACTTTATGGGTTCTGTCCTTTAGCCAGTTTGCAACCCATCTGGAGACATAAGGGTTTACTTTTAAGCTGTTTAGCTTATCTATGATGCCTGAGTGGGGTATTGTGTCGAAGGCCTTAGCCAAATCCAGGTATGCTGTATGGACTGCTTTGCCCTCATCAATGGCTCTAGTGACGAAAAAGTCAACCAGGTTTAAAAGGCAGGATCTGCCCTTTACAAAGCCGAACTGGGTGGGGTCAAGTGTCTGTAGGTCCCCCATGTCTCGGTTTATGAGTTCCATAATGATTCTTTCCATAGCTTTGCAGACCAGGCTAGTTAAGCTTATGGGGCGGTAGTTTCCAGGGTCTGTAGAGACACCCCCCTTGTGGAGTGGGACCACTGTTGCTGTACGCCAGTTTTCAGGTACATATCCCGAAGTAAGGTTAAGGTTAAATAGCATTTTTATGTGTGGGTTTAGCTCCTCTTGGGAGTTCACGTAACACGCACCCCGGGATACCGTCAGGTCCCATTGATGCTGTGTTTTGCTTTGTTTAGGGAGGTTCTCACTTGGACATCTGAGATGACAGGGAGATTACATTCAGCTGGGATAAGTATTTCTTCTTTTGGGGGTGAAGGAGGGGAGAAATTTGCACTGAACCTGTCAGCCAGAATGTTAGCAATATCTGTGGGTTCAGTGTATTTTTGTTGTTGTGCACCAACTCTCACCATATCTGAGGGTTTCAGTCCAGGTTTCTAACATTGCTGAAGAAGGCTTTGTGGTTATCTTTAGTGTCCTTAGCGATTTTTCTCTCAAAGTTTGCCTTGGATGTTTTTATGAGAGAACATAGTTTTCTGCTAATGTTGATCAGAGATGTCTTCCCTTCATGGGATTTCGCTCTGACATGCAGTAGCTTCCTTCTTTTGTTATACAATTTGTTTATGGCTGGGGTCCACCAGACAGGACGCTTACATTTGGTGGAGAGGGACTTGGATTTGTTTGGGATTGCATGATCCATGCATTCTTGGAGATGTCCATAGAAAGCATTTGTGAAGGATTTGGCATTGTGGGATGTGGTATCCACTGGCACAGTGGGCTTAAAGGATACCATCTCAGTCTTAAGAAGAGTGAAGTCTGCTTTTGAGAAGTTTTTCACTGTGGTCTTTTGTGCTGGGGGTGGAGGTGGGATATGTATATCCAGGGTGATTAGTTTGTGGTCAGATCTCACTAGTGAGGGGTATACTTCGGTGTGGAGCATTTTGTCCCCATGTTTGTGATGATCAGGTCTAGTATATTATCTCCCCTAGTGGGAGAGGTGACTAGTTGTTCCAGTGCATTTGAATTTATGAATTCCTGGAACCTTTGGGCTAGGGTATTAGGGCTAGAATAATGTACCCAATCTATGTTTGGGTAGTTGAAGTCTCCCAGTATGATGGTATTTTGTGATACATTCATATCCTCCAATGTCTTCAGGAAGGCTGAGTGGGGTTCTTGAGATTGGGAGGGTGGTCTGTAACATGCTACCAGTTGTATAGCAGTTTTGCCTATGGTTAGTTGCACCTGTATGGTCTCTAATGCTTCATGTGTTGCTACTAACCTGGAGGTGTGGGTGTCCTTTATGAGTATAGACACTCCCCCTCCCTTTGTGGTTCGGCCTGGGTTTTGGGGCCGAAAAGCATGATACGAGGTATAGCCTGGTAGCGCTGGGGTGCTCTCAGGAGCCTTGAACCAGGTTTCAGTTACTGCACGGACGTCGATGTTCTCCATGCTGAGGAGTGCATCAAGTGCCTGCATCTTGAGATTTAGACTTCTGGCATTTAGCAGCATTACCCTTAGATTTTTTCCATTTTTGTTTTCTAAGGAGGTGGGTTTGTCTTTTGAGCCTTGCCTAAAAAAGGCACTATGGGGGTGGCAAGAGCCTTATCCAATATCCGGAAGCCCAGTGGTGACAGGTGTAAGCCATCCCTTGTGAAGCAGCGTGGCTTGTCCAACATATCATCCCAGGCAGACAGACATTGGATCCCCTTAGAATGACACCAGTACTTGAGCCAATTGTTAAAGCTGATCATCTTGTCTTTGTATTGTGGTATCATTCTTGGTGAGGGCAAGATGCTGCTCAGGGTCAGAGTCATACCAGCCTGGGCTACATAATGGAGAGCTCCTCTATGTCACTTTTCATGTAGTCGAGGGAGGTATGTCTCAGGTAATACACACCAGCATGGACAATGGCGGAGTCATATTTGTACTTGCTTTGGAGTGACCTGAGTGTGTGTGCTATGTGGCAGATCCTAGCTCCCGATAGACAGCTCACAGTCACCTTCTCCTTGTTCAGCCTGGTCAGTGGGACATCAGTGTGTCTGACTATGGAGTCACCTATTACTAGTGTATCAGGCAAGGTGTTTGGCCTTAAGGGCTGCGATTGGTCGACACACTGATTTATTGAAGTATGTGTTACATGTGTTTTGTTTTGAGGCGGTGGATTTTTGGATGTCTGCTTTGGGAGCCTCTGTTGTTTTGGTAAGTTTTTATTAGAGCCTCTGAGTATGTCTTTGTGTTGTTATGTGTTTGGTTTGCAGTTGTGGTAGGTCTATGTGGGACTGGGATTTTTGTGTGTGTAGTTGCCATCTCCTCCTGTCTGGTCATGCCAGCCCTGAGTTGAGAGAGTTCAGCCTCCAGTTTGGCTATATAGTTGCATCTCTCACATGTATTTGTGTTTGTTGGGAGGAGGAGAGGATTGTCTGTGTACATGAGACAATTGTAGCATTGTCTCAAGATACCCATATTGACCAGCTGAACTGGAGACGACGCTAGTAATCTACCACTCGACATGCTAGAACAGTATAAGGGAGTGGTATACCTTTAAGGGAAGTGAGTATTCACAGGGGTGGTAAGTAGATGTAGTGCTTTACTTAGTACGAGAGTGCTTACTTAGTAGAGAAGTATTGAGAACAAGTGCTAGGCTTATAATACAGTGAGTAGTCTGGTTATACTAAAAGTAGAGCTTCCTTAAGGGAAAATTTGAACAGCAGACTTGGCGGAGCCAGAAAAAGTTTAACCTTGTTTAACCGGCGCTATGTGCCTGACCGCACAAAGCTGTGCAAATCGGATTTTAAACAGTGAACTACAAAAGAGCTAGAAATGGTCCAAAACAACCTTAAACAGTGAACTACAAAAGAGCTAGAAATGGTCCAAAACAACCAATTACTACAGCTTCTTGTGCTGAGGTCACTTCCCCCAAGGACAGGTAGGCTGCTCAAGGCTCCCCACTCCCACTGGTGAGCAAAGAATCTTCCTTCTATCCAAGTAAGGTAATGGACAACACAGGAACTACACCACAGCCCAGAATACAGCAATGCCTGTAAACTGGTCAAAACTAGTCGAGGAAGGCGGGAAAACAAGGATTATTTTTTTTGTTTTTTTGGTAGAAACACACAGAAAATGCAGAAACAGTGATAAATTAGTTACACAGGCTAGCACATATGTCCCTTATACTATCCCCTCACTTTCTTAAGTGATGTTAAAAACCTTTTATACGCCATTTGATGATGTAGTGACTTCTATTGTCTATAGTGTATATATATTTCTTGTGTTATTAGTTTTTTTTGAATGTTTCCTTTTTGTATGTACTATTTGTTTTGTGTGTTTGATTGGATGTATCATTGTTAATATCTGAAAATTCAAATAGAGATTTTGGAGAAAAAAATAAAGATGACACGTTCTATCCCATTTGTTGTGAAACTAAAATACCCTATAAAAATCAAAGCAAACAACTAAAAGGGGAAAGTACCGTATAAGCTGGATACTGGCTTGCCTCTGCCATCATCCACTGATTTAGCTAACACCCATTTTTAAGGAAATACCCAATACTGTGGTAATAAGAAATTAACTTTGCTAAATGATGTTAATGTAAACTGGCTAAGTATACAAAAGGTTAACTTATCAATTGTCTAAACACTTAACAACTAAATAATAACTGATACCAAATCCCATTTGGGATGTAATTCCCTGTTAGACATAGCTGTAACTAATATTCTAGATGACTTGTGACAAATAGGAGTCTTACCTAACACACACAGATAAAAGGTGCTCATCCTTGACACTTGCAGCTTCAAAACTATTCACTTAATGTCGACGATCACAGAAACTATATGCTTTCCAGAAATGAATGAATCCATACTATTAACTAATAATGCTAGACGGGTCATTTATACAAAATGACAGTAACCCCATCTTTGCCCTATCAAACTTCTGAAATCTCATAATCCCTATTCAAAGCAAGCTCTGTCAATTAACCACAGGAGACTTACAGTTAAAAAAATGGTTATCCCCCCCCCCCGACTGAGAAACCAGCTAAAACTTAGGAGGGCATATCAAGAACTGAAAAACAGCCTTTCCAAACTCTGTTAATACTAAACACAATGACATGAAAACCGTCAGTCTGAATTTCTGAGATACGACAAAAATATTTTCTTGGGCCACCCTAAACAATTCTAAAAACACATTAAAGAACTTGACAATCTAATCTTCAAAATCACCAGCTTAAGACAAACAAATACTGGAAGGCATAGCTAACCTAACCACAAAACTAGTGTCACTTGGAGGACAAACGTTACTCGCACATGCAATCCACCACTTTGACAATTCAAGCAAACTCCTTAATGTCATTTTAAAGTAATCCTTCATAGTGAAATTTGTCTTTAGCTCTTATGCCCATTACAGCCAAGATCTGTCGAACTGGTTCTTGCTGCACGTCACTTGTGCATTTCTGTTTTTGTAATTTAATGACTACATCAATAGTTTATCTTACATATGTAATTTACTTCTATATTGTATGCCCTTGTGCAAGATTGCAACATTTAGATCATAGTATATAATGTGTGAAGAACCGTTACATGTAGATTACAGGTATTCATTTAACAATTTACAATTTATACTTTCTGTATATTTATAGCTAGGTACGTGTTTGTCATTGCTATATTCTCAGCATTCCAAACTGCACTACAGCTGTCTATCAGGTACCTATTTCATCATGTGTGCCTCAGTCTGACAGGTCTCTTACAGTTTTTTTCCCCTTACCATTTCAGCTTTTTTCTTATGTTCCCATATCTACACGTGTTTTGCAGTGTATAGCTCCGCTGTACTAATACTCTATTATAGAGTTTTTTTCGGCTGTGCAGGTTTCCAACCTCTCTTTTTTCTGACTCTGTTAACAGACTATCTCAGTTTATTATTAATTAGATTCCTCCGCAGTCTATATTTCCCAACAGTACTATTTTCTGTGACGCTGTCTATATTTCCACGTATTTGAAATGTTTTTATTTTCTCTAAGAAGTTCAACGTTTTGGTTCAAAGTTATTATTATTATTCTTTATAATTAACTTACATAAAACTTGGACAAGCTTTCTTTGCAGGTCATTTTACCTTTGATGATAGCATTCATATATATTCATATAATGGGGTACAGTGTTCTGTTTTTCTTCACTCATATTATCTACAAATTCAATTAATTTCTTACAGATGGTCAATATTAACTGGTTAACAGAGTCATCCAACTTATAATCTTTCATTACATATTATAGCAACTTAGCTTTTCCTTGTTCAAAGCAATCAGACCATAATACTAATTCATTCCTTTTTAGTAAATTCATTTTAACATTGTTCTGAATTTCCTTAAATCTAGAGGTGTGTGTAAAATCAAAACAAAACATAGTGGCAAAGTCTGCAGCACTGCTCAGCAGTCCCCAAAATGCTGCAGGAACATGCAAGTAGCCTCTAGTCTCTAACCTGACTATGTTTAAAAAAGGCAAAGTGGAGTCATATGCATCTGAGTTTGTGCAACCACAAAGTATCATACCTGACTATCTAACATCGTCTGACACATCTTATCACCACAAAGCACTCAACATTTACTAAAAGTTGGTACTCACACACACAGCAATATTTATTTCTAGAAAAAGCACCCCACCCCAAAAAAAAATAACCCTGCTGTTATACTGCATGAGGAATGAATAAATGACATTCAGGTGTAATACTCTAAACAATGCACAGCAACAGCAACAATTCTAAATAAGATAAACCTGAATATTTCATTAATGACTTTTATCCACCATATAAATCAAATGTGAATGCATTCATTTAAAAACAATGTAGGTGACAAAGCATTTTTCATCAATCCAAACTTGCCAACAATAACAGTAACAGGTGTAATGACCCTGCTGGTTAACTAGGTTTGGTTAGGGTGATGTCACACTCTGGAGAGAGTGGTTCTAGACCTGTGAACCATAGACCTGCTCATACTTTCTTCATTATGGCACTGGCACTTGGAATGAAGGCACAAGGCTGGACTCTGAGCTGGTCAGATAAAGAGACCAAGATAATGCTCTACCTTCTCATACCTGGATAAGATGTGAGAAAACAGGAGGGGGCCTATCCTCCAACAAAAATACAGTACACTTTCTTCAGTATAACCCCCTTGATGAGTATCTCTGTGTTTCCCTGTTTGTTGTGTTTCCCCTTTTGCAATCTTTCCTATCTTCCCCATTTTAATGTTAATGGGTGTCCACATAAGGATACCCCTATAGAAAACATATTCAAATCTTTTGTATTTTTTATTTATTATTAATAAAAGCTGTGGAGGCCACTAGTTGCCTTAAATCTTTCAAGTGCACTATGCATAACCTAGTTCGTCAGCAATATCTGAGTATATACAAAGTGATACAAAGCCTACAGCTTTCATGTATTCCTTCTCATATATTTAACTCAGCTTTAGGTACTTTACTCTTTTGCTATAAATATGCATTTTTATCAAAACACCTTTGAATTTCCTTACAGTCAATGTGAATAATCTATGCTGCCTGTATTTGCATATAGGCATAGCAACCCTCATCAAGGATAACTGCTATGCAGGTGAGAAAGCCAGAACTATGAATACAACCTTTAATTTGTTGCCTTCCTTCAGGGGTGGGTAGCCTGCCAATGACATTTTTTCCTATAACTCCACTGTCAGCGAATTATACCATTAGGAACCATATGGATTAAAACATTATTAGTATCTCAACGTTTCCAGTTTTATGGGGAGGATGTACAAAGTGCTGGTTTGACACCAGGCAGCAACTCATTAATAGTCACAATAACTACAAAGGTATACAGGTTGTGCACAATTAAATAAAGAACAATATACAGGTTGTGCACAGTTAAATAAAGAACAATGCGAGGACGATAAAATCACCATTAATGAAAATCTGTTAATGTTCACTTACTGTGTTCATCTCTTCAGTTCCCTGCTTATAGAATCAGCACTGTGTTAATGAAGCCATCTGCAGAAAAGAAGAAAGTTGCAGAAGTTATCATGTGCAAAGAGAAAGCAGGTATACTAACCTATACAATGAGTTTTACATTGTAGGATCATCCATCAAAGCAAAGCATACTTGCAAAAACTGACACGATGGAATGAGTGCCTGCAAGGCATTTAACCAGGAGTGATCAGGCACTTGTGCCAAGTGTGCATACATTGGTAATACGAAAACAAACTAGAAATTAGGTTAAATGTTTAAGAAGTTCTGGGTAATCTTAAAAATATACCTACAAACCTACCACAAGCAGTTCTGATTTACCAAATTAAAACAGTATCCACACATGAAAAATTATATATGGAAGTAATCCAGTTGAGAATATGGTATGTATATTGAAGTAATCCAGTTGAGTATATGGTATGTATATGGAAGTAATACAGTTGAGTATATGGTATGTATATGGAAGTAATCCAGTTGAGAATATGGTATGTATATTGAAGTAATCCAGTTGAGTATATGGTATGTATATGGAAGTAATACAGTTGAGTATATGGTATGTATATGGAAGTAATCCAGTTGAGTATATGGTATGCATATGGAAGTAATCCAGTTGAGTATATGGTATGCATATGGAAGTAATCCAGTTGAGTATATGGTATGTATATGGAAGTAATCCAGTTGAGTATATGGAAGTAATCCAGTTGAGTATATGGAAGTAATCCAGTTGAGTATATGGAAGTAATCCAGTTGAGTATATGGAAGTAATCCAGTTGAGGATATGTTATGTTTAACTGAACATCCTATCCTTCCTTTCCTTCAAACCATGCTCAGTTTATAGAAGAGGGAATACCTACTGCACATTTTCCTTATGGCTCTGTAACATTCTGCAAAGTGTGATTCAGTTCAAACCATTGGCTGTACTTAAAAATGGAGCTCTTAAAACCCAGAGAGATTTCATTAAAAGGCCACACTGCCTCTGCTAGTCCTCTTACATATACAAATGCAAACAATGCTGATGGAGGTAATGGATAGAGGTAAACGTACTTACAAGTGTGACCATCTTTCACCTTATAAGAACTATCTGCACAGAGCACATCTCTTCCATATAGTTACAGTTTTAACTCCAGAAATAAAATCTCACATTCTTTTCTAAAATTATAGCTGTTTCCTGTCAGGTGACAGTTAAACACAACTTACTACTGTCTGTCCTACCAACAAACATTGTCTTGGCTTACTCTGCTGTAACTCCTACTACAAAAAAGTAACAAAGAAAAAGGAAAGATGACAAAAACAGTAGACAAAGGAAGGTGTAAGGAAGGAAACAACATCCTGTCTCAGGAAAAAAAGGAAGTGAGAGAAGAGGAGATATTTGGTCTAGATAAAGACAGAACTAGAAGATATCTAGCCTAGATAAAGACAGAACTAGGAGATATCTGGCCTAGATAAAGACAGATCTAATGGTTGTGAAGAAATGAAGCTCCGCAAGAGCATAAAGGGAGGATGGGGTAAAGATGCAAAAAGGTCTACAAGGAAAGCAGTCCGCGAGGCAGTAAAGCTTATCTAGTAGACATAGAGAGGGGGAGAGAGGAGAAATGATGTGGATGCCATAATTCAGTCCTCAAATGACTCACAAACTACAATACAGAAATTAAGTGATAATGCTAACAAGGCTCTTGGATGCATATATTCGGAAATGGACCCAAAATATTATAGGGTTTCCCATCAAATGCCATACAGGCAAATGGTAAGCCCAAATCTGGTACACTTTTTCCATTTTCAGACGTCATATGAAGAAAGAGAGATTAAATCAGTAGAATGCACTTTCAGAAACCAATGTAAGGAGGTTGGGTTACTGCAGAAAAACTTTGCTGAGCATGTATAAACTGAAATGTGGAACAGAAAGTGGGTATATAATATAGGCAAGCTGCAAGATCAGGTGGGATGGTTTGTACCTGACATACAGAAATACCACCTAATGGAAGATGCCAGAGTCTTGCAGTACACTACCAGAGTATACCAGTGGAGGAATACAGTGGTTCTGGGGAAGGTGAGTTGCATAAGGGTTACCTAAAAAAAAAGAACATGCTCATATTAATAAAATTCCAGATGCATATATTTAGATGTTAACCCATTAAAGCCAAGTCTGTCTCCAGGCATTTCTGAAGTTACCTCCTACTGCACCTCTAGGCATCAACTATTGCTTGTGCATATTTGCATTAATAAGGCTCAAGCCACAACTACAGTTAAAGGTTTGTCTGTGATGTAATAGCCAGGTGTTACATGTGTAAATGTCTGTGAAAATAGTCTATATGTTTTCTGCACACTGAGTCTGGAGATACGGAATTTCATTCAGTTTTTGCACTTGTGTGATTTCTGAATGTCAATAAAGTTTATTTTGACTTTGACTTTAACACTGAAAAGAGCTGTACTGGGGGGAATAAGTTAACATAATTAATTAGTTTTTATGCATTTTAAGACCATTGAATGAAAAGTAGGCACTGCAAATGGATAGATGGTTGCCTTCAGGAACTGTATTGTTCAAGTAAACTAGCTGAAAAGGAAAAATAATTACCGTAACAACATTTTACTCACTGACAGCCAATCAGTGGCAAGTGGATCAGTTGCAAGCTTAAACTTCACCCTTCTGGGTCTTAACAAGAGAGAAACAAACAGGGTCAGTAAAGACCAGGACAGGATAAAAGACCTTATGGTGGAGTAAAAAATGTGTGCATAGTTTAAAGTCTGTGTGTAGAATTGTAGCTACAGGAACCTTTCAGAAACCAACAGGGGCCATACTGGGGGGTGTTACAGGCATCAGCATCCAGGATCCTCCATCAGTTCCTGAATGCTATGCTCCAACATGCCAGTTACTATATATATTTTCCCTGTACTCCTGAGGACAGGGCCACAAATATGAAGGAGTTCTACCCAGTAGCACACTACTCTGAAGTACTGGTTGCCATAGATTGTACACATATAGAAATGAAGGCACCACCCGGCGAACAAGGAAGGGTAGAAAGGGCTTCCACTCGATTAACTGCCAAGTCGTGTGTAATGCCAAGAGAATCATCTTGAATGTGTTTGCTGGCAACTCAGGCAGTTACCATGATTCACATATCTGGCACACCTCCCAAATGTATCAGATGTTCACTGGGGGGATATCACACAGTGTCATTTACTGGGGGATGCAGGTTTTGCACTGGAACTGTGGCTGATGATGCACATTAGAAATTCTCACACACACCTAGTGAAAAATGCCATAATGAGGCATAAACTCAAACAGAAATATCATAGAGCATGTGTTTGGGCTGCTGAAGTAATGCTTCCTGTGCTTAGATACATCTGGGGGAGCCCTGCAGTACAACCCATGTACATGTACTGAAATATTCACTATCTGTGACATGCTACACAACATCATCCTGAGAAAGCAGCTTCAGCAGGATCAACAAGGGGAAGGGGCATACATCACACCACCAGTGGCAAGGCCACCACAGCCACATACAGATGAGGAGTCAGAGGGGGAACCAGCAGCTGCTGTGGGTGTAGACAGACATAGGCATGCTTAAAACATTCTCACATTGGCTAAGAAGCAATGCATAGCACACTCACTCACCACCTAAGGGTCTAAAACCTTCATCCTATGTACATACATATAGTAACATTGATGCCAGGCAATGCTCACAACCCTTACCTACCCATGGATTAGCAGTGTGCTGCTAGTGTCAGAAAGAGTCATCCCTGAACAAAAACTGTTGCAACTGCTGGATTTACAGGGTAAGTATTAAATATAGATTGCATTTTGTAATAAAATAATAATGAATTGCCTATTCTTGCATGTTGTTACTTGGTAATGCAAGCAAGTTTAAAGAGGGGTGATTTGTCCAGAAATTACTTTCACATGTAACAGCAGAGACGTATGTGACTACATGTGTCCTCTATCAAGTAGTAAGCCTCAGGCATCAAAGATTCATACAATTAATACCTCTCAGCAGTACTGCTCACTGAAATGTCCTCAGTTTTGTATCATATTTTTGTAGTGGAAAATCATTAAAGAGAGAGTTAGAAAGAAATGAGACACATTTCAGTTTCACACTTCACAACCCTCAGAAGGTTATTAAAAATACTGATGCAAAAAGATGTTTGATTCTGTCAACTGTCTAAATTTTTAAGACCAAAATATGTCAAACGTACAATTAGCAAAACATCACAAAATGCAGATACACTAAGCCCTAAGCCAGCTATGCACCTTGAGCATCAGACACAAATGTTCTGTATCCCTGTATCCAAAATATAGAAAACAAGGATACGGCACAGTTATCATCTAGGCTGACACAAAAGGTCAGTGAGTGTGTGTGAGTAAGAAAGAGAAGCAGGCAGACATTCAGATAAAGGAACAAATGGCCAGTGAGACAAAATGAGCTTTAAGCTTCACAGCTGAACCATGTAACTGTTATGTGTGTGTCTGTATGGGTCCTCCAGGTAAAACTGGTGTGTGTGTGTCTACATGAACACTGTCAAGCTCTGTGCTAGTTCTATGTCTTGGTATGTTGGACAGGTGTGAGCCATGCATGGTAGAGGTGGCAGTTCATCATTGTCATACTCGACCACAAGAACTGTCTCTAGCAGGAGTTGCAATGGCACATCCACGCCCACAGTCAGATGCATTGCTGCTACCTGAACATGACTTATGTCTGATGGATGAGTTCCCATCACGAGGACACCTAGGACCATGACCCGATGTCCTGCCATGTCTGGGTATGGACACTTCAAACACTGACGGAGCAGTGGAAGTAGTGCCATTATGGAAGCATGACTGGTACAACCACATTGGCTAACAGCAGATGATGTGGCTGACATACACCCACGAGGGATGCCAACCCCCTCCCAGCAAACATTCCATCACAGACACCGCATGTTCCAATATGTCATTCATCTGATCCATTGAATTGGACAACGGTGGAGCCAGTCATGCATGTCAACCTGTGCCACATCTATAACCCTAAACATGTCTATAGGAACATGCCTGTGCTTCCATGATAGCCCTAAATAGATGTTTAGTGAGATGGGAAGGCACACCTGGATGAGGTGGAGGATGGACAGCAGCCTCCTCCAAGCACCCTAACAACCCTCCAATGTAGCACCTTACCCACACTTTGGTCACAGCCAGAGTCTACTTGCATTGAAGCTGCAGTAACCACACTTCCCTGATCGAGTGTCTCACCCTCCACCTGTCCAATATCTGAGGGTTCAATGGAATGGGTCGGCGTAGGCTTACTGGCTGTGTCCAATGGAATTACAGGGGATGGCTGAATGTCAGCCTCAGTGTCAGATCCAATCTGTGCACCCTCTCCCTGACTGTGCTTCTGTTTGATCACCATCATCATCAGAGTCTGCTGATACTCTGACATCAGGTGGTAAGAGTCCTACATTTCCACTGTCAAGATCACCTGTGATAATAAGTGATAATAAGCAAGAAACACAGGAAAGGAATTAATAGCTGCACTACTATAGTCAAATGTATGCTAACAAACTAACAGTGGTACCACTGCTACAGACAGTGCAGCAATACACATGACAGTCCTGGCACCCACATTCCAATATGGATAAATTATATATTTCTTTGAACTGCTCATCAACACTGACAAAAAATATTTGGCTTACCATGTACAGATGATGCTATGCTTTCCATGGCTGATGGTCCTGGAAGAAGTTAAGCAAAAGATCATGACAATTAAATGTAACACAGGGAGTTAAAACTTTTTGCCCTTTTTATGTCCATTAATGATACTTTTAACAAGAACTTGGATGGCAAGCCCAATCTAAGCCCATCTGTAATTAATCAGAATGTGTTGTTAACTGCATCAATCTAAAACTCTCCTCCCAAATGAATTTACTGTTAAACAGGACTTATGTATTGCTTTTAATATTTCACTATACAAAAATATTTAACAACTGAGATACATAAGCCTACCTGGAAGCTCCTCCTGGGACATACTTCTTCTTTCTAAAACAGCAGTAACAGTGTCAATGACATGCTGCTGTGCACTTTTCAGGGAGCTGTCTGGATCCTGATAGTGGAGAGGAACTCTCTTTGCTGCCAGTGGTGTCTCTGTAGCAGACCTCAAGGCCAGTACCCATCTAATCATGGGCCACTGCAGCTGCTCTCCTCTGTGCAAATTAAATCATGTCAGTGGCCCTATGGCACATCTGAACATATGTCCTGCTCTGGCTGCCTACTGCATTCATATCTGTAACTATATGCTGCCAAATTTACATTCTGCCTGACATATACCCATGTCTCCTCTCATGCAAAAGGCACCATGTTACCTAAAAGCTTCCACAAGGACCTAATTCTCAGGGTCAGTGAAGGGGATTTTTGGGGATTGGGACGCCTGGTGCCATAGTCCTAGGTGACCTAAAATAAAACAGAAGGATAATATACATAAGTCTCACATAACTAAACGTCCTGTTTCTAGACAACACATAAAAAGTAGCATTTCACTAGTACACACTGGAGAAACATAAAACAGTCAAGATACTGAAATATAAAAAAGGAATTGTGTAGTTGTAACATATTACAATCACACATTAAACAAGGTTGGATCGAAAACAAGGAGAGTAACAATAGCAAAACATCTTGTTTGTGCCAAAACAGAAATTTAACTTTGCTTTCCACTCTCTCAGAAGAACAGGCAAATGACAAATTTTGCTAATAAACCATCAGAGAAATGCTAAAAGTTTTGTCAAATGAACTGTCCCCGAAATGTGTACAGATTTAACACCAAACATTCCATTTTAAGCTGTTGCCAGTCATGTCTACCTGTGGCCAGCACTTCCCTAGAGGTGTGTATGGGCCATCCTAGAAGACTAAATCCCCTCTGTCATTGACAATATGGGACATTTACATTTCACAGAAAGAACAATAGAATAATGTGTATATAAAAACAGTTGTAACATTAGCACTTGTTATAATAGTTCATAAGGCTGTGCATCCGAGAAAGTGAAATGCCCTGACAAACATGCCCATGCCATCAGTACATTTCTAAGAAATGCATACAGATAAAAGTAGCATTTGTTAATGTGTGTATAATATATATATATATATATATATATATATATATATATATATATATGTGTATATAAATTTTAAAAGATTTTTCTTAATGACATTTTTGTATATGCAGTATGTAGCTGAAAAATGCAAGCATAACTTTTCAAGTTCAAAGATTTTCTGTGCAGATATATACCAAAGTAATATCCCCTTCTGTCTTATCCACATAAACAAGTCTCTTCACATTCAGGTTTCCTACCTACATAATTTCCTTTTTATGCTGTAGATTCAGGGCTGTGAGCATGGTGAAGATACAAATGAGGTGTGAACTCATTAGAATGTCTGAATCTCAATTACTTGGCTCCATGTAGCAGATGATAACAGAGTGCAAGCACTCCTTCAGTGTTTTTTGCTAATGGATTGCAACTGTGAATGATTACTGGTAGGGAGAAGGAAAACACAACAGTAATTCAGACTGCCCTACCTCTAGTGGGTGTGTCAGCCAAGATAGACTTACAAAATGTAGAAGTAAAGTGTAGATATTAAGAAGTCTCTCAGATCACACCTCTCTTCTCTCTGGCAATGCACTTGTACCAAAATAGTACCTCCAAACACCTGATCCACCACTCTATCCCTCTACAATATCGCTACTTAGGAGCTCTCTCTGACTTGCTGAATTCAACTGCTTATGCCTACAAAACTCCAACAAATAACAATCAAAACTGCTAGCCTACCTGACTAACTCCATACTTAATGATCAAATTGTACACAATGTTGATGTGTAATGTTTGTAAATAACTTGTACCATTGTGTTTAATATTTATTTCCATGCATTGAGACTGTATATACTAGGGGTGTCCAACCTTTTGGCTTGCCGGGGCCACATTGAGTGAACATAAATTGTCTTGGGGCCGCATATAAAATATATCATATAGTTAACTCTTTCGCTGCCGCGGACAACCAAAGTTGACCTCCTGGCTATACTGAAGGTGCATTCGAACAATCAATAAATGTAATAAATACCTAATATTTACCTTAAAATTCTAATTCTCTAATTTAACAGTTAAGTCTAACATCTTAGTTTATATATATGTGTGTGTGTGTATGGATGTATATATATATATATATATATATATATATATATATATATATATATATATATATATATATGTGTATATATATATATATATATATATATATATATATATATATGTATGTGTGTATAAATATATATATATATATATATGTGTGTATATATATATATATATATATTTTTTATATATACACATAAACAGATATTCACTTCAGCACAAGCATTTCTCACTGGGAAAACCACTCCAGCAGTCCAACTACGTAAAATATCAACAGTCCTACAATACTATAATACACAAAAATAAGCTAACAAATTTGCAATAAAGTATTCACATTACTGACTTAATAAAACAATTCTGAATAAGCTACAAGAGGGTCTCACCCAAACAAATGACTGGTGCCAGAAACATGGCCTCAGGCTAAATGCCAAAAATGCATCATCCCCTTTGGAGAGAGTGATGTCCCCACAAATTATCACATTAATAACAATGTTGTAAGCACACAATCAGCCGTGAGGTGCTTGGGCACCTAGGTTGATAGAAACCTGACTTTTGACCACCATGTTGTCTCCGTTGTATGGAAAGCTTTTTACATGGCCCACCTCATTAGTAAGGGTAGCTCATTCAAGGACAAGGAGGTCATAATATCCCTGTATTCTTCATTTATAAGAGCCATTACTGAGTGCAAAGCCCCTTTTGGCATTTGCCTCAGCAAAACACCCTCCTAAAAGAAAGACTACAACCATTTCTGACAAAAAAGGCCAAAGGACTAAGTTCACTTAGTTATTCAAACAGACTAAACAGCTTCTTGCTTTCCTCTCTCACTGGCCCCTATACATTTTATCACTGGCTTGCTTTCCAGGCTAAGAAAGATCCTTCCTTAAGAGATTTCCTCCACCTCAGAAATGCTGGTTATACTTAAAATGCTCACTACAAAAACCACAGCCTTCACTGCAACATAAACAAGCCACTTTTTATGGACAGGTCCTTGACACAAAAACTTCAACTTCTGTAAAAAGCTCCTCTCATTATCAAACAATATAGTTCAGCAACACAGCAACTGGATAGATAAATGTACTCCTTGAGTAAGTAGCATAACCTTCATCAAACCGGTTGGAAAATCCACATACTAACCTTTCGTAGCTGGATGGCTAAGATCTAATACTGGTTACTCAAGTCTACTTGCCCAAGAAGAGGGGCCTATTTAACTAAGAATTCCATTTGTAAAACTATATTCAGTACACATATTAAATATCTCTTTCACACACTCACAAAAGGAGCCCCTACTTGTAAAATAGGCAACCTCAGTAATCACATGACACACGCTCACTGAATGAAATTGTCTGGAAGTCAAAATATCAGAAAAAATCATACTAGAGATAGACTCATCAATGCAATTTCCCAGCACCAAAAGTATCATCAATAAATTAGCAAACAACTGCTTAGCAAAAAGTAAATCAATAAGAAATCTATAAACTCTCTAAGATCATACTACATAGTGGGTTAAATATATAACTTCCCTCCAATCTAAAGCCATTTGACATTCAGACATATTAATTTGTGCAGAAGTTATTCACAGACTGACAGTTTACTGAGCTGTCACATTAGCACTATATGCTTAAGTCCGAACCAATGAAGCATACCTGTCAATTCCAAAAGAATTAAAGTAGCTTAATAAGAAGGTTATTTGCAAGGTTACATGGCAGTTTATATTGGAAGTAAGCAGAGATACTAAAAAGGCTCTGTTTCTCGTAATTATGCTGAAAAGTCTTCCAAGGTAAATACAACCTTCTGATTTAGTATGGAACCATACCTCTCAACCTTAGAGCAAAAAATCTGGAGAAAGTGAAAAATAAAAGCGGGACACAGGCCCAAAAATAGTTATGCATCACAGACACCATTGAAACAACTGTAGCTGCAAACATTATACATCACTTATAATATCTCTATCCCATCATTGTCAGTTAAGCATTATATGGCTCATTCAATCCTGCCTTCTTTTGAAACAAAGAAAACCATGCTTTGAAATGACAAATGCATTAAAAATAATAAATAAAACACATTGCATCCACATCCTGCAACGTCCTACCCACAAACAACCACAGAGCTTTCACTGAAACTAGGGCTGCTTATTTCCCCAGAATGACAGCTCTCCCTAATTAAATCTGATGGTATACTATCTACCAGGATCTGGACTATCTGACATAAATTAAATTATGCCCTGCAAATTGCAAGTGCACTTTGTTTAATTAAACTATATGTCTAAGCCCAGTTACTGTATTTTTTTCAATAACATTCCAATATATCCATGTCCAGGTAACTTTACAAGACACTGGCAGTGGTAGACTTGGCATTCTCCAGATCCCTACAGGACCACACTCACACTGCTAGCATTGTCCATTAAATATAAATATCCATCCACTGCAAATGGCAAGGAGGTATGTCTTAAAAAAATCTACTTTTTGCATGCCTAGTACCCAAGTATAAGGTTTTGAAACAAAGAAACATATTCTCCACAGTCCGTAGGTCTCTGTCTTTGATAATCATCTACTGCTGCAGCCCTCCCAACACAAACACACACATGCACACTATAACCTTCAACATTTAAAAGATGACATTGTTCCCAGCTGATTTGCCAGTATTGATAAGCCACCAAAGCTATGCTTATTGTTGTCCAATCTGCCACTGCTTAGAACCCACCAATGACAAAACAGTACTGGGTGCTTTTTTGTTTGTCAGAAAAAAACAATACAATTTTATATGCTACAATCCAACAATGTCAATCCACTACTGACCCATTAACCCTAGGCTGCTGTCTCATTCTTACTCCCTGGAACTGCATTACCTTGGATGACTAATTTTATTTCCTAAGCAAAAGACAAAAATTGAAAGATGAAGCAAAACTCCATACAGATGAGAGGTATGATTTCATATTCAATACAACACTCTCTCTGTCAGGAAAGCTGCAATTTAATGAATGTGTACTTTTAATGTGCGATATATTTGTGAGCACACTTATCTGTGTTCAGTAGGTAGATTTTTTGTTGTTAGCCTCTTTGTGCATGTGTCTCTCTCTGCCATCACACATACACACACACACACACACTTCTACTTTCACATACACATTCTGCATAAGGGGATGGCTTTTCACTCCCAGTTTTTGAAGAGAAGGAACTCCATTGCTTAGATCTCTGCATTCCCTGGGGCTGTTGTCTGGGGGATCTGCTTCCACTGGGTCTGGTCTGAGCTGGCCTGGAGGGGGCAGGAAAGGACCAGTGCTTGGAGGGGCAATGCCTACTAAACCTCAGAAGCTGGACCTGTAAGAAGTCTTTAACTATCTGCATAGATTTAGCTTTTTCTTCCATCTTTTTTAAGACCTCTTCTGCCTTGGTGCCAAATAAGTTGCCTTTGTTCAAGGGAGCGTCCAATAGTTTGAATTTGACATGGTCTGGCAAGGTCTGTTCCTTAAGCCAAGCATGCCTTCTAATGACAGAACTGGTGACTGCTGCCCTGCAAGATGCTTCTAGGGCATCAAAACCACATTGTAAGGTGTGCTTAGTTACTTGACTTGCAGAATGCATTAACTCTTGTAACTCTTTATTTTCTGCACAAGCAGGAACAGAAGATATTTTTGTTTGAGTAGTTCCATGGTATGTTGCTGATATTTCAGCATGTGGAACTGACAATTTAATGCTCTAATAGCAAGAGTAGCAGAGGTGTATACTTTTTTACCCCATCTGTGTAATCCTTGGGAATCCCTATCTGGGGGTGTGGGATTCTTAGCTGAGGCTGCTTTGATTCCTTTAGGTCCTTGAGAGATGACCTCAGGGTCAGCAGTAGGATTTTTGAAAATAAATTTGTGAGAGTTAGGGACTCTATAATACCGGTCAGGATTTCTGGGAGCAGGAGGGAGGGTGTCAGGAGTCAGACTGGATTCCATAAAAACATCATCCACAACATCCAGGACAGGAGGAACGGCCAGAGGTCTGTACTGTGGTAGATCTAAGAATTCCCCGAGTCTCTTTTTAGACTGAGGATAGTCCTGACATTCCCACTGGAAATGCTCCCTTAAAGTATGTAGGGTTTCCCCAAAGGAAAAGTCCTCTGGTGGAGAGTCTGAAAGGATGGATTCCTCTGCATCAGAATCCTCAAACAGAGAGGGTTGCATATCTTCATATTCAGATGCATCAGAGTCATCGGACTCCTGTTCAGATAAAACTGCTGGGGACAAGTCTCTTTTCCTTTTGGAAGGGGTAGCCTGCCTTCCTCTAATAAGCATTATAAGGTCTTCTGCCATTTTAAGCATTTGAGACTGAGGCAAGGAAGCAGGTGCCTGAGCTTGGGTTGCCATTTTGTTGGGTGTGGTTCATACCCTGGGCCTTAGAAACTCAGTTGTTTTTGAAAGAACTGAAGACGCAAAAGAAGTCGTCCATCTGTGTGGAGTAACGATAGTGTGAAGTACTTCCTCGGAAGCCGGTGCCTGCTCAGCGGCTCCAGACCCATCCAAGGTAGAGATGTCCGCAGGATCCTTAGTCGAAGAAGAGTCTCGCAGCATACTGGACTCCAAAAGGGTCTCAGTAGCAGCCTGCGAATCCATAGAAGCAGGCATCAGGGGCTGAGAAAGCACCTCACTGAGGACCGGAGAATTGACAACTAGCTTAACGGAAGCATCATTGGCAATTTTGGACCTGAACACTCTGTCTCTGTCTTTATCCTTATTTTTTTTTGGAAGATCGGTAGTTGGACAGCTTACCGAAGCCACATCAGAATTCGAGGACTGAGAGCAAAAATATCTAGCTACAATAAGGGCCCGACGACGTATAGTTCTGGCGTTGAACAAAGCACAAAAGTGACAGCAGGGGACGTCGTGGTCTAGGCCTAAACAGGTGATGCAATAAGAATGGAAGTCTCGGTGTGGTATTTGCTTTCCACAAGTGAGACAATTGTTAACTTTTTCTGATATTGGTTAGAGCAAGAAAAAAGGATCCCCAATGGCGTACTTAGCTTTAGAAGACTTCAATTTGGAAGCAAAAACTAAGTTAGTGGTTGACCGGCGCTCATGCAAACTGCTTCTGCTTCAGGCTCCTTGGCAAGAAAGACTGATGTAATGGCATTGGCTGCCTGTTTTTATACCACTGATGACCTAACGTTAGTCTTGGAGTGACAGCAACTGACGCAGAAATACTATGCCTCTGGTGTTCTGGCTGACTGAGGGCTATCCCTGGCAGGTAATCCAAATGTGATGACTGCAACAGTGAAACATGAAGAACATCTCTAATTGCTCTTAGTTAGATAGGAAAATATTAAGTTTAGTCGAGCTGTTTTCCATATTTATGTCAGAACTATTCTACAATATTATTTTAAGCATTTTCCTGTGATGTCTGAAATGTTGACTGGCACCGTGTAGTAAGTAGTATTGTTTTGTGCTTTTATTTATTATAAAATATTTTTAAACCTTTCAACTGTGGCTATTTATTGTAGAGATAATTTAAGCTCTAGAGTACATTGCATGCATATAGTGATACTGTACAAAGCCACTCCAATAAGCCTTAAAGGTTCTGGTCACACTTACTAACTGGATAATAATATTGCACAGTAATAATTGGACATCCTTTGGGAAGGACCTTATTGGCAGCTGATAAATAGAGGTTCTGGTGGCAGTGGATTACTACCTTATAGCCTGGACAGAAGGGTCACAGCTAGTGAACCTGTGCCAGCCTTCCCCAGGAGTGTCTGTGTGGTTGTACATAAATCATATCTCAAAGTGTGTGTGTGTGTGTGTGTGTGTGTGTGTGTGTGTGTGTGTGTGTGTGTGTGTGTGTGTGTGTGCTACTTGGGTAGGGACATGAAGCACTGGTTGGACAGAGGGAGTGCTGGGAAGACTTGGCTTGGAACCCTGGCTAAGGACTCCACTCTATAGCTCTGCCAGTGGGGAGTCTTATTGGGGATCTGGAGAGAAACCAGCCCCAGACTGATTGTGATCTCTGTCTGCTCTTAAGGGAAATTGTACTTTACTGTGTGTGTATTTGTTATCCTTCCCAATGTGGTTGCCCCACACTGGTGTTAGTGGTGATGACTGATGCTCCTTGATTACTGGGCCAGTGCACTGGCATCACATAGGTTCATAGGTTCATACTAGGCTATCTGCCCAAGGGCATTTATAAGCCTAGCCAGAGTTTTGTGGCTTTCGCCACCCCTTTAGTTTGGAGGATACTATGCCCATTATTTTGCTGTGCCTCTGTCGAGCAGTGACACTGAGATAATCCCTGGGGTATATCTGCGATCTCCCATCCATTGGTCAAGATTTCTCTTGAACAAAGCCAGCGAGGTGCTCTGCCTCACATGTACCGGGATTTTGTTCCACAGCATAGGGAGTCTCTGGGTGATGAATCTGTCCCTCCAGCACATCCTATTAATAACCGTGTCAAGGTTTAAGTCTCCCACCCTTGTAGTTCTGAGGGATCTAGATTTTTTGAGGTGAAGCATGTTCATCAATTCTGGGTTGGGCATGGCCTTGTATGTCAGGCACAGGTCACCTCTGAGCAGACGGTAAGCGACTGAGTAGAGCTGAAGTTCCTTCATTCGGGCAGCATAGGACATATTTTTGAGACCCTTTATCGTTTTGGTGAGGAACTTAACATATTAATTGGTTGGCAGTGGTGGGACAGCCATACCACATATTAATTGGTTGGCAATTGGCTTGTAGTGGTATGGATTGTGAATTTCTGTAGCTTGTGTACAGTGAAAACTGAAGGTGTTTTTGTGCTCTAAATCAGCCATGCAGTGAATAGTCAGAGTTCAGATCACAATTGTTTTATTTCTTTACTTAGCTTAGTTAGTCAGTGAGAGCAGGCAAGCATGTCAGCAGAGGAGTATGGCAAGCTGACAAGGAGCCAGTTGGCTGAGGTGTGCCAGGCTAAGGGACTGCTGCAAAGAAACCTGACTAAGGCCGACATGATTGCAACTCTGGTCACAGCTGCATCAGAAAACAGCAATCAGGAGGGCGATCAGACTGGCCATTGAGATGTAAAACACTCAGAGAATGGACAGCTCAACCTTTCTGCAAAGGACTTAAAAATCCATCTGGGGCTACAGCGACTTGAGTTGGAGGCCTGGTATTTGGAAACAGAAGTAGCAGAGAGACTTAGACATCTGCAGGCTGAGGAAAATGAGAAACTGCTGCACCTGGAAGCTGAGGAGAAGGAAAGGGAGAGGCAGCATGAAAAGGAGATGCTGACTCTTTGCCAGAGTCATGGAGGTAATGGAGAAGGGAGTAACCAGACTCCATAAGCACAAAAGGTTAGCAGTTTACAGAGGGGGATAATTTTGATAGTTTCATTCATAAGTTGAGAGGGTATGTACACAGTATAATGTTGGCCAACAGCTCTGGGTATGGTTCTTGTCCCCCTTACTCCATGATAAAGCTGTAACTGTGTTGTCTAAATTTTCTGATCAAGAATGTTTTGATTATACTGCTGTTAAGAATTGTCTGTTAGAATTTTTTAAGCTAACACCTGAAACTTTTAAGAAAAAGTTTTGTGAGCATAGACGCAAGGCAGAAGAAAGTGTGTGTGAATATGTTGCTGAACCTAGCACTTATTTTCATAGGTGGGTGAGTGGATGTCAGGTCACCACTTTTGAAGGGCTGGCAGACCATTTGGTGAGGGAACAAGCCCAGAGCACTTTGCCTGAGGACATGAGGATCTGGTTAGCTGATAGACAGTGTGCTACTTCAGATGAGTTGGGGAAGAAAGGAGACCTATACCTAGCAAGCAGGGCATCCCTGCACAGGAAAGGAACCCTGAGTACTGCTCATGGGTCTAAAGAAACCCATGTTGGACAGTCCAGACTGCCCCAACAAAATCTGCCAGTAGTAGAGGACGCCACTAGTCCAGGTACATGTTCAGGACCTAGGGTTAAATATTTTGAATGCAACCAGTGGGGCCATGTGGCATATAGATGCCCATGGAGTCAAGGTGGGGAACAAAAGGTGAGGGAGCCAGTAAGTTGGAAGGACAAAATGCCAATAGTAGGTTGTCTTGAGTTTACAAGGGTACCAAACTACCACAAGAGGTTATATCCTATCATAGTGAATGGCAAAGAGGCCAATTTGCTAAGAGAGTCACAGCCTCTGACATAACCATTGTGAAGCCTGCAATGGTTACCAAGGAGCACTACTTGCCTGGGCAGTCTACTCCAGTCAGAGATTTAGGAGTGACCCCATTCCAAATGCCTTTGGCTAAGGTTCACCTTGACTGGGAGGGTGGAAAAGGAAGCCAGCAAGTAGGGGTGTTTGAGGATATCCCTACAGATGTCTGGATATGGAATGATTCTGATAAGGCAGTACCATGTGTTTATGCAGTTACATGCAGTCAGGAATGGAGACAAGCATGTGGGTCTGGTAGCCAGGGGGAGACCCAGACAGACCGCATATTTGCAGCCAGGACTGGTGAGGTGGTTACTTCAGGGAGGGAGCTACTCTGTAGCAGTGTGACTGAAGGTGAGCCACAGCTGCTTGTGGGTGCTGATGTTCCCTTGGACAGAGTGACTGCAAAGGTAGAGGTGAGTAGTAGTACCCAGGCTGACAGTGAGGCACCACTGTCAGAGGATGCCAGACTTCCTGTGGAAGGGATGCTGGGAAGGGTTACAAAGAGAGAACTGAGACAGGCTCAGCTCTCAGACCCTATATTGCAAGGCCTGAGGCAGGTAGCTAGTGAGGCATCTGATTCTCAAGGGAAGGGGGAATCTGTATACTGGGACAAAGGGTTACTGCATAGAGAGTAGACCCCTGAGGGAGGGCTAGAAGGTGAGATAATATAGCAGTTTGTAGTCTAGAGCCTACCATCTGACACTTCTAGCCAAAGCCCATGATATTCTCTTTGCAGGCCAATTGGGCATAAAACAAACAAAGAGATGTATTATGCAGGACTTTTATTGGCATGGAATTTCCAGAGATGTAACAGGGTACTGCAGGATCTGTGAGCAGTGCCAAAAGGTAGGCAAGGCAGTAGACAAGCTGAGAGCTCCTTTGATGCCTTTGCTTGTGACTGAGGAGCCATTTCAGAGGGTAGCTATGGATATTGTGGGGCCTCTGAGTACTCCAAGTTCCACAGGGAAAAAGTATATCTTAGTGGTAGTAGATTATGCTACAAGATACCCTGAGGTAGTGGCTTTGTCCTCCATTGAGGCAGAAAAGGTGGCAAATGATTTGTTAGAGATTTTTAGCAAGGTAGGATTCCCAAAAGAATTACTGACTGACAGAGGTGCCAATTTCATGTCAAACCTGCTGGCTTATCTGTGGAAGTACTGTGGGGTGAAGCACCTGAAGACCACCCCCTACCATCCCTAGACTAATGGTCCTGTTGAGAGGTTAAACTCTACAATCAAGTCCATGCTACGGGCATTTGTAGACCATTTTAAGGAGGAGTGGGACAAATATTTGCCCCATCTGTTGTTTGCTTACAGAGAAGTTCCCCAGGAATCCATGGGGTTTTCACCCTTTGAGTTGCTGTATGGGCATAGGGTAAGGGAACCTCTAGATTTAATTTGTGATGAGTGGGAAGGTCAGTGTGAATCTCAAAAGGAGTCTGTTGTGGCATATGTCCTAAACCTCAGGACAAGGCTCAAGGAACTCACGGGCTTGGCACAGGAGACCCTGGCAGAAGCCCAACAACAGAAAAAGGTATGGTACAACAGGAATGCTCAAGCTAGAAAGTATGCTGTAGGGCAGCAGGTAATGGTTCTCATTCCTATCGGATACATCAAGCTGCAAGCAGCTTGAGAGGGACCCTACAAGGTGCTAAGAAAGTTAAGTGATGTTAACTACATGGTAGAACTGCTAGGCAGGAGGCAGGGGCACAAATGTTATCATGTTAACATGATGAAACCTTAACATGATAGGGAGGTCCTTGTGCTGAGTATCTGCAGTGGATTTCAGGAGGAGTCTGAGGGAGATCTGGTGACTGATATCCTCAGTGAGGCTCGGACTGACACCTCAGTGGAAAGGGTAGCAATGTCCCAGCAGCTATCTCCTACACAGATTTCAGAAATCCAAGCAGTGTTAGAGGAGTTTGGGGAAATGTTCACTGGGAAGCCAGGGTGCAACCACCTGGTGCAGCACCAGGTGGATACAGGACTCCAAAGGCCTATTCGGCAGGCCCTTATAGGGTGCCTGACACAGTCAAACAGACTCTGAGGGAGGAGATACAGGAGATGTTGGAACTAGGGGTAATTCAAGAGTCCAACAATCTCTGGGCCTCCCCAGTGGTGCTGGTGCCAAAGGAGGATGGTAGCACTGGGTTCTGTGTGGACTACAGGAAATGAAATAGTCACACAGAGTCAGATGCTTACCCCTTGCCTAGGATAGATGAGGCCCTAGATCAGCTGGGTGGATCTAAGTATCTTACCACCATTGATTTTACTAAGGGTTACTGGCAGGTGCCCTTGACTCCCAGTGCTAGAGAGAGGTCAGCCTTTGGGACTCCTTTTGGCTTGTATGAGTTCACAAAGATGTCCTTTGGGATGAAAAATGCCCCAATGACTTTCCAGAGGCTGGTAGATCATATCCTAGCAGGAGGGTTTGCCCTTGCTTACCTAGATGATATTGCCATCTACAGCCATTCCTGGAAATAGCACCTTCAACATGTCAGGAAGGTGCTGGGCAGACTACAGAGGGCAGGGTTGACTATTAAGCCCAGAAAATCTCAGGTGGGTATGGCAGAGGTCTCCTAACTGGGACATAGAGTGGGGAGTGGTAAGATCAAGCCAGAACCTGCCAAACTAGAAGCCATTCAGGCATGGCCTACACCTGTTACCAAAAAGCAGGTGAGGGCATTCTTAGGGACAGCAGGGTACTACAGAAAGTTTGTCCTCAGTTATAGTACCATAGCTGCTCCCCTCACAGACCTGACAAGGAAAAACAGGCCAGATAAGGTAGTGTGGACCCCAGCATGTGAGCAGGCATTCCAGAAGCTTAAAGAAGCTTTGGGAGGACTCCTGTGTTACCCAGTCCAGATTACAGAAAATAATTTGTTTTGCAGGTAGATGCTTCAAAGCACGGGGTGGGGGCAGTACATATCCAGATTTCTTCAAGGGAGAAGAGCACCCAGTGGTTTATCTCAGTCACAGGCTTCAACACAGGGAGCAGCCATAGAAAAGAAATGTCTAGCCATAGTGTGAGCACTACAGAAACTTCAGCCTTATCTGTTTGGAAGAACATTCACTGTAGTTACAGATCACAATCCCCTAACATGGTTACACCAAGCCAGCCAGCAAAATGATAAATTGCTAAGATGGAGCCTAGGGTTGCAAGCATGTATGTCAGTGTAGCACCACAGTGGGATTAGCAACCCCAACGCAGATGGGCTCTCAAGACAGGGAATGGGGTAAAGTATACTCAGATAGACCTAACCCTTCTCAAGCAACATTTCTCAAGGGTCACTTAAAAAATAGCTTCAGTTCCCGGGGGCGGGGGATATGTGAAGGCTGCCAGCCTAGCTAGATAGAATTTTGTAGATAATTCTGTCATTTGTAAATATTAATGTAAGCCATAGGCTTGTTCTCCAAAAATTTAAGAAAATTGTGCTAAATGTCAAAAATGTAACAACAGTGCACTATGCTGGAAGAAAGCTGATAAGTCAAGCATTGTATGACTGTTTGATCTCAAACTCAGAGCCATGATGTCTGGACCTGCAGATTCTTTCTATTGTTTTGAAACCAGAGTTAACTGCTAGATTTTACATATAGAATGTCTAATTGCTGTGATTTCCTGACCAGGTGCAAGATCACAGATATGTTAAACTCTGAGTTTCTGTTAGCCTGGAAACCACAGAAGAATGATGTAATCTAAAATGAGTCAGCAGTGATGTATTATCAATTTAAAAGACTGTCTCAGAGAGAGAGAGAGGGGGCATTTTGGATTTTGTCTAAAGCTGACAACAACTCACCAGTACTCTGCTTTTGCTCTATATGCAAGTTTATTTAAAACTGTGATTGGTATTAAGTAGATAGGAAAATAGTAAGTTTAGTATAGCTGTTTTCTATATTTATGTCAGAACTATTCTACAGTATTATTTTAAACATTTTCCTGTGATGTCTGAACTCTTGACTGGCACTGTGTAGTAAGAAGTATTGTCTTGTGTTTTTATTATTTATTATTAAATATTTTTAAACATTTAAACTGTGGCTGTTTTGTGTAGAGATAATTTAAGCTCTAGAGTACATTGCATGTATATAGTGATACTGTACAAAGCCACTCCAATAAGCCTTAAAAGTTCTGGTCACACAAACTGGATAATAATATTGCACAGTAATAATTGGATTCACTTTGGGAAGCGCCTTATTGGTAGCTGATAAATAGGGGTTCTTGTGGCATTGGATTACTACCTTATAGCCTGTTAGAAGGGGCACAGCTAGTGAACCTGTGCCAGCCTTCCCCAGGAGTGTCTGTGTGGTTGTATATAAATCGAATCTCAAAGTGTATGTGTGTGTGTGTGTGTGTGTGTGTGTGTGTGTGTGTGTGTGTGTATGTCTGTCAGCTACTTGGGCAGGGACATGAAACACTGGTTGGACAGAGGGAGTGCTGGGAGGACTTGGCTTGGAACCCTGGCTAAGGACTCTACTCTATAGCTGTGTCAGTGGGGAGTCTTATTGGGGATCTGGAGAGAAAGGAAGAAACCAGCCCCACTGACTGTGATCTCTGTGTGCTCTTAAGGGAAATTGTACTTTACTGTGTTTGTATTTGTTATCCTTTCCAATGTGGATGCCCCTCACTGGTGTTAGGGAGAGGATTGAGACTCCTTGATTGCCAGTGCATGGGCATCACAAAGCATATGAAGTAAGAGCATTTATTCTTATTACAAAGACATTTTGTGACACTATATTTGAGACTGTTTTTTAATGGAATATTTTCTTGGAGAATATTAGAATATGAATGATTGTAACCCATGGAATCTTTACGTGATAAAAATATTTAAAAGGAAACCAAAAAAGAAAATTTAGGCACAATTTTAAACAGGGGCAGGAAGACAGACTTTGAAAACTTTATGTAAAAAAGTACTGGCCATTGCAAAACTTTATGACAAAAGGAGGTTATGGATTTGAGGCTAGGATTATAATATTGTATTAAAAATACAAAGGACATTTGATAAGCAAATTTGACAAAACAAAATTTTATAGTTGTGGGGAAATGGGACATGATGCAAAAAATGTGAAATGAAATGTTATAAATGTAACAAAATTGGACATTTGTGGATGGATTGTAAAAATGAAAATAAGATAAAGAAAAAGAAAGAGAAGAACATGAACAAAGAGAAGAAATGTTAGAAGTAGTAGAAACAGAAGAAAAAAACAGGAAAAAAATAATAAACAGGACAAAGAAGAATGCTCTGGAATAAGAGATAAAGAAGATATAAATTGGGAGGAAGTAAAAGAAAAATAAAAGAGTAAAAGACAGAAAAAGAAAATTTAAAGGAGTAAGTACAAAAGGAAAATTAAAGGAAATGGATGAAAAAGAATATATACAGTTAATGACTATGGTGGTATAATGGATAAGGTGTTTGACTCTCACCTGTGAAAAGGAAACTGACTAGGCTGAGAATGGCCCAATAAGAAAGCTAACCTAATAATTAGCTATGAACTTTTGAAATCATGAATCTAAGGAAAAGGGAAAATTAAACTTTTAGAGTACTTTCTGTAAATGTGAATAGTATTAAGAATATAGTACGAAGAAGGGGTTTTGGAGTGGTGTAATACATGTGATGTAGATGTAATTATATTAGAAGGCACATGATTTTTAACAAATGAAGAAATATTATAAACAGCAAACTATGGAGAGGAAAGATGATCTGGAATTTGGGAAATGAGAGATGTTCTGGAATAGTCATATTCTGTAGAAATTCAGTAAAGATATTAGATGTAACTTTAGCAAAATGGGAAGATTAAGCGTTGTAAATTTAAACGGAAAGAACAAGTATAAAGAATTACAATAGTATATGCTAGTACCAATTGTAAAGAAAGGGAAATTTCATTAGATTTTAGACTATGTAGTGATAAATTTGATTATTATAATAACAGAAGACTTTAAATGCAATTTAAGAGGGCAGTGTAAAAAGAGAGAAAATGATGCAAGAAAAATTTTAGACATTGTTAGACATGGTAAGTTAAAATTTGGGACAAACATTTATGGAGTTACAAAACGGGTGTGTAGAGAACTGAAATAGATTATTTTATAGTATCAGAAGATTTAGTTATAGTGGAAGGGGATGAAGTTGAAACAGGATTTTTTGATCATCTTGCAATATGGCTAGAGACAAAGGAAAACAAGGAATATATATAACTATTTAAAGGAATAGAAAGGATAAATGAGAATGCATGAGGTGAGAAGGAAAGAGATTAGTAATACAGTTATGGAAAGATCATATTACTATGAGAATATTTTATAAAAATCTGTGTGAATGGTAGATGACATTTAAGGAAAAATATAAAAAGTGTTTTTTTACAGTGGTAATATGATGTGAGAAAACTAGAGAAATAAATATGTAGAAGAACATATAATGATGCATTTGGAAATTTAGAATATAATGATAGAAAATACTTTGACAAAGAAAAAGAATTATATCAAAGAAATCAAGAAAAATACAATAATTGTTATATAAGCAAAGACACTTTTTACAAGAAAAAAGAAAAGAAGTATTGAATTAGTTAAACAGATTAGTAAAGGAAGATGGTAGTGTAGATAAATAAAAAAAGTAAAAGGAGAAATAGAAAGAACTCAGGAAAAGATTATGAATAGTGTAGTACAATATGTATATGTACAAGAAACGTTTAAAGAAAAAAGAAGGTAGTAAACAAATATGGAAAGTAAAAACATTAACAGATAAAGAGAATAAGGAGTTAAGGAGATTTACAAAGTTTTAGGACACGTAAATATAGATTCTACTGCAGGACCTGATGGAAAAGGATATGAAACGTATAAAAATGTAAGGGATTGGCAAAAAAATATTTTTTAAAGATTTTGAATGAATGGCTAAATGAAGGTTTTATGTATAAAGAATTATGTAATGGAATACTTAAATTCATTTGGAAGAAGGAAGATAGAAAACAAAAAAAATGGAGACTGATAATGTCGAATAATAATGAGTATAAGAATTTTATGAAAATAATAGAAAAGATATTTGAAACTAAAATGCAAAATATTATAGAAGAAAGTATATAGACTATAAAGGGTAAGGGTTGTCAAGAATTATTAATGATATTTCGAAAAATTGTGGACAATATTACGAACAGAAAAGAAGCAAAATCATGGTATGAGACCTTAAGGCATTTGACACAACTGGACATAAAATCCTGTGGGTAATAATGAAAGACTATAAAATAAGTGAGAAAGTTAGGTAATAATGTTTATCAGTATATAGTAATAATTAAGTAAATATACATGAAAATGGCTGGGGAAACCTATCTAAAGAAGATTTTTTTTCAAATATATAAAAGAAGTAGATAAAATAAACATAGATATAATTAAATGTGGATATGAAATAATAAATGAAATTATGTTTAATGGTAAATGGATTTTAGCAATAATATTAAGTAAAATCAGATGGTGGCTATGGAAAAAGGAGTGCGTGTCTAATAGGGTTAAAAATGTATTATGACTAAAGAAATTTAAGAATATGTGTAAACAGATGTGTATGTCTATATATTTGTAAATATGTAAATATTTTGTAAATAAAAATCTGTTTTGTATATAAATAAAGTATTCCTACTCTACTCAATAGGCACCATGGGTTCTTTTACATCCACTTGTATTACTAGCAACTCAAGCAAATGGGACCTTGGTTTAACATGCGATCTGAAGGAGGACACACTCAGAAATCCAGCAGTCCCCATTATGCTGCTCTGCAGTGTCAGCAATTCATCTACCAGGTGTGGGAATTGAACCCACAACTTTCTACACCAAAGGTGATTGCGCTACCTTTTGCACCACTGACCATTTTGCTGTTGTGAATGATTGCCTACCACATACCAGCAAAGTGATAAGTCAGAACAGTAAAATATAAAGCACTATTCTGTGAGAAGCCACATGAGCAGTACTATCCTGTGAGGAGCCAGATAAGTACTAACCTGTGAGGAGCCAGATGAGCAGTACTATCCTGTGAGGAGCCACATGAGCATTACTATCCTGTGAGCAGCCACATGACCAGTACTATCTTATGAGAAGCCAGATAAGCAGTACTATCCTGCAACGAGCCACATGAGCAGTACTGTCCTGTGAAGAGCCAGATAAGTACTAACATGTGAGGAGCCACATGAGAGCAGTACTATCCTATGAGGAGCCAGATGAGCAGTACTATCCTGTGAGGAGCCACATGAGCATTACTATCCTGCGAGCAGCCACATGACCAGTACTATCTTATGAGAAGCCAGATAAGCAGTACTATCCTGCAATGAGCCACATGAGCAGTACTGTCCTGTGAAGAGCCAGATAAGTACTAACATGTGAGGAGCCACATGAGAGCAGTACTATCCTATGAGGAGCCAGATGAGCAGTACTATCCTGCGAGGAGCCACATGAGCATTACTATCCTGTGAGCAGCCACATGACCAGTACTATCTTATGAGGAGTCACATCAGCAGTATGCAGTAATAGACACATTCTAGTGATGACACAATATATACAGTAATATCACAGTTATGAGGGGAAAGCCATTAGCACCTCCACCAACAAGCCTGATTCTATAGCCAAACAACACAAGTGCTGCACCACAGGAACACTGCTGACTCATAAGCAAACAATATTACCAACCATGCTACTGCATGTACAAAGTCTAATTACAGCAACTAGAACTGCGGAACAATTATGTGGCAGGTACACTATCTAATGAAGTAGTGGGAGTCAGTGTTTTTTAAGAATTTTTATATGGTTCTGTGGGATCTGTACTGTTCATCGAACGGCCATGTCACCGAATGTGAAACAGCCAAGCACACATTTGCGAAAGTGCTTTTTACCGAAAAAGCACTTTTGTGAAAGTGTGCTAAAGAAAAAGAAAAATGTGGGGGAAAGGCCGTTGTTGAGATCATAGTACAGTGGGGATAAGGGAATATTCCATTTTCCCCACTATAGTGAGATCTCGGAGTGAGAATAAAAAAGTAGGGGGATGGGGGGTGCAGGTGCCCCCCCTGCGCAAACATTAGTAATATTTTTTTTTTTTTGCACAGTTTAGCAAAAGTGCTTTTTCGGTGAAAAGCACTTTCGCTAAAGTGTGTTCGGTTGTTGTGGTTTTGGTTAGGTAGGATTTTGTGCAATAGTATGAGATCCGGTTCTGTTTACTCCCTTTCTGTATAACTTGGGGCTGTAATGTGCCCACATTGTTAATGATGTATTCTCCAACTTTGAGCTCTAGCCAGACCCTAGAAACTTGCTTGCTGACTTCATCAGGAGACATTCTTGTTAGAAACGTTCCGTCACTCCCACTCCTCTTAGATACAAGCTAGCATCTGCCACTCATTCCTATTTGTCCCGGTCATGTCTTTCAGTACCCAGACTACTACTTTATCCCAGATCACTGATGTTGCAGTCAGCAGAATATCTTTTTTTTTTGCCAGCAGTAAAGCATAAAAAAATAAACAATTTATTTAAATGTGGGCCTCATTGAAATTCTACCCTTCAACGTAACTTCAAGCTAAAAAAAAAAAAGCCTTCCCCCTGTTTAATTTCTTTCTTCTCATTTGCTTGACAGAAAATGTGCACTGCCTTCCTACTGCACTTTCTGTGTTTTCTGTCCCCACACAGTCAATACAAAAGTAATTCACCTCTCTGGTGCAGTCAGTACTAGATGATATACGTACTTCTTTAAACTATGCTATCTTGAGGTTGGGTAGACCTTCGCTTCTATAGCTAATGTCACGGGTCTTCATATATTTTCTTTAAATTAGATGGTAAAACTCAATAAACCCTAGTGATGCAGCCAGTATTTTCCCTAGGATCATCCGAGTGACACTTCTAGCTATCTAATATAGACTTTTCATAGTTATATTAATAATTTCAAAACTATGCTTCAAACAAGTTATTAAATGATTTCATCCTAAAGCTTACACGATGGTCAACGTAACATATTGTGTAGTGCAGCTAAAGAAATATTAAATGTTGTTCAAATTCTATTAATTTATCTTGTCATCATTTTCATAATTCTCTAAATATCTCCACAATCAAGTAACACAGGCAGAACTGTTTAGTCTCATAGGAAGTTCACTGACAAATAAACAAAATGCTATCTAAAGTATTTGTGCAGCTTGTATTTGTTTAATATTGTTGTTGAAAAAACATTGCAAACATAATACTTAATATATATTCATTCTTACTTAAAAATCCATCTTAAGAGTTATAATCTAATGAATGCAACTACAGGAAAGATTTGTCTGCGACGAATAGTTTGTAATATACACTTATGGTACTAGAGATATAGATATTTGTTTGAAGTATGAGGATATAACTTAATACATAACAGTTAATAAAAGGCTCAGGATGCAACTATTGGACTTTAGAGTACAAATCTGTAGAACTCCATTGATGGAAATTAGTTGCACCCCACCATAATGTCTACCAAAGTGTCCCCGTGAGTCCCAGAATAAGATAAGGGCTATTATGAGGTTCATTAGAAGTTTTGTGAGAAAACCCATCAGCTTGGTGTGTTTGGAAGGCAATGTTTTGTTTACATAATTACAAAAGCAAATATTAAAATGTAGTTCACTTCTCTAGATTAGTGTTGCTAGTCTAACACAGTAACTGCAATACACACCTTGTAGAATAAACTCTGTATTCAATACATAAGTATAGTTTTTCATAGTCTTAACATGTTCCCCACCCCCACCCACTATCACCTTATGCTGAGTGCCCATAGATGGTGCTGACAAGCTCTTTTCCTTTTCTGTCAGAGTTGCACAAATTTGGTATTTTCCTCAAAGTCTTATTTGTAGCTGTTGTCTTACACATGTTTAATGTACACTGCAACTCAACAAGGTCATTAATAATATACCTGTACTCTGCTTACAACTCTATCTCTTCTTTGTAAAGTGATCTTCATATTTTTCTGTAGAGTCATGCTCACCTCTGCCATTGTAACGGTCTTATATCCTGTCTCAGGCCACAATCCTCTTTAAACGTTCAGCAAGCTAACATCCAAACCAGCCAGTAACAACTACAATGCCACTTTTATATGATCTGGGGCCAAACACGTCCTTCCTCTTCACATGGTTTCTGAAGAAGTTTTGTTGATACATATAGGCAAAAGCACTTAATGTTATTAAAGACTTTCACTTAAGAACTGTGTACCTTCTGTTTTTCCCACCTACATTGCTTGGATTTGGTTTTATTGTTTCTTGTTTTTTCCCTGATGCATTGCTTGGATTTGGTTTTATTGTTTCTTGTTTTTTCCCTGATGTACCTGTCCCACTCCTCCATTACAGTTGGCTGTTACATTAGCATACTCCAATGACCATGCCACATAAGGCTTTTCTATGTGTACTCAAGGGTTTGTAAGTAGCACACCATGTAGTATGCTTAATTTACTGTTCACCGCACAGAAAACAATTTGCAGTGATTTTAAGATAATATGGTCAGGTATGGCTCATGTATTATAATCTTTGATATTATTAAAGTAACTTAAGAATAATGGCACATGTGAGTACATTGTCTTTGTTCTTGGCCTTAACAGATTTGTGGCTAGTTTTAAATGGTAATAACTTGTTTAGATCGGTATAATCATCATCATCATCATCCTCAGCCCCCTTATTTTTCCCCATTTTCTACATGGAGTCAAGGTATCATGTTAACTGTCTCCATCTTTCTCAATTGAATGCCACACTCCTGCCTTCTTCGACACTCTGACTGTCACAGATCTTCTTTCACACAATCCCTCCACCTCTTTGCTGGACATTCTTGTTTCCTCTTGCCTTCTTCCTTTCTGCCCCAAATCTTCTTCATCAGATTGCCTTCTTCTTTTCTGTACATGTCTCTGAACCGCTGTAATCTGTTCTCTTTGATCTTTTCTACAGTTGGAGCTACTTTGGTTTCTGCTCTTATTTCTTCATCTGTCCCACAGTGTGCATCCTATCACCCTTCTCAGGCACTTCATTTCTATCAGCTCTAGCTTTCGTATATAGTCGGCCTTTACTGCCCAGGTTTCTGTACCATACAGTGGTACTGGTCGTACACCTTACTTTTCCGCTTCTTTGGCATTCTTCTGTTACAGACTACACCAGAGACTCTACGCCAGTTGGCTGTGGCCCCTCTCTGATTCTGTCTGGTGCTATGTTGTGCATGTGCACAATGCACATGCACAGCATAACACCAGAGCACAGTGCATGTGCACAACATGGTAAAAGAGAGAGCACAGTGCATGTGCACAACATGGTAAAAGAGCACATTGCACATGCACAACATAGCACCAGAGCAGAGTGCATGGGCACAACAGGGGAAAACAGCACACTGCACATCCATAACATGGCACCAGATTATACACTGGGATACTGCACATCCACAACATGGCACCAGAGCATACACTGGGATAGATGGTACCAAATTACTACCAAGGCAAAGGACAACCACAAACCTTCTTAGTTATGTCAGAAACTTTGGAAACAATGGCCAGCACTGTGCAAAGCTAATAGTAAATTATTCTGATTCTAGCTTTGACCTCTTTGTTCAGACTTCCCTTCTCCTCAACCACCCCTCCCAGATACTTCAAGATATTTAACTGTTCCACTATTTTCCTTTCTATCTTAATTTTCAGCTTCTTTTGATTTCCCCAATTTGCTGCCATTACCACGGTCTTATCTGTGCTTGGTTTCATCCCATGTGCCTTCAGTTTTCTATTCCATTCCCCTATCCTTTGTTGAAGTTCTTGCTCAGAGTCTGTCTGTAATGCTACATCATCTGCATACAGCAACTTTCTTGATCTGTCCCCTCTGACCTGTTTGCTAATGTAGTCCATCACCAATATGAACAGCAGTGGACTCAGAGCTGAACCATGGTGCACACCCACTCACACTGGTAACTCCTTTGTGAGATCGAACACTGTTTGTACTTGAGTCATTGAGTTCTTGTACATAGCCTGCACTAATTCTACCAATGTTTCTGGGAGTTTGAAATACTACAGTACTGCCAAAATCAGCTTTCTTGGGACCTTCTATTATGCTTTCTCCAAGTCTAGGACTTCCCAGTAAAACTCTTTCCTCATCCCTAGCTTCTTTTCAACTATCTATCTCACTGCAAACATCGGATCAGTTGTGCTGCATCCTGATCTGAATTCGAATTGCTCATCTCCCATCTTACTGTCTACTACTATATGCAATGTGACAGCAGTTTGATGCCTCTGTTCTCCTCACAGTTATGGATGTCCCCTTTATTCTTTTACACTGGCATGAGCATGCTTATTCTCCATTCATCTGAGATATACCTTTCTCTCCACAGTGCTATGTGTACACTCAGGAGCTATTTCTCCCCTATCTCACACAGCATCTTTATCATATCATCTGCTGTGACGTCATCTAAGCCTGCTTCATTTTCCTTAGTGTTGTTCTTACTACTTCTATTGTGGGCTCCTCTTTTTTCTCTCATTGTCTGAAGCAGTACAGCTTCTGAGGGGTTTTCCTCATTCAGAAGCTTCTGTAAATACTCCTTCCATCCACTCTTGATGTCCTGTGGACTGGTAGCAGGTTGTTGCTGGCATCCCTTATGAAGGGTGTCTGACTATCTTCTTTATTTTTCTGTCTTTGCCTTGCAACCTGATATAATTTCTTTGTGCCACTTACTGAGTCACTTTCCAGAAGCTGGTAGGGTGCCTCCGATGCCTTGTCCTTTGGTATTTTAAGCCCTTTCTTACCTTCTTTGTTAGTCAACCAGTATTCCTTCCTAGTCTGGTCAGTCTTTTCTATTTCCCATTTTTTCCTACACTCCTCCTTTCATTTGATGACTTCCTGGACTTCTGCATTCCACCACCAGCTTTCCTTATGTACCTTATTTCCATACCTGCCTTGGCCACATATCAGTTCTGTAGTCCTCACGCATGCTGTTCTGAAGCACCGCCATTCTTCTTCTTCATCTCCACATATTTCCTCCTCTTCTTTGGGTGCTGAATAATTCATTCAACTGTTATACTTTCTCTCCAGTCCACTTCCAGGTCTTCAGCCTGGTTTCTGCTGACCTTAGAGCCTTCTCTGACCACTGCTTGCAGCTGACTGTGACAACCAGTGGTTTATGCTGTGGGCTGACCGTTTTACTGGGGACGACTTTGTAATCACTGACTCTACCCCAGTATCCTTTCCTTACTGGGAGGAAGTCTACCTGAGTTGAATGTTAGTCACTCTTGTATGTGATCTTGTGACTGTCTCTCTTTCTGAAGCATGTGTTGGCTACTATTAAGCCATTTGCCAGACAGAAGTCTAGAATGGCTTCTCCTTCTTTATTTCTGTTGCCCCACCCATGTGGGCCAAGGCAGGCCTCATATCCTGTTCTGTCTCTCCCAATATGTGCATTTAAGACAGTCATTATCAACACTAATTCATGTTGTTGTACTTTATCTAGTAGATCCTGAAACTGCTGTTGGAATTCACTCTTTCCCTCACTATCACAGCCCTGCTGTGGGGCATAGGCTGAGATTATGAATACTGCCCTGTCATTACACTGGCGTCTGACTGCCTTGAGTCTGTCATTAATTCTGACGATATCCCTCACTGCCTTCTGAAGCCTCTCTCTCACCACAATTCTTACACCATTTTAGCCTGTCCTCCTCCTGAGTATTAGGCTCTGGATATCGAGCCAAGTGGCTTCACTGCACTGCTCTTCCATCTTGTCTCTTCCACAGGACGTCCAGCCTCCCCCATACCATCATGTCATCCACTTCCAAGCTGGATCCTGTCAGTGAACCTACATTAAGTGTAGCAATTCTCATTTTATGTTTGGCAGGTTGACTGGTTTTACATCCAGCTTTCGCTCAACAGAGCTATCCCAGGTAACCCAGTCTGGGCAACTAGACACTGGCTGGCCAGTAATTTATGGTGGGCACACACTGGCCAGTAGGGGTATATACACCTCTCTCACTGTTAGCCTGGATCCCTGGTGTAGGTCAGAGTAGGCCAAGTCTTTAACCCACTTATCACTGGCAAGGCAACTACCCATGCCCAGTGGCGGCATTACACCTAGAGCCATATTTTACACCATCAGGTGGCTAGCCCCTGCCACAGCATGCAGACTGCAGTCCATGTTTTCCTATCTTGAGGATACTGCACACCACAGCAGATGCCCAAAATGCTTGGTCTGTACAATTCTTCCCCTTATAAGGCACAGTGTGGAGTCTGTGCTGTTGCCCACAGCTCCATTCATTGATGAGTTTGAGAGGGAAACACTCAGCACATCTTTTGGAGGTGGGAGAAATCCCACAGAGACACAGAGAGAACATGCAAACTCCAAACAGGCATTGGCCGGAGGTCAGGATCGAACCTTGTACCTTTTGCATGAGAGGCAAAGACCTTAACCATTATAACAACATTTTCATCTGCATTAATCTATAATTTAACTGTTTATTTCTGTTGTGCATGCAATAACAGAGCATGTAGATGCTATTTAGCCCTACTGGCTACATTAAAAATACTGTATAGTGGCAAGGCTTTTTCAACCTGTCATCATAACAGGAGTGTTGTACTTTTTATTTTACACACAGCAGAAGCTCTGCATTCTTCTGCACTGAATGTATGGATGCAGTACTGTGGCTATTTTGTCACAAAATGTATGCACTATCAACAGAACAAACAGCATTCCATTTTTAGACAAAGCTGCTAACTTGAGAACAGCATTTTACTGGAAATTAGCAAAACAGTCTCTAAAATAGCCATATTTATCCAAGAATGGTTAGTTTAGCATCACACTCATTATCTCTTTTGGCCAACACAGGAACTTAGTCACCAGCGTTAACACAGAAATAATGTTTTTCCCCAATGATAGAGGTAAGCCATATTTACAAATCTCAAAAATAAAGAAATAAAGGAACAAATTGCATTTATGATGTATTACCGTCGCATAATCTTTTTCAGCAGTTTATGCTCATGGAATTTAACACAGGGCATCTACACAACAAAAGTGACAGAAGTATAGATACAGCAAGACTTAACTTAAACTGGATAAAAAGGGCTTATTTATGACCGTTGTGAGAATAGCATCACTAGCGTAAATAAATTCATACACAGAGCACAATGGTACTGTGTATAACTGCATACATTCTTTGACGTGTAACCTCCTTCACTGAGCCATTCTAGCAGAATTTCAAGCGGTTCTTCAATGTTTGCCGAAATGCACCTGGTTGAACCTACCCACATGTGAGCTGGGAATCTACAGTAAAGAGTGAGGGGCTCGACTGGATGAGCAACTGAAAAAATGTTGTTTTGGGCAACCGATTTACCCAGATTTAATTTTAGGTCTTTTCACTGAAAATAGTACAATGTATCTTTACTTATCCCATAAGAACACATTCCTCTTGTTATATGCAATGGAATGTATTTTTGAATACTTAGCATTAAGTTACAAAATAAAATAGACATTCTTTCTGGAATTGCCCTAGTTGTCTGCAGTCTAAATTATAGCAGACTCAATGCACTGGAGAAATATATGGTGTACTGAGCATGCTCAGTACTCTTCACATTTCACAAAGAAATGCTATTGTCATCAGCAAGATTTTGTTTGTGAATTAGAATGGTGCATAAGACAGGACATGTTTCGTATGCATTGGGATCACACTCATTAATCTTCCTAACTATCTTTCTATCTCTTCTAATGTGCTCTGTGTTATAGACCTCTCACAGGTTTGGGAGTTGTAATCGGCATTTGTCAACTATCTTCACATTGTCGAGAGTTTTTCATCACAGAAAATATTAAATGAGGTGCAGCAGCAACACCCTCTGGCACAAAACCAAAAACTGAAGCTCATTAGGGGCATCCGGTATGTTGTCTTAAAATAAAACAAAGGGGGTGACAACCAATAGAAATACTGTCACTATAAAAAAAATAGTTTGAAGATAACTTTCCTCTGCTGTTATCCACAAAATGAAATACAACAACTTTGTTTACATGTACATCTACAGTACATTACACTGCTGGAACAATTGATAAGGGAAAAAAGCATATTTTGCTGACCTCCTAAAATGACAGACTGAAAACCGATCACTGGCTGCTCCTAAATGTTAAGTCGTGGAAGAGATTGATGCTACGGAGCAGAGCACAGACAAATCAAATTGATGACTGGCTGACTGGTGAAGGGTTGGGTAACACAACAGGGAGAAGAGGAGTAGTGCTACACAAAGGAGACAGCCAATGAAAGTATTGCTGGTTATATTAAAAGATTAGAGATGGCATTACAGTCCATATGAAATCATTTGCAGACGAATAAGGGGAGGAAGTGAGCTACACAAATTATTCAGCAGAAAAGGGGAATTGTTGTTGATGGGACTAATTGTGTGTCCTGGATATTAATGGGAACATGTAGGTACAGATGTTCCCAGGAGTAAGGCCTAGATCAGAATAGATTTAGTAGAGGGGCTCTGCCTAAGACAGTAACTGCTTGAGACCTGCTGGCTCTGCAGTTTCTGGGGAAAAAGTGACAAGCCAAAGGTGTCATGCACAACAAACATATTGAATATTAAGTCACAGAGAGTTAGGGCACTGGTATTTGAGATCAGAATGGTAGAATAGCTCAAGAGCAGATGAAACCCACAAAAAATAAGCCAAGAAAGAATGGCACTACTGAAGTTATGGTCACAAAGGAAGTGAACCATTACATAAAGTACATAAAAAAATCAAAATTAATCTAGCACACAGAACTCAACATATGGAACTCAAAATGTATACAGAACTCACAGAAAATGTACAGGTTAAAACAAATAACTAATAAAATCAGTTGGCATAGCAAAATCCAGATATTACAAAATGTAATAAAACATTTCACAAATTCTTAAAATGTCAAGGAACCTACACAGACCCTGCTAAAGCTGCAATGGTAGGAAAATGTGAATATCATTTAATTAGTCTTTGCAGGACAAGACAGAAGATGAGGAATATAGAAAATCCATTTCATAAATATGCACATGAATTCAATGTTACTCAAGTGACGGGTTTTGAGAATAATCATAAAGCCAAATGGTAGCTATACTAGGATTCTAAAATAAATAACACCACAACTAATAAAACCATTCATTATACATTTTGTAAACAACTCAATGCAGGATTATGAAACATGTAAAAAAGAAAAGTGATTTCCTTGACCCTGTTGTGTGCTAAAATAAAGTAATACTATTTAACTAACATACAGAAGAACAACTGTAAACCATGACTACTGAACTAAATTAACAATATTACCAGAAAATTATGAGAAAGAAATCAAATGATTTATCCTTTATAATTAAAGCTGTATTAAAGGTATCTTGCTGTGAAAACCAAGTGTGTGAGAAGGGGACAGGTACACAGGTGGAGTGTGATGGTGAACATGTGTTTTCTTTATTTCTGCAAAAATAAAACAAAGGGGGAAGCATATCTTTTCAGATTGGATTCTGGAAGATTGGTCAATAACCCAAGATCAGATACTGAGAACTTAGCACAAGCTGAATGAAGGCCCTAACATCACTAAAAAAACTATTACATTTCGAGTCAGAGCATGCTACACATACAAAACATGATGACAGTGCATACTGTACATACACAACATGAATTGGATCACACAGTGTAGTGTGGCACTGGGGAACACTGTTCATGCACAGTATGGCTACAGGCAAGGACGCCCGCAGGCAGGTGCAAGGGGGTGCACTTGCACCCCCCTGGAACCGGCTGATCAAGAAATTCATCATATTTTAATAAAAAAATAAAAAGTATTTTAAAAGTATTTTAATTTAAAAAAAAGTTTTTTTTAAAGGGTGTTCCTTTTTAAGAACGCCCTTTGCATCCCGTCCAGTCGCACAGACACAGAAAACGAAAACAGGTCGCAAATACCTGTTTTATCTGTGCGACTGATGGTTTACATCTTTGTCTTTCGCGCCTGCTGGGAATTTGAATTCCAGAGGACGTTCGGATTGCTGGGACGAAGTGAGAGGTAGGTGTGTGAGTGTTATGTGTTTATATACCGAGGGTCATTTTTCTGTATCTGCAAGCTATCCTGGTGCTTTTGGCTAATATTCAGTTTGCTAGATCATAAACAGTACAGATATGATTTCAGGAACAGACATTGGCTGGGGTTTTATACATGAAATAAGTACTTTTTTTTTCTTGAAAAGCAGAGAAGTGCACGATCATATATACAGTACTTTTTTCAGCATAGTAAGTAGTCTGTATTGTTACCCTTTAAAGTCTGAACTCTTTTTTTTTTTGTTTTGCTTTGAAAAATTATTTTTGTTCTTGAATACCATGCATTCCTGTATTGACAATGATAATGGTCTAGATGTCTGGATCAATGTTCTACTCTGGTCAGCAAATAAAAAGACATAAAACAAAATAAATTCTGGTGGGTAGTGCTGATTTGACAGGAAAAGGAGAAAGATTGCTGGAAATCATATCCTATGGCATTTTTTTAATTCGTTTTAACTGTAGTAGCAAATTAGTCAAGTAACTTCAAGACACTCAACAAGCTAATGACATATTCAGTAGTCAAAATATCTGGCCCTGACTGCAGTATGTAACTAGTGGTATTTCCTCTTGTGACATACTCAGGCTAGCAGATTTTATTTCATTCTTGCACTCAGCTGCATGTGTGCCTACTTCCTGAGCACTGCTTGGTGTTGCGTTTTGGGCTAGGAAAGTCAGCCGGATCCCTGCACTGTTCACTGGCTTTCTATCTCTTCTGCCTTTTAGATCTTGATCCTGATGATTGTCATGGAAATGAGCAAGTAAGTTCCTTTGTTCAGTGCCTAAGAAGGGGAAATATTCCAAGTATTCTTGCTGTAGCCAAAGCTTGCAGGGATCCGCACCAGCACTATCTTTACTGCTTGGGAAAGGAGTACTACGTAAAGCATTGCTGTAAATTCTAACACCACCATCTGATCATCCAGTGATGTAGACGAGAGAAGCTCTAAGTCCGTCTCAGTTCTCTAAATTTGGCAGCTGGAAGGTGACTAGTGCAGGGGCCAGCAGAAGAGTTCTTAACAGCCAGTACCTGAGAAGTGTTAAGAACGTAATCTGTGACATCTTTTTGCAAAGTCCAGCTGTGAGGCAGCCTTGTTCACATCGCATTTCATAAGTTTGCTATTAATTAGAAAACAGTAAAGCTCACCCATATTGGCAGTTGACAGTGAGAGGTTTGTAAGAGATGCATCTTTAGCAATCACCTTGGGGAAGTGCATCCCAGGGCATCACATTTCCCATGATTGTATACCTAGAGCATTCATTCCTCAGGTTTGCTCCACTGGAGTGTTCCATCACATTCACTTGGAGAGGTCTTGGTGGTTGCACATGGAGACTAATGAAGTATTTTCGCAGGATTCCCTCTGAGTTCTGTAAAGCTACTGGACAAGTTGCAGTATACTTTGTTGGATTCTCCTCTCTTATGTGTAAAGCATGTGGATATGGCTCCAACATTTAGATGTTCATCAGCTCAGTGGCATCTGGTGGGACCTGCCATTTTGGGTCTGAAAGTGCACCCATAATGAACACAGGCTGATGACACAACCAGACCTGTTGTACACCTTTCTTGATGGGTGCCTGTTGAATGTGTAGGAATCATGACTGCAAAGATCAGAACGGCAGAGCTGTAAGTGTAAGTATTATAAACTATATGCATGAATGTATATGTACATACATGCACACACACAGATAAATATGTATGTATGACATACACACAAACACACACACATGTATGTATAGATATGCTACCATGGGTCTTGCAGGAGGGTATGTCTATCATGTCTGTATTGCGGGACTCGATGTTGCATTCTGTCAGTACAACTGTGTCAGGATAGTTGAACTTTCCACTGTGTGATTCCTTAAACCTGTTCCATTAGAGGCAAGTTGCATACATTGTGCCTTCATTAGATTTGTATTATAGTTGTTGAGGCAATTGATAGACGCTGATGGTTTGACATGTTCAAACTATATTAGTAAAGGAAAGAAGTTATTCAGCAGACGAGTAGATTTTCTTTGAATAAATCATTGAGTATACTTTAATCTTGTTTGGAATAAAAAGAAGAGAAACTTAGAGGAGTAGCCAGCAAATGGGAAAATTAAATGTATACACTTATAATGCATTCATGAAAAAACTGAAGTAAATAACAGTCTTTGAGTGTAAGCGACATCAAGTTTGATAGGAATGCATAGACAGACTGGTTGAGATTAATTGTGGCTCTATTATAACTGATGAACCTTTGCAGTCCTTCAGATTGGAAAATGACACTGAAATTAAACTTCATAAAGATATTGAGAATGTAAGTTCTCAGCAAGTTTATACTGTGCAACGTAATATCTGCAGTTGGGTAAAACTGAAGGAGGGGAAGGTGTTGGTGAAAGGATTCATTCTGTCCACTGAGGATATGAAGGACATCAATCAAACAAACCCAACCTTGCAAATTGGGTCTGTTTCAGTCGTTATAAATAGGAGATTCGATGCAAAACTAGATATGTACAGTTCTGGCCCTGCCATATACCTGGGAAACATTGACTTGGTAACAAGTAGACACTAGTCTGGATGTCACAAGCAGTAGTTACAGTTGCATGATAGCATAGTGTCTTAATGAAAAATTAGGACAGGGTGATCAGGGACTATGTTCAAAGCTAGTGATTAAACCAGGTTTGATAACAATCTGTCCTTGAATTCTTATTGTTGGATGGGACGTTTGTCTCAAACACTCTGTACTTTCTGCTGCACAGATTTATTCTATATAAGATTCAGATGCATAATCTGAGGTTTGCATAGAAATGGAGAAAAGGGAAAATATGCTGTCACAAAAGGAAATTCTGACAGTCCAGATATCTGGAATTTTGTAAATAATTCTGTCATTTGTGAATATTGATATGATTCATACAGAAGTCTGTGTAAAGGTGTAAAGTACTGAGCTAAAATGTAACCACAGCATGCCCTGCCAGCTTAGAATATAAATGTATATAAACTATTGTAATTGTGTAAATGTATATGTTTTAACAATTGAAACTAGAACATAGTTGTGTCCTAGTTGCCTGTTGCACATTTTTGTGCATGTTGTGAACTTGTGAGGGAATGATACTGTCAGTTTTACTTTTTTTTATGGGGCTGCTATCAGCCATTAGGGATAGAGTCGTATCAGCATCCATGTTAACTAGTGCCTGCCTGGAGGTGGCCTTACCGAAGGTATAACTGCTTGAGTCTAATTTAAGTTTGGCCTGTCAGACGTCACCCGTTATTTCTGTAGTAGTATGTAGTACTTCTGCTCTGCTCCTGTGTCCACCCCTTGTTAGAGAACTGTGCCACAACTGTTAACAATTAGTTCCAGCTGGAGTGTTTTGATGTATACCTGAACTTTTTGCCGTCTGCTGAAATACATGCCTGCACCAGATTGAGTTGTGCTACTGTTTTCTATCTGTGCATATTTCAAATGTTTACATGTAGTTACTAGTATTTTTTTATTTAAAGTATGTATGCACCCTAAGTTCAAAAGTTTTCAGACACTGTGGGATTGGGAGTTTCCATAACTTCAATTGTGCTACGTATAAATAATTTGGTTTGAAATTTGGAACACTTTTTATTGGATTTTGCCCTGATGTGACAAGACATTGGCTGCTGGTTAAGTTTTATAGGTTGTTACTCTTTCTGAATAAATATTTTTTATATTTTTTCTTAGAATATGACGCTGCACTCAAGTTTAGAGATGGGTTAGTATTTGGAATAGTAAACTTTCAAAATATGAAATGTGACTAATTAGATATGTTTATTTTATTAAACGTAGGGTTTTGTTTATTTAGTAGCTGTTGCCTGACCCTGCTGAAGGTGAAGCTCCAGTAGGTGCATTGTAAAATCCATCTTGGCCAAATAAAGGTATTGATTGCTTCACCTTTGTGTTCCAACTTCTCCCCATATGCAGTTGGTTAAATAGGAAATGGCAAATAAAATATTTTGCAGTACTTATCAATAGAATTATGTTGTGCTGTTTGCATTGTTGTCACATCTTCAAGAAGTGATGATTTTTGCTGGTGATTTCATTCTACCTTAATTGATAAGGAAGTCCCAAACATAAATATTTTTTTTGAGAGTGGCTAGCATTACAAATCACAGGATGTCAGACCAAAGTGGGGGAGTTGTTGTTGTTAACTGTTTTTAATTACTTCTTACTTTGAGGCAGAAATCTGTTTTCTTAGTAGATTAATACATACTGTAATGAACTGTTGTGTTGGTCGCAGTCAGGATAATCTGTTTTCTTAGTAGATTAATAGATATTTTAATGAAGTGTTGTATTGGTCGCAGTCAGGATGGATTAACATTGTCTTCTTCTGCAAGCAGTTTACTAAGGTGAGAGTATGCAAAAACTATATACATAACTTTGTCATGGAGAGCATAACATTTACTACAGGTTTAAAAAGACATGACTTACTAATTTACAGATATGCAGAGACATGCACAGTATGTTTAACTGTTATGTTCTGGTGTGTATGCATTTTTATTATATGCTGGATTCTTTATTGCTGCTTATCGAGAAAAGCTGTTTTCTGGAGTCTAAAGGTTAGAAAGAGGTGTTTTATATACTTCAAGGATTGTGACAATTTATGAGCAGTTTACAAATTATAAAGCATTATCTTCTTCCCCTGTCGTACTGTATTTTTATTTAATTTTTTTATCAGTTAACATTAAGTAATGTGCATTCAGTTACAGAATAGTATAGTAAATTCACAGAGAGACATTGTTTGGTTTCTGTTACATGATGTACTTTTTTTTTTTAATCCACGTAAAGGTCAGATATGTTTTTATTTTACATTTGTTTACCGGGGAGGTCCAACTGGACAAAGCTGTCCATTTTCAGCAGAGGCCCAGCGAGAAAAGCTCCAGAACAATTGCTAACATACTATACATAAGATATTTACATGAGCATTGTGGTTTACACAGTTATAAAATATAGCATATGTATGTTTGCATAAGATATTTACATAAACATAGTGGTTTAGACATACAATTAAAAGTATAGTAGGTAGTAACATATGATTGTTCATACAGTATGTTTAGTACAGATAATGTTGAAGCTGTACTAAAGGTAATTCAAGAAAGGAAAAACTAAAAAACACTAGCCAGATTGTCAAATCAGGAGAATAGACAAGTTCATGTGAGGTTCATTGACATTTTAAGGGAAACTGTGAAGACTGTGCATAAAGCACATATTCCTATCCAGAATTCATACCTCAGTCTCAACCTCTTAGAGCAAAAAATCTGGACAAAGCCTAAAATGATGGGGGGACAAATAGGGACAGATTTTAAATATTGCTCTTGCAAACTTAGAAAGTTGATAGAATTAATAGGTTTTGCATTAGCATGACATTTCTGAAGGATGTGGAGTCTTAAACTCAAATGTTTATCATTGTTTAATGACTTCAATCCTCAGCTATTTGCCAGAAAAGTACAGATTTTAGGAGGAACACACAAACAATATGAGGCAAAAATCTGGACATTCTGCAAAAATCTGGACAGTTGAGAGGTTTACGTTTTCCTTGCATAAACATGTACAAACGCAAAAATCAAATAGTTTTATGTATTTATTTTTTGTTGTTGTCCAGGTTAGCATGATGCACATGTTAATCATTGGTGTAGCTGAAACACATCAGAAAATGTTTTTTTTTTTAATCCCATACCTGACACTTTATTTTTTTTTTTTTTGTTCAGTAACATCATTGATAGAAGATCTGCAAGATATTGACTGCAGAGGTAGTAGTAGCCCATCTGATTCTTTAGGTTGTCTTATAACTTCAAAGCCAATGCATCAGACAAGAAGTAAGCATTCAGATATAGTAGCAATATGGTATAGTTCATTACTGATGGCAATTCGTTTTCAGAATTCTTCACATTGTAGGTTTTGCATCATTTTAGGATGCAGATAAAATAAGTTGAACTGAGCAGTGTTACTGGTGGAAAAGCGAGACGTCAGTGAAGAAACTAATGAGTCACGATAGGGGTATAAATACTTGTTCTGTAATAATTCTCAAAATCCACACCTACTGTGTTTGCTTGGTGTGTCAACTTCAAATCCTTAGCAACACTAACTCAATACCAAGATTATCTGCTAGTGATCTTGCCTTACTGAGAATGTCATTCCTAAAGTGCTCTTCAGCATGGTTGTGGTGCTCCTTGAATATTTCAATGAGTCTGTTGATGTTTTCTTGAACCTTTACTATACAAGTTGAACAGACTGAAACATATGGGCAACAGGCTCAAGAACTGATGAGTAATTTGCAATAATAAAGAGAGAAATCACAAATGTGCATGACAAGCAAGCACTGAGTAACATATGTGCATTTTGTCTGGTTTCACCAGTAGTGCTCTTCTGAAGATCAGCCAGGTAGTCAAATATTTTCTCAAAGTTCTGACTAAACACACGAATGGATTTATATTTCTCGGTCCATCATGTCTCACACAGAAGAGGTATATTTGGTACCAATGCTCGTCGTTTTGGACTGTCATGGGCAAAAGTAATAATCTTCTTGATAACACCAACAGTACTACGTATTTCAGGAACATCATTCAGCTCATTGACTACAAGGTTTAGTCTATGAGATGCACAGTGGATAAAGGCTGTTTTTGGATACTTTTCACAAATCTTTACCTGACCACCATTCTGGATGCTTGCCATTATTGACCAGCCATCATAGCCTTGACTGAGTAATTTTTCCAGGTCTAGACCGCACTTTATGCATTCACTGACAATGATATTTGATACAGACTGTGCATCTCTCACAACAATGGGAACAAAAACCGCAAACTCTTCTCGAATACAATCATCATCAACAAACCAAATGCCCAATAACAACTGCTCAATGTCTGAGATATCTGCAGTTTCATCTGCCAATACACTAAATCCAACTGCCCTGTTTGCTGCACAAACAATCTCTTTTCGAAGTACATGTTTGTATTCTGCCAACAGCTCATTTTGCACCCTATGGGATGTGCACCAAGCATTTCCTGCAGCTGTTTCACTGTGCTGTTTCAGCATTGTGTCACCAGCTTCAATACGAAAATCTAACAAGTAACAAAAATTTCCACCAGAGCCTTCTTTTCCACAGAGAGGAATGTCAAGGGTTGCACAGTAAATAATGGTAGATACAATTGGTTCCAATTTATTTTGGTTCTTTGCAATTTGTTTTGCTACTGCTGCATCTAGCTGTGGAATAACAGCTGTTTCTGGCTTCTGTCACGTTCGTGTATGAGAACAATTGGAAGCATCTTCAATAGAACCTTTGTGCCATGATGATTGCATGTGATTTCTTGCAAGACTCATTGAAGGCATTATATTTTGTGCACACACTAGTGATAAAGCTGCCTTGCAACCCATGGTGAAGTGACTGAGGAAATAATACACAAGTTAAGCAGAGTGGGCCTTTCAAGAGAGGAGAATATGCAAGCCACGGTGAGTACTGAGAACAACCAACTATATCTGAATATAGCTGGTTAATAAATAATGACATGCATTTCAGTTTCAGACTTTATATCATTCAGAAAATTCATTCTAACACAAATCCTTTTATTCTAGCAACTTTCAAATGTGTTCCTAATTGTGGGCCTTTATCCCTAACATTATAACAGGCATTGTCCAGATTTCTTGTATTAACAGATTGAGAGGTATGGTGTGTGTGTGTCTGTATGTATGTATAAGAAGGAGGAAGCATGCCCCTCAGCTGTCCAGGTTTTTGGAGAATGTCCAGATTTTTGCCCCATATTCCTCCTAAAAAGCATTGAAGTTGCTAAATAATGACAGACATTTGAGTTTTAGATGTCATATCCTTTAGAAAAATGCATACTAACATAAATCCTGTTATTCTAGCAATGTTCTAAGTTCATGAGAGCAATATTTATAATCTGCTCCTATTTATTTTAGGCTTTGTCCAGATTTCTTGCACTAAGAGGTTGAGGTGTGTGTTAGAGAGTGAAATGTCCTAAAGTTAGCAGGTGGAATTTATTTTCAAGTGCATTTTCAAGGAATTGTGAGCTTCAAGGGAAGATAATTTTACTGCTGCTCATGCTAAGCCTGCTTAAAATGTGCAACTGTTTTTATTTAGCAAATGGTATCACTATTGTGGTATAGAATTTTTAAAGCAGCACAGCAGGTAGCATACTTACATCTTGATACAGAGGGCTATAGGTTCTACTCCCATGTATGTCCTCCTTTGGATGAGATGCTTAATAACTATGAACTTGTTTTTCAGCTTGCCACCCATTCCCTATTGCAATATACCAGCTTACCATTTTTTTAATATAATGTAGGCAATTTATTCTTCAAGGGCAGCAGGCACTGAATTTGTAGATGACACACTGAAAAATAAAGTTGTTTTCTACCAACAACTTCTTCACTGGTTTCAGATCTCAATGTGGAATTATTCAGATGAGTTTTACTTCTGCAAAGATTCTGCATATTGATTGATATTGGTGGATTGTATGACAGAAGTTTGAGTAGAGTGGCCCTTTATGGTTGAAATGTTCTGAATTGGGCAGGTTGTCATTACTGGTTCATATCATATGATTTGCTTCATTGCTTAAAGGAAAAATGTTCAGAACTATAAATTTAAAACACACTCTAACAAGTGGTACTGTATTATACAAGGGATATAATTCAATTATTATATAGTATAATTAATACAGTCAGGAAGGTGAATCAAATAACTTTTGCATGGTTCTAAAAATCTGTGCAAGGAGCCTATGATTTGAAAACAGCCCAAAGGTAAATTTACCCTGACACTGGCCAGATGCATTTCCTTTGAAAGCGAGTTTCAATGTTGTTTCAGTGAATGTGGGTTTCAAAGGTAGAGAAGTTTTAATGCTAAACCTCTTTTTATTGTAAGACTATTGCTTTGTTTAGGTTTAGTAAATGTCTATCAGTGTTTGTGCTATAAAATTTTAAATAAAAGTTGTAAATGAAATCCAAATATCTGTAATCATTGTAGAAGTAAAGCATAAAACAATATGCACACTGAAAGATTTAAACAGTGTCTATGACAAATGGAGAAAAATAGCCAAGTAATGGGACACTGGAATGGCTGCATGGGTGGGGGTGGGGGTAGGGTGGTATGGGCAGGGGCAGCAGAGGGGTGGGGCTGTGTGGGAGGGGCTTGGGTTTGCACCCCCCTGCAAAAAATCCTGCGGGCTCCCTTGGCTACAGGGTACACTGCTTATGCACAACACTGCAGCACAGCACACTGCAAATGCATAAAATGGCACCAGAGCATAGTGCGTATGTCCAACATGGCAAAATATCACACTGTACATGCACAACATAGCCCCAGAGCACAGTGCATGTGCACAACATGGCAGAACAGCACACTACACATGCATAGCATGGCACCAGAGCATAGTGCATGTGCACAACATAGCAAAAGGGCACATTAGAAATGTACAACATAGACCACAGCACATGTGCACAACATGACAAAAGAGTCCACTGCACATGTAAAATATGGATCAGATCATGCAGTGGAGTGTGACACTAAGGAATACTGTTCATGTACAGCATAGCTACAGGCTACACTGCATATGCACAACACTGCAGCACACTGCAAATGCATAAAATGGCACCAGAGCATAGTGCATATGTACAACATGGCAAAAGAGCACACTGTACGTGCACAACATAGCCCCAGAGCACAGGGTATGTGCATAACATGGCAGAAGAGCACACTATACATGCATAGCATGGCACCAGAATGTAGTGCATGTGCACAACATGGCAAAAGGGCACATTACAAATGTACAACATAGACCACAACACAACCATGTGCACAACATGATAAAAGAGCCCACTGCACATGTAAAACATGGATCAGATCATGCAGTGGAGTGTGGTACTGAGGAACAATGTTCATGCACAGCATGGCTACAGGCTACAATGTATATGCACAAGACTGCAGCACAGCACACTGCAAATGCATACAATGGCACCAGAGCATAGTGCATATGTACAACATGGCAAAAGAACACACTGTACATGCACAACATGGCTCCAGAGCACAGTGCATATGTACAACATGGAGAAGGAGCAAACTGCACATGCACAACATGGCATCAGAGCATACACTGGGGTAGATGGTACAAAATTACCACCTAGGCAAAGGACAAATAATTATGTCACAAACTTTGGAAACAATGACCAGCACTGTGCAAAGTTAATAGTAAATGATATCAAATACTCAGACCCAGAGGATCTTCCCAATTTACTAGCAGATAAATTTAGCTCAAACTTCACCACCTCTCCCCTCCTACATTCCCACATGTACACCCCATGAATTTCATATGAACAAGTCCTCAAGCCACTAGCCAAGGCCAAGAAAACTGCTTCAATTGAGTTGGATAACACACCAGGCTGCTTACTGGTTATCCTGAAACAAGACCTATCAAACCCCATACAGAAGCTATTTAATTAAAACCTCCAAACAGGCTTTTTGTCAGACAAATGGAAGACAGCAGCTGACATCCCCATGCATAATGGTGGAGTGTCAATGAACCCAGGAAATTATAGTCCCATAGGTCTGTCCAGCCTCAACTGTTAGATTACTGGCAGGATCATTAAAAATAAGGACATAGATAACCTACAAACTCTTCAACCAAGCCAAATTAGACTTGTTAAGGGCAGATCTGGCCTACTAAAACTGACTTTCTTCTTTGAGAAGGTTACTGAAGCAATACAAGAGGGTAAATCAGTGTGCACACTGTATATCTGGACCTCGCAAAGGTATATGACACCAACTCACACTCAGATATGTCTTTAACACCACTGTGGCTACTAGGACAAAGGAGAGCTTGCTGCTGCAATTTATTAATTTCAGAAAAAGCTAAAATAAATGATTAAAGGCACCACTTCTTGCATTCAGACAGTCAGTTATGTATGTTATTTCTAGCACAGCTGTACTAACTTGGGCCATGAGATATGTTGCCTTTGTCTATTATGGCTGGAAGTGAGATACTGATTTCATGTGCAGACTTGGATCATCACTTCTTTATGTAATAATGTAACTATGCTCTGGGCTGTGCAGATGTGGACCATCAGTTCTTTATGTAATAATGCAACTATACTCTGTGCTGATGATGCCTAGATTTGGCTTCACCCCATTTGAGTTAGTCCCATCTACTCAGCTTCCCCCTTCAGCTCCATTTTGTTTTGAAGTCACCACACACATGAGATCCACCCCCTCATCCCTGCAATATTCTTAGCAGACACCTGTGCAGGATCAAATTAAAAAGCCTATGTGAGGTCCAGGCAGAGCCTGTTTACCAGTAATCCATTTTTATATTTTCTTGTAAACCAGTCATAAATCTGTATCAGGTTTGATTGACAGCTCTTTGTACCTATGATTGCATGTTGTTGCTGTTTGTCACCCTGGACATTATCATCCTCTAGGAAATCAGCTACCTTTCACCTACATCTTCAGTGACGTTTTCTTGTATTTTGAATGCTACAGTTCTTTGTGTAATTTCCATTTCCTATATATATTTACTTTATTCAAGCATTAACAATTCCTCTAGGCAGAATGATTACATTTGGATTATAAAAGGGAACCCACGTTCATTACACAAATTTAGTGCACTTATATTTGCTAGAAAATCATGCCCTGAAAAACAGTGTGCCTGCACAAAACACATTAATAAATAAATATGAATATAAGAAGATTACTTTTACATGGAAACGCTGCATTACATACTGAATATAAGTACAGATATACAGCAAAATTAGTGTATAAAGTAACAGTCTCAAAAAGGGCCACAAATACAGAAATGCAAACGACCTGCCAAGGATGCAGTCCCTGCTTATTAACTTTTCTCCCACAAGTGCAAGACTACACATGTCATTGTGTACATACTCACACACACACACACACGTGCACAAACCAACACTCTCCAATTATTTTCATTAGTTCAGTGCAAACACAAAATAACATTTATTACATTAGTCAAAGTGTTCAAATTAATATGTGCAAATATTAGTAATTTACTTTATGTAAATCCTATAGAATTCCTTTCTAGACTCAGAATAAGAATCAAACAGTCTTTTAAAAACAAAAGCACTTACATTATTGCCTAAATATAAGGTTTTCTTTAACAGTTTATTCTAACCTTGGATGAAGGAAATTAGCACCATAGTAAATTGTGTTTAATTCATGACCACCTTAAGAAACTGTCAGCTGGCATTAAAAATACCCAGTATCTGATTCTCTGCTGGGGAAGGTTCCAGTTATAATTTCTAGTTTTGTACATATTCATGTCTTGACATACAATTCTTTCTCTGGAAAGATCTGCTGCACTCTGAAAAGGCATTTAAATACCTCTGGCACCAAGGACATGTAGTGTTAGCTTTCCATATCCCACATTTACATAAGTAGCTACTAAACATATGAGCACTTCCCCATAATCAGTAACTCTTGGCTCCATTAGGCATCTAATATGCAGTAATGAAGTGCCTGAAAGCTGGTTATCTCCTTGAAGTGCTTTAATTTTATTTAGTGTAAAAACATCTGTGGGAGCTGACTGAATGCTGCCATCACAGTATACAAAAAAATATGCCAGCGCTCTGCACAATTCCAGCAGTAATGGCTGGTTCAGTATTCAGTTTGCTCCTACAGACAAACGCCACAAGAGATATAAATGCAATATCTATATAGATTCAGCTGACAATAAAGCTGTTTTGGGAAGTGAGCAAAAGAAAATGGATCTGTTGGTCCTTATACAAACAGAAAACTTAATCTGACATATAGCAGCCACCTTTTCCAATTGCACAACCACATGCATATGCAAGCACACACACAAGCAAACACATTTATAAAGCATCTCACTGCTGGTGCATGAAGGCCTGCTTTCATATAGATGAACAACATAGCAAAAGTTGTACAATTGTTCCTGACAATAAACAGTGTTGCTGTAAGCCTGATCTTTTAAGTCTTGGCCCCCATGACAGTGCAAAAAGTATTGCAACAGCTGTTCCTGTACATTTTCATTTCATCATCACCCTTCCTCAATGAAGTATCTCTTCCTGAAGTTGATCTTAATCAAGAGCGCTACATGCCAAGAATAATGCACTTCTGGTTTTCTTTTTGGTATTTCAGTTGAACAGCAGAGAGCTATCAAGATAAAAATGACCAAGGATTTTTTAATGACAATAACTATAAAAGTACTATTCCAGACTTACATTGCAAGAAAGCTGAAATGGGAAGGAAGTGTCTAGGTCACACAGTTAAGCACCGACAATTGCTCAATTACAGACTGCACAAAAATCAGTAACTATTAATGGGCAATTCTTTGCTCACCAGATGACCTTAAGTCATAATGAAGACTCATTTCAGGTAAAGCAGTTAGGGACTAAGAAGTCCATCCATCCATCCATCCATCCATCCATCCATCCATCCATCCATCCACAGCCCCTTTTTCCCATTTTTTGCACATAGAGCCGGGATGTCACTTCAAGAGTGACAACTATCTGGAGGCAAGGTTTACACCACCAGATGGCAAGCCTGCCATGGTAGTTCTTCAACACCACACAATCACATGTACACTCACATATGTGGCCAATTTAGAGTGTCCAGTCTACCTACTACATGTCTTTAGAATAAGCAGCTAAAAGGTTTAGCAATGTACCTGACTTTTAAATTTCACAAACTGTGCATTGGTCTGTGAATTAATCAAAACTTGAATAACCTATAACAGCTGAATAATAGCATAATCTGCTATGCATCAGTGTCAAATCAACTTGTCTGTGGAGTTACTGCAGTTTGAACATCGTTCTGTTCATTTCACAGCACCACTGTCACTGAGTGCAGCACAGCACTGTTCATACATTACTAGGGCAGTGCTTATTAACACCTAGATGGACTCATGGAAACCCACTTCTGCATGTAGTAAAGTGACCAGTCCCAGCTCATGGATGGTAATGCAGCTGTATGGAGTTTCCTAAATGATGAAAGCTGCAAGCAGATGGAAAGACAACTAATCAGCAACATGGAAAGCTGTATTAAAAACACCAGTGCACCACTGCGTTCCTTTACTATCAAACAAGTAATCATAAAGTACAGTTGTGTACAATAAATATAGATGTTCGAGTGTATTCACTGTTGCAGTCATTACATTTAGGGTTATCTGCTTGCAGGTAGCCCTCAGTCAGCCTGATTAATAAAGTATTGGGTCCTGCATCAGTTGCTGTCCCTTCTTCCATGACGTCAGGTCGTCAGAGGTATAAAACATGCAGCCAACACCATTACATCAGATTTTCTTGACCCAGATGTCAGGTGCCCCCCTAATGTGAAGCAATTAAATATAAAAATACAAAGATATACCTCCAACAAAAAAGCAAATACACCAAAAAGGCTTTTAAGTATAGTAAAGGAAAGTAGAGGTATAGTCAAAAAAAGTTAGGGGGCTGGAGGGAGGGTAACCAGGACTGCAACAGTGAATACACTCGAACATCTACATTTATGGTAAGTTTACACAACTGTACTATGTTCTTCATGTTTCACTGTTGCAGTCATTACATTTGGGTAGATTCCCAAAGCTATGGTTGGGAGGAGGAATTTAGATAGCATTAGGGCCAGCTATAAGGCCCTGCAAGACTGCAGTGGCAAAGCCAGCTCTGGATTTAGAGAAAATTGGCAAATGATAATGCTTGATGAAGGTATGTACAGAACTCCAGGTAGCAGCTTCTAGGATGTCCCTAGTAGGGACGCGTCTGAGAAAGGCTGTAGAGGTAGATGCAGCCCTGGTGGAGTGAGGTCTAATCCCCTGGGGGATAGGTTTTCCACGGTGCATATAGCAGAAATGAATGCAATGGCTCATCCATTTAGAAATGGTTTGCTTTGAAATAGCCTTCCCCTCTGCCCCTGCAGCAAATGCCACCAGCAGTTTTCAGATTTCCTTTGAGGTTTAGTCCTGTCCAAGTAGAATCTAAGTTGTCTGTTTCACATCTAAGGAATGCAGTATCCATTCCCCTTTATTCTGTGGATTGGGAAACAAGGTTGGCAAGTGAATGGACTGATTAAGAGCCACACTGGATACCACCTTGGGCATGAAGGATGGATTGGTTCTGAGGGACACCCAGTCCACATGAAAGATATTGAAAGGCTCCACTGCCATAAGGACCTGTTATTCAGATACCCTTCTAGCTGAAGTGATTGCTAAAAGGAAAGCTGTTTTCCAAGAAAGAAATTTTAAGTCTGCAGTAGCAGCTGGCTCGAAAGGAGGTAGAGTGAGTTTCTCCAAGACAAAGTTAAGGTCCCAGGCTGGGGTTGGAGCTCTCCTGGGTGATCTCAAATATTTGGCCCCTCTGAGGAACTGCTTGAGCAGTGGATGAGAGAAGAGGGGAGGTTCTGTGTTATAATGAGCTGAAATGGCTGAGGCATGGATTTTAATGGAGGAAAAAGACATGACCTTGTGAAGCATCTCAGTTAAGTATTGTAAAATCTGAGGTAAATTGGGCGCTGCTGTGCTCATCCCTTGAGATTGGTTCCAGGCACAGAATCTTTTCCATTTTTCAGCATAAGATTTTCTAGTACTAGGCCTCCTTGCTTCGAAAATTATATCCATCACATGTTTTCTGAGGGTGGGTAAAGGAGAGATTAAGTAATTAGCCAGGCTGCAAGGTTCAGTGTTAGAAGCTGAAGGTGCAGAATCTGGTTCTCCTGCTGAGACAGCAGGGAAGGAGTCTGTGGCAGGTGCCATGGAGATAACTGTGACACACTGCACAGGAGGGGGTACCAGTGTTAGCACAGCCAGTCTAGAGCAATCAAAATCATCCTTGGTTTGTCCTGCTTGATTTTTAGTAGTATTCTGGAGAGCAGAGGCAGAGGGGGGAAGGCATAGACTGATAGGTTTTTCCAGCTGAAGGACAGAGCATCCACTTTCCAGGCTTGCTTGTTGGGAGTCCTTGTGCAACATTTGTCCAATTGGTAGTTCTGGGGAGAGGCAAACAAGTCTATATCTGGGCTCCCCCATTTGCTTGTCAACATGTAGAAAATCCTTGGTTCCAGTTTCCACTCGTGTGGGTCCATGAGGTTTCTGCTTAGTCTGTCTGCCAGTGTATTTAATTTTCTTGGCAGGAATTGAGCTTGTAGGTGCACTTGGTAGCTCAAGGCTGTGTTCCACAATGCCATGGCTAGTCTGCAGAGGGGGTAAGAATGTGTACCCCCCGCTTGTTTATGTACCACATAACAGTGGTGTTGTCCATCTTTACCATTAGTTGTCCTGGAAGAATGTGGTCCTTGAAGGCTGTCAGAGCATTCTGTACAGCTAACATTTCTTCTTGATTGATATGCAGGTGCATTTGACTTGGGTTCCATTTGCCCTGAATGCACTTCCCTGCCAGGTGAGCCCCCCCATGCATATTCTGATGCGTCTGTTGTTAGGGTTTGGGTGGCAGGGGTGGTGTGAAAGGTAGTCCCTTGTTTTGGTGGCAGGCCTCTGCCCACCAAAGGAACTCTAGGTGTAGGCAAGGTATGATAGGAATCATTGTTTCTAGGTCTTGAGAATGTTGACACCATAGGCTTTTTAGATACCACTGTAGTTTCCTCATATGCAAACTTGCATATGAAATTAGAAGAATGTTGGAGGCCAAGAACCCCAAGGCTTGCAGTATTTGTCTTGCAGATAGCAGGAGTTTTGTGGCCACTTGTTTGAAGTAGGTTGTCAAATGAATTTGTTTCTCTGGTGTGAGGTAAGCCATCTGGGAAGTTGTATTCAAGCTTGCTCCCAGAAATATAATTTGTTGACAGGGTACCAGGTGTGATTTCTTTTTGTTTATGGTGTACCGAAGACAAGTTAGAACCCTTTGTACAAATGCCAGATAATTCAAAAGTATGTCCTGGCTTCCTGCCTGAATAAGACAATCGTCAAGGTATGGGTATATTTGAATATTTCTTTGCCTGCAAAATGCAATAATTGGAGCTAGGCACTTTGTGAATACCCTGGGCGCAGTAGATAAGCCAAAGGGCAGTGCAGAGAACTGATAGTGCATGTAGCCTGCTTTGAAGCATAGGTATCTTCTGCAAGATTACCTGATAAGGATGTGCAGGTATGCTTCTTTTGAATCTAGTGTTGCCAACCAGACATCTTTGCCTAGCATAGGAAGTAATTGGTGAAGAGTCAGCATCTTGAATTTTGGAATCTCCAAAAAGGTGTTTAGAGTAGACACGTCCAGGATAGGACACCATAAATTGTCTTTTCTGGGTACCAGGAAAAGTCTCGAGTAGAAACCTTGTCCCAGTTGAATAGCCCCCATGCGTAAGAGAGAAAGTACTTGTTTTTGGCCTCTGCCCACTGATTTGGGGGTAGGTCTGGCAACCCGCTTGGTGTTGGCAATGTGTGGAAGTGAAATCTGTATCCCTGGGACAATATATTTAAAACCCATTTGGCCTGGGTAATGAGTTCCCAATTCTTTGCATGAAGAGCAATCTTTCCCCCCAAAGGGGCAGTGAGTTGATAAGTGCTTGGAAATTTTAAAATAAGTCATTGAGACAGTTTACCATAGGGGGGAGTCTTATTATTCCCAGATTTAGAAGTGGAGGCCCCCCACTGCTTAGTTCTGTGTGTCCCCTGGGACTGAAACCTGGGGTTTTTGCTGTGTCTGGGTTTGGCTTGAGAAGACCTGAAAGGGGTTGGAAAGGACCAATTCTTAGAGGGCCAGTGCCTACTAAATCTAGGAGGCTGAACTTGTAAAAAATATTTAACAATTTGCATAGATTTAGCTTTATCTTCCATCTTTTTTAAGAACTTCCTCAGCCTTATTGCCAAACAGGTGGTCCTGATTTAAAGGAGCGTCCAACAATTTAGCTTTAACATGATCAGGCAGAGATTGCTCCTTAAGCCAAGCATGCCTTCTGAGCACATACCCAGTAACAGCAGCCCTGCAAGAGGCCTCTAATAAATCAAAACCACATTGCAAAGTATGTTTTCCAACTTGTTCATCAGAATGCATTAAATCCTATAATTCTTTATTTTCCACACAGTCAGGAATCAACATCATTTTCTGTTTAAGCAGTCCAATAACATGTTGCTGATACTTTAACATATGAAACTGGAAGTTTAAAGCCCTAATGGCCAAGGTTGCAGAAGTGTAAACTGTCTTACCCCATCTATCCAGCACCCTGGAGTCTCTATCAGAAGGGGCAGGATTTTTAGCAGTAGAAGCCTTAATGCCCTTGGGCCCCTGTGAAACAATCTCTGGATCTGCAATAGGATTTTTAAAAAGGAACTTGTGGGACTCAGGGACCCTGTAGTATCTGTCAGGTTGTCTGGGAGCAGGAGGCAGGGAATCAGGGGCCAAACTAGATTCCGAAAAAGCATCATCAGCAATGTCTAGTGCAGGAATAATAGCTAAAGGCCTATGCTGAGGTAGGAGAAGGAAATCCCTAAGCCTCTTTTTTGAATCAGAAAAATCCTGGCTTTCCCAGTGGAAATGCTCCCTTAGAGTATGTAAGGTTTCCCTAAAAGAAAAATCCTCAGGAGGGGAAGCAGAGGGAATGGAGTCCTCTGCATCAGAATCTTCATAAGTAGATAAGGGCAAATCCAGATCATCAAAAGAATCAGAAAAAACAGACTCCTTATCGGAAGATTCATAATCAACTTCAGTCCTAGGCCTCTTAGAAGGGGGGGGGGGGGTTGGCTACCCCTGATCAGAGTTATTAGATCTTCAACCATTCTTATCATTTGTTTTTTAGGCATAGAGGCCTGAGCATGTGGCCTGGGCATAGTTTTTTTAGGCATGGATCGAGATTTAGGCCTAAGTAAAGACAGAGGCGTTGGTTTAATATGCAAGTCCATAGGCCTGAGTACATCCTCAGAAGCCAGTGCCTGCACAGCTGCTCCAGACCCATCCAAGGTAGAGACATCCGTGGGTTCCATAGTTGAAGCATCTCGCGGCATACCGGACTCTGAATGGGTCTCAGTAGAGGCCTGCGAATCAGAAGTAGCGGGTATCAGGGGCTGCGATAGCGCCTCACTGAGTACCGGCGAACTGGTGACTGGCTTAGGAGAAGCGGCGTTGGCAGTTTTGGACCTTGGTAGCCTGTATCTGTCTTTATCTTGGTGTTTTTTCAGAATCCTGGTAGTCGGATGGCTAACTGATGATATTTCTGGATAATTAAACCGAGAACCGAAATATTTAGAGGCGAAAATATACCGACGACAGATAGTGCGCTGATTAAATAAAGCACAAAACTAACAGCAAGGTACATCATGGTCAGGGCCTAGGCAAGGAATACAGTACAAATGAAAATCTTTATGAGGTATTTGCTTTCCACAAGTAATGCAATTATTAACTTTTACTGACATCGTTAAGGAGCAAGAAAAAGTTTCCCTAACAGGGTACTTAGCTTTAGTTGAAGACTTCGGTTCTGAAACTCGAAAACAATAATTTCAGGAGTCGGCCGACCGGCACTTGCGAACTGCTTCTGCTTTGGGCACCGCATGGCAAGAAAGACTGATGTAATGGCGTCAGCTGCATGTTTTATACCCCTGATGACCTGACATCATGGAAGAAGGGACAGCAACCGACGCAGGACCCAAGACTTTGTTAATCAGGCTGACTGAGGGCTACAAGCAAGCAGATAACCCCAAATGTAATGACTGCAACAGTGAAATACGAAGAACATCATCACAGCCACTTGGGTGTTACTGATTTCATATCTTAGGACAAATTCCTGCTGCTTTATTTTGTTAGACCTCTGCACTAATTGGAGTTGTAACATTCATGTGATCAATCTAGTCATGTAATCTGCCTCGCTATGTAAGTTATTATTCCTCGGCCTAAATATCACAGTCTGCTTAGTCAGCTTGTTATTATATGAGAAGAAATGTGTACCTTCTGGATGGTTGACCCAGCCCTCTACAAAGTGAAGATCATTTGACAGTGAACAGAGTAGAACAGTTCTTTTCTTCTTAGCAGAGGGTGGGGCAGGGAGGGAGGTGCAGGGAGGTTTTCACCCCTGTTAAAACTGTTTTTTTTTCTTTAGTTTTGCATGCACTGAGGTTAAGCACAGTACATGCACAACAATGTATTAATGCTTGCATTGTTGACTTTAGTAACATCGATATTCGTGTCTGCCAATTTAATTAAGTAGATCTCTCTCTCTCTCATAGGTTCATAGGTGTGTACTAGGTTAATGGCCCTGGAGCCTTTATAAGCCTAACCCATAGGATTACCCTGGCATCGTGCCACCCAACCTTAGTTCCTAGTGCCTCTGTCGAGCAGAGCCAGTGGAGTGATCCCTGGGGTGAATTTTCTATTTCCCATCAACTCATCAAGATTTCTCTTGAAGAGGGCCAGTGAGGTGCTCTGCTTGACATGTATGAGAAGTCTATTCCATAGCATGGGCAGTCTCTGGGTTATGAACCTGTCCCTCCAGCATGTTCTGTTGATTGTAGTAATGAGGCTGAGCTCTCTGGAGTGTGTGGTGCAGAGGGATTAGGATTTCTTTAGATGTAGCATTTCTAACAGAGCTGGGTCAGACATGGTTTTGTAAGTCAAGCAGACATCGCCTCTAAGTAGGCAATATGAGACAGAGAATAGTTGGAGTTTGTTGAGTCTGTCCATATAGGACAAGTGTTTAAGGCCTAGGATCCTCTTTGTGAGGTACTTTTGCAGCCTCTCCAGTTGTTGCAGGTGTCTAGTGAGGTACATGCCAAATGGGGTATTGTACTCGATGACTGGCCTAATGAGGGAAGAGTAGCGGGAGATAGTGACCTCTTTCTTTCTGGATGTAAAACCCTTAGCAATAAGATGTGCCACATAGAAAGACTTTCTGACCACAGGGGCAACATAGCGGTCAAAGGAGAGGTTGCTGTCAACCTGTGTTCCCAGATCTCTTATAACGCCTTCTGTGTTCAGTGGACTACCATCAATGTAGTAATTCAAGGGAACTGGGTTTTTCCCAAGGGGGATGACGACAAATTTTTTTGGCATTGAGCTTAACAGCTATAGTGTCTCTCTTTATATATATATATAAATATATATATATATATATATATATATATATATATATATCCCATTTCACTGAGACCATATCACCTAATTTTCAAAATACTGAAAATTAATTTGACTGAATCTCATTTCACTGAATTATAAGCTATAGACCTGATGTGGGTTTCTATTCACCTTTAACTTGTTTGTGATTGAAAGAATTTCTGTAACTTACAGTGCTGAGTGTCAGAATACTGATAGCAATGTAGAAAGTGGTGTTGCAGTGTTTTTAAATGTAGGTATGTATCTTTACATTTGTACAGGAAGTATCTAAAGTAATATGGTGGATGCTTTGTGCATTTCCAGCAGTAGTGGCAGTATGTAGAGTATTGTGAGGCAAGTAAAAGGTATATGCCCTTTTCCCCACTGTAGTGCGATCTTGGAGTTAGTATATATAGTTAGGGGGGTGTGGGGGTGTAGCTCTCCACTTAATTTGGTTTTATACTGTCTGGTTTATGTTAAGAGGATAAGTAAGTAGTTTTTAAGTTGTTGAAAGAGGTAGTCAGTGTTGTGAGTGTGTTTGTCTATGGTTTCCCATTTAGTCTTTTGAAATTTAGCATTGTAAGTTGTTGGTGAAATGAGATTCAGTGAAATGAGTTGTCAGTATTGTGAAATTTAGGTAATTTGGTCTCAGTGAAATCAAAGTCAGTGAAATGGTATTTCAGTGATCTGAAGTAGACCCATACAGCTATATATATATATATATATATATATATATATATATATATATATATATATATATATATACATTTTATATGTGTGTGTGTGTGTGTGTACAGTATGTTATAACATACTTGTACAACTGAACTGTGAATATTTGCATTTTTATGATGTCTTGTAAACAGCACAAGAAACAGAAGTCTGCCTATAGGAATAAACAATAACTGGTCCCTATTACAATTAATACCATATGGCATTGTATTGCTTCAGCTCTCTGTAAGTATGTTAATGTGAAATATGGTTTCTTAGTAAGTCTGAAAAACAGTTCTGACTATTACTGTCCTCCACAAACACATCTCTCAATTGTCCCTGATTTTGCAGAACATTTAGTCTCATATTTTTGCCCTGTCCCCTAAAAAATGTTTGATCTTTCTGGTCAATCACTCATTCAGAATTATAATCAGTCAATAACGCCCGATATTAGACTTTCATACTTTCAGTCAGAAAATGCACGTTCATGAAAATCTTGTTGCTCTATTAATTTTTTTAATTGAATTAAAATAATATTTCAAACTTGTCCTTGATTTCAGGCCTTCCCCACTTCCCAAATTATTTTTGGCTATACAGAGAGAAATTGATAGGTGTGTCTGCAACGCAAGCATGGCTTCCATATATGAAAAGGAAAATATTTTGTTGTTTGGGTAATGCATATCTGCACTACTAATGCACTGCTGAGGAAATATGTCTTACCCCATCTGCTTTAACAGTATATTTCCTGTATTAAACATTTCTTGTGGAGCTACTTAACAGTGAGAAAAGGTCAATATCAATGTGAAAATGGAGCTTCCATGAATTCATTATTCACCTGACTTTGAACAGAATATAAATAAATGTTAACTACATGCTGTCCTATACTCAGGGGCAACTGGTGCAGCCCCATACTCTTCCCACATGTGGTGCAAGCCAATATTTGCCTTGAGTCCATCAAACCAATGGAAGAAACTTCTGATTTCTACATGCCCCAGATTATTATTTGGTTGAGCATGTGATGGAAAATGGAAAAAAGTGTTGCAAGTGCTCTCTGGAGTTTCTTCAAAACAACTCAGCAAATACAATGATCCCTCTATTCACATTCACTTAGCATGGCTGCTGTTACCCTCCCCCACATGCACAATAAATATTTGACTTGAAAAGCTTCTTTTATGGGGTTCAGTTGCAAGGTAGACCAGCCAGAAGCATGCATACACACTGGCTAGCACCCCAGTCACACATCGAAACCTCTGTGATCTTGTCTGATTGGTTAGCTCACTAAGCTGAAGTAACCAGTCAGTCAAGGTGACAACTGCCTGTGGTTTGATCTTTTTATATCCTCATCTTGGTAAAAACGGACTAAGCAGGAACTAATATTTTACATGTTTCTTACTTTGAGACGTAAGACATCTGAGCCCTACAGGGCAGTTGCAGTATCTGTTGATTCTCTGTTCAGCAATTCAACTTAGCTAAAGAAACGCTGATTAAGTGGGTCTATATAAATGGACAGGTTGTTATAGGCTAACCACATACAGCAAAGCAGTCATCTGTAGAAAAATAGTCTTTATCCTGCTCATCAGTGCTACTTTTCTATGAATAATTCCATAATAACAATAATAACATTTACTGACTATAGTTCTGAGAAGCTACCTTATGGCATTCCCCAACATGCTAACTATTGCATTTCATGCATGTATGAACCAGTACATTAATTTTAAATACGTATTGTTAGATTACACTGTTGTCTGTTGCTGTTATATGCTAACTTACTAGTACAGATACTGTACCTCTAGAAAAATAAACCCCTAAAAACATAGGAGAAAGGAAAACAAAAGTGTATGTTTGAGGACATTCTAACTTCCCATCACCATTTTATCTAAAACCAAACAGACGTTCATGTGTTGTGTTATAAATAAAAAAAAGCTCCAATGTATTTAGTTCAGTTTTTGCTTCCTACTTGTTAAGTTATTTGAATATAGTTATACCCAATGAAGTAGGAAAAATAAAGATAATTGTGGTTGAGCTTGAATAAATTATGAAAAAATTGTAACTGAGACAACTTTAAACTTTAATAATTGTTACTTTCGAAGTGCTTTGTTACCACATTGTTCTTAGAAGGCTTAATAAAAACCTCACCATTTCTGGTTATGGTGTTTTACAGTGTCAGACTTTCAGATGAAAATGACTTAATTTTAATTGGCAATTAAACTGTGGCAAGTCAGTAGGACTGAGTGTGTAAGTGCAAAAGCAATATGTGTGTGTGTGTGTGTGGGGGGGGTGTGTGGGAGTGTGTGTGTGTGTGTGTGAGTGTCTTCTTTGTGAATAAGTATGGGAGGGCAGGGATATGGATGGGCAAATACTTCAGGTCAGATTTAGAGCAAAATTATATATCTAATGCAACATTATGCTTCCTCTAACAGCTTACATCCACAAAGCGATCTCAGGTGCATAAGTTAAACACATCACATATGTCCATGACAGTACTCATATTACATCCCAGTGTACCTTCTGACCACCCAACAGTGACTTTTAAAATCACAATAGTCACACTCTTATCCCAAATATAATAAGTCAAAGTAGTTTTAATTATGCTTATATTCTGAAATAACATCCTTTCTAAAATGCTACAGTCACTCCATCACAACTTCATCCCAGTCAGTTTTCACCAAGTAAAAATTGTACTTTGATGAATACATCACTCTGTTTCATACTTTAAATAGACTAATATCTATAATGTCTCCTTCCTAATGTTTAAAGTTCATCCACAATAGAAAAAAGTCTTAAATATTTTCCTGAAGTTTAACTGATATCAATAACATTTCCTTCCAAAAGTTTAAGGTTCCATTCTCATGAATGATGATTGTACACGTGCTAATTTAACTTAATTTCCAAGTGGTATGATTCATAGGTGTTAGTTAAATATCTACTCTGGCCAAAAACTACTGCCTTTATTTTTCATATAATATGTTTCAGCTCAGTATTTCCTGTTTGCCCTCAGAGTGTGTGCCAGGATTGACCATCTAGCATCCCTGAAAGATGTATGTTTTCCTTTCCTCTTTCACTGGTCACACAGCACCTATGTCTGTGCAACTAGCACCCATTTGGATGGATCATGTATCTAACTGACCACACTGAAAAAGACCTGGGGGGGGGGCATAATGTGTTTGTCTTGAGCATACAGAATGACGACAGATTAATTACATAAACTTACAGTCACACTCCTAAGTTTCTCCGCACCCATTGTAATTGCCTCCACATGTTCAGTTGCTGTATACAGCTCCACCTTGATTTAGAGCCAACAACCTTCAGCCCTGTCTAAAGTGATACTGCAGAATTTAGGGGATCTTTGTAATCTCTTTGTAAGCAGCATATTCATTCTTTGCTGAGTATTTGGAAGTTTGACAGGGAATTTTCTTTGTGTTTTAGAAGTGGTGTTGGGGACTTCCCAGTAACAATACGCATGTGAAACAATTTCTGAAAATCCCTTTCCACTAACTTTTTTAAACAGTATTGGGTTTGGCATGGGGTGCTAATGTCACTGGTTACTAGTAAAAACCAAAAGTATAATTTATGGTTGTTTTACATATCACACTTCACAAAGATTATTGTATCTGGAAAACTACTTGATAGGGTGTGTGACTTAAGTGTTATTTAAGAATGTTTGGAATTACTAACCATGGATCTGGTAGCTTAGCACAGAGGATTAAGGTTACGAGCAGCTAATGAGGTTCATCTTAGTCCTGGGTTCAAGTGCTGCAATTTCCACTTAACTCTGAACAAGTCGTATACACAGGCAGTCCCCTCAGGCAATTCACTTGTGCCTGCCCAGTTTACCCAATTAAATAAATAAAATGATGGAAAAGCTCATGAAGAATTTTTATACTTTAACAAAACAGCTCTTCATAAAGTTGAATGAAAAAATGAGACGGTTAAGGGAGTTATTTTATAGCAGAGATGGCAACTTAAGCATTTCAGAAGAGTTCAGTAAATGAACCTTGTGATTTTTTTAGTAGATGTCATCCTAGTAAGCAGCACATTACAAATATTTAAACTGTTTGTAAGACACTGTGTAACAGATGCAGGTGTGGAACTACAGTACATGCAGACAATCTGTCAGTGTTAATGCAGTGTACAGGCTGCAATGACACATCTAATATACTAAAAATGCAACATCTAAGGTCATGTTTGTTGTAGGGGTAGTATGCATACCTCTCATCATCTTAGTGCAAGAAATCTTGACAGAGCCTAACAAAATGGGGGGATAAAGGCAAAAATTAGGGACAAATTTTAAATATTCCTCTTATAAACTTAGAAAGTTGCTAGAGTAACAGGGTTTGTGTTAACATACATTTTCCGTAGGATTTGAAGTCTGAAATGCTAATGTATGTCATTATTTGGTGACTTTAATCCACACATCATCTTAGTGATTTGCCAGAAAACTAGACATATTATGAGAAACACACTAAAACATGAGGCAAAAAATCTGGGCATTCTGTGAAAATCTGGACAGTTGAGAGGTTTGGTTCTATGTCACCTTAAGTATTGTTTTGCACTTTTAAGCACTCTTCATCACTTTAGTTTGGCTCATTTTTCATCTTAATATCTTATTTAATTTGCCTTTAAGTGATTCTTCAAATAATTTCTTCAGTTTGTCTGTCCACTGAAGACCAGCTATCCAAGCCTAGACACATAACATCAGTGCTCTGGAACATTTTTTACAGGACTGCTCTTGGTTTCACTGTTTTGTGTTTTTGTTTTTAATCTCTGGGCAGTTACATTAAGTTCACTCTTTCCTATGCTTATGCATTTACACTGTTGTTGATTATGCCATTTGTTCAAATATGTTGACCCCTAAGATTGAAAGTATGTGAGTCTCAGTCAAGGGCAGTTTGGCATGAAATGAAGAAAATCTTGCAGGTTAAGCTTATTGAAGAATCTAATAATGAGTGGTGCAGCCCTAGTGTTCTAGTGCCAAAGCCAGACAAAAATGTTATGTTTTACAAGGACATTAGAAAACTCAATAGCATCTCCAGACTTGGCAGCTACCCCATGCCAAGGGTAGATGAGCTGATTCACAGGTTAGGGAATACGAAATTCCTGACCACCCTTGAGTTTGAAAAGAAAATTACTGGCAAATCGCATTAAGGGATAAGGCCAAATTAAAAACTGTCTTTCAACCCCTGATGGTTGTGTTCCAGTACTGAGTTTTCTCAACTGGTCTTCATGGGGTTCTGGCTCCATTGTAATGCTTAATGGCCTGTGTGCTCAAGCCACACAATTTGTATGCAGTAATGTATTTGGATGATGTCATAATTCTTTTGGAAGATTAGAACTCACACCTGTCCAAGGTTCAAGCTGTGTTAAAGTCTCTTAGACAAGCAGTGCTCATAGTGAAAAACCTTAAAAATTAGCTCAGGCTGAATAAAAATTAAATAAACGGGATACATGAAAGGCAGATTGACTATCAAACTTAAGAGGGAGAAAGCTGAAGCAGTACAAAATTTTCCATTACATCGGGCAAGAAGCAGGTAAGGGCCATCCAAGGCCTGGTTGAATATTATAAGACATTTGCCTGTCTTGGGACCCCCCCCCCCGACTTCTCTTATCCTTTATAGTGCACACAGGTACATCAGAAGTGGGATTAGGTGTGGTGCTGTTCCAGATATTAGGAGAGGAAGAACACCTTATATGTTGAGTAGGAAGCTGAAATCAAATATTCAGCCATTGAACAAGAATAACTGGTCACTAAATGTTTTTTAGAATTGTTAGGTTACTACCTCTTGGAAAGAGAATTTACTTTTGTTACTTCCCACACAATTATGTCAAGCTCTGCCAGTGGGCTCTGCCTTGCAACCCCTTCAAAATGCAGCATCACCACAATGTCATCTACCACAAATCAAGCCATCTGTCAAGGGCCTATAGGACCCTGAAAGGGCCTCAGACTGGTGCTGTCAAACCTGCGGGGCTCAAATGTAACGCACGGGTGGTTTTCACATAAAAAAGGATACATTTCATTTGTTTTTCTGTGTACGACTTTATATTTGAGCAGTTGTACTAGACATCGTGATTACTCCCTTTAAGGGGAACACTTGATGTTATGAGGGACAGTCCTCAGGTGCAAATGTAAGGGTATGTAAAGGCAGGGATGCTAAACCCAAATCAGTTATGACTGAGGGAAGTTCAAGAGGAGTTGTGAGGAAAGGAGGTTGCCAAGAGAAGAAGATTTGGAGAGCAGATTATTGGATCTAGAAGGACTCTTCTCATAGGGATCACTTTGGCAGGGGAGAGCCATTGTAATCATTTTCATTTATGAAGACACTGTGATTTGCTGTGACATTGCAAAGCACCGAAAATATACCACAGAAGTAAATTTTGAGTTCTAAAGAACCCAAAAGTAATTTGGTTATAAAAGCCAGAGACTTTATTTGTCCTTGCATTTTCCAAAGACAATTGTGTCGTAAAGGGAAATGTCACAATGACTTTTTGGTTTCCTGTTAATAATACCCATTTTATTACAAAGACTCTTAAGAGTCAGTTGCGTAATCTTCCACAACACACACACACACACACACACACACACACACACACACACACACACACACACACACACACACACACACACACACACACACTTCTGTATCATTTAGTGGACATACAAAGGGGAGACGAATTGAATGCAATAAAAACAAATAAATCTAGAAACATAGCTTAAAATATCACTTCCAGGAATGAACAAACAGAACTGAGGAGGAAATATAAAATATCAAAAAGAGAATCTGTTTCTGAAGATCTGAGTGAAGACAGCCACACAGACTCTATTGAGAAAATGGTGACAAAAAAGAAAGAAATCAAAGTAAACATCTATTACAGGAGGAGAAAGCATGGAAGTAATTTAATTTAATTCAGTGCAAATAGCCTGAGGATTTCCCAGCATTTGTGGGTTATAAAGGAGAAAATAAAGGAACAGAAACCAGATATAATTATGATGCAGAATGCTATGTGGTTTATATCTCCCTGAAAGATATAGGTTATTGTTTTGGCATGAAATGAAGAAAATCTTGCAGGTTAAGCTTATTGAAGAATCTAATAATGAGTGGTGCAGCCCTAGTGTTCTAGTGCCAAAGCCAGACAAAACTGTTATGTTTTACAAGGACATTAGAAAACTCAATAGCATCTCCAGACTTGGCAGCTACCCCATGCCAAGGGTAGATGAGCTGATTCACAGGTTAGGGAATACGAAATTCCTGACCACCCTTGAGTTTGAAAAGAAAATTACTGGCAAATCGCATTAAGGGATAAGGCCAAATTAAAAACTGTCTTTCAACCCCTGATGGTTGTGTTCCAGTACTGAGTTTTCTCAACTGGTCTTCATGGGGTTCTGGCTCCATTGTAATGCTTAATGGCCTGTGTGCTCAAGCCACACAATTTGTATGCAGTAATGTATTTGGATGATGTCATAATTCTTTTGGAAGATTAGAACTCACACCTGTCCAAGGTTCAAGCTGTGTTAAAGTCTCTTAGACAAGCAGTGCTCATAGTGAAAAACCTTAAAAATTAGCTCAGGCTGAATAAAAATTAAATAAACGGGATACATGAAAGGCAGATTGACTATCAAACTTAAGAGGGAGAAAGCTGAAGCAGTACAAAATTTTCCATTACATCGGGCAAGAAGCAGGTAAGGGCCATCCAAGGCCTGGTTGAATATTATAAGACATTTGCCTGTCTTGGGACCCCCCCCCGACTTCTCTTATCCTTTATAGTGCACACAGGTACATCAGAAGTGGGATTAGGTGTGGTGCTGTTCCAGATATTAGGAGAGGAAGAACACCTTATATGTTGAGTAGGAAGCTGAAATCAAATATTCAGCCATTGAACAAGAATAACTGGTCACTAAATGTTTTTTAGAATTGTTAGGTTACTACCTCTTGGAAAGAGAATTTACTTTTGTTACTTCCCACACAATTATGTCAAGCTCTGCCAGTGGGCTCTGCCTTGCAACCCCCCCCCCCCTTCAAAATGCAGCATCACCACAATGTCATCTACCACAAATCAAGCCATCTGTCAAGGGCCTATAGGACCCTGAAAGGGCCTCAGACTGGTGCTGTCAAACCTGCGGGGCTCAAATGTAACGCACGGGTGGTTTTCACATAAAAAAGGATACATTTCATTCGTTTTTCTGTGTACGACTTTATATTTGAGCAGTTGTACTAGACATCGTGATTACTCCCTTTAAGGGGAACACTTGATGTTATGAGGGACAGTCCTCAGGTGCAAATGTAAGGGTATGTAAAGGCAGGGATGCTAAACCCAAATCAGTTATGACTGAGGGAAGTTCAAGAGGAGTTGTGAGGAAAGGAGGTTGCCAAGAGAAGAAGATTTGGAGAGCAGATTATTGGATCTAGAAGGACTCTTCTCATAGGGATCACTTTGGCAGGGGAGAGCCATTGTAATCATTTTCATTTATGAAGACACTGTGATTTGCTGTGACATTGCAAAGCACCGAAAATATACCACAGAAGTAAATTTTGAGTTCTAAAGAACCCAAAAGTAATTTGGTTATAAAAGCCAGAGACTTTATTTGTCCTTGCATTTTCCAAAGACAATTGTGTCGTAAAGGGAAATGTCACAATGACTTTTGGTTTCCTGTTAATAATACCCATTTTATTACAAAGACTCTTAAGAGTCAGTTGCGTAATCTTCCACAACACACACACACACACACACACACACACACACACACACACACACACACACACACACACACTTCTGTATCATTTAGTGGACATACAAAGGGGAGACGAATTGAATGCAATAAAAACAAATAAATCTAGAAACATAGCTTAAAATATCACTTCCAGGAATGAACAAACAGAACTGAGGAGGAAATATAAAATATCAAAAAGAGAATCTGTTTCTGAAGATCTGAGTGAAGACAGCCACACAGACTCTATTGAGAAAATGGTGACAAAAAAGAAAGAAATCAAAGTAAACATCTATTACAGGAGCAGAAAGCATGGAAGTAATTTAATTTAATTCAGTGCAAATAGCATGAGGATTTCCCAGCATTTGTGGGTTATAAAGGAGAAAATAAAGGAACAGAAACCAGATATAATTATGATGCAGAATGCTATGTGGTTTATATCTCCCTGAAAGATATAGGTTATTGTTTTGAGAATAAATACTTGGTGATCTTTTGGAGAAGTGGGGAATATGGTCTTTTGTAGAATCAAATGACTTGGGGTAACAACACTGCTTGGAAGAGAAGCAGACTTGCTTTTAAAATGGGATAATGGAAAGACGTGAAAACGTACGAAGGAATGACGGAGCACTGGACAGCTGGATGAAGACGGTGCATCAAGAAAAAAATAAAATGGTGGACATGGACAGAAGAGGTGGGGTATGAAAAGGTAATAGGGAGCTGATCCTTAAAATAAGAACATTTGTAGAGAACTCTTTATGAAACAGTGGCAGAATTAATGTGAAGTCTGGATATAAACAAGGAATTTGACCAGCTCTTTCATAAATGAATTTACAAAATATTAGAACATTATGATTTTGGCCTTTGATTTAAGTAAATGGATAAAACAGGGATGGAGTAAATGGGGAGAAAGGTTGCATAGTACTGAGCCTCAAGTATGATTGTTTTTGGACTGTGTATTACTCTACTTCTAAATTAAATTAAAAAGGTTGTAATGGAAATGGGGGCAGTAAAAGTAATAGTTTTACCATAATGTTACCTTATCCTGATAATATTATGACTATAAATGACAATGAAGAAGAGCAGATGATATGCACATAAGACAGTGATATACAACGGCACGGGTCCCTATCAGAAGTTCAAGTTTTCAAAAACTTGAAATTGATAAGATCAAGACAATATGATCGAATTTCATAAAAAAATAATTGGTGATAGAAGTAATAAATCAGGATGGCACATTAAACTGAATGCAAAAGAGAAGAAATGGATAGTAAAACTAGGTGCATTATTTCAGATTGGACTTAATGAATATTTATGAATATTTGTATGCATATTCATGAGCTCACCAATCATATTCTGTTTTCAATTATTACTAACTATATAAAGGACGTCAAATGTTTTATGTGGATTTGCACTGATGAAGGCTAGGTAAAAACCCAAGCCGAAACCGGTCTGTTTTGTTTACTGGAAGTTCTATATATGTTTAACTAATTAAATTAGTTTTCATAGCTCACAGTTGCTGGCTTTTTCTTTTTGGAATCTACATTTGCTTTAGCCGTGCAATAGCTTCCATGCAGGAGAAGGTTTTTTGGATGCGAATTTCATAAAACTCAAATCTTTTGAATGGAGATTGCTGTCTAGAAAGGGTCAGGGACTTTACCCTTTTCCCCAATGTACTGCAATCTCATAACTGGTATATATAGTTTGCAGAGGGGTGGGGGTACAGGAGGTTTCCCCCTATAAAAAATGTAGAAAAAAGTAGATTTTTGTTGTTTTACAAAGTCTGAGTTTTAAGAAACTTGCTCATATCTTCTCGACAATATGAATTTCGAGTTTCTGAAAGCTCGACCTTGAGACATAGACCCAACAGCAAGCAGTAATATACTGAAATGCCTGCAGCTTAATAAAAATGAATGCAATGGATTCAGGAAATATACAGAAATATAGTTGCATAAACATTTAAACAAAAAAATTGAAGTATTGGGAGTTAAATGTATAAATGAAGTAGCCAGGGAAGGCATATGTGGTGAAATTATGAATGAGATTGAAAATGTTAGGAAAAGACCAATTAAAGTAACTGTAGAGGATGATGAACTAGTCAGTGAGTGTATTATTGGAGACTTCAATCTATCAGAGGTGTACTGGGGTATCCCACCATCCACAATGGACAAAGGTACAAGTCTGGTCAAAGTAGTTGCCATTGAGTGGGTTAAACTAAAGTATTAGTTAGAACCAAGGCAAAAAAAATCTTCAATCTCTTGATCTTCAAGAAGGAATAAGACAAAGAATCTACAAGTCAGAATTCCACTAGATAACAGTGACCATACAGCAATTTGCTCACATATATGGAGATGAACCAAAAATGGCCACAAAGTCAAAGGACTTATAATACATAAGAACAAATTATGTCTGGCTGAACAGGAGGAGTTTATAATTAAATATCTGTAAAGATAATCCCTGGGATGTATTAACTTCTATGCTAAGTGTACACTAAGTATACAATGTTCAGAATGAACAGACAACACAAGCATAACTCACACTTTCTTCCTTCTAATTTTAGTTTTCCTGATGATTCTTTTTAAATACTGAGGGTGGGGGGATTCAAAAAGGTTACCACAAAGTGTAGATTACATATACACAGTGAAATCTTTCTGAGTGACTAGAAAGCACAAAAATGTGGTAGGGAGGTTCTTGAATACACATTGTGTATACTTTGTGTACACCTAGTGTAGGTGTTATTGAATCTAGCCCAATCTATGAGCAAAGGTGTGCTTGAAATATAGAAAACTATACAAAAGGCATTCTGGGGAATTACAGTCTAAAACAGGTAGCCAAGGCAAAACTAAACTGCTCTGGTTCATGAGGAAAGTAAAGATAACCACAGTGAAAAAAGCAAGGACATACAAACTAGAGACTGGAGGAATAAGGGAGAAAAATCACAGGAAGGGGTATTTGGAGAGTTGTGAAATAAAAAAAAAGGCAATGTAAGATGTGCAGGAAAGGTAAGAAACAGACACTAACAAAGGGGGAAAAAAAGCATTTTAGGTACTTAAGAGAAAAAAGAAGTGTGAAACAGAGAGAGAGAGAGTGTGTGTGTGTGTGTGTGTGTGTGTGTGTGTGTGTGTGTGTGTGTGTGTGTGTGTGTGTGTGTGTGTGTGTTGGACAAGGATACCTAGGAAAGGACAACAGAGAGCAAGAAGCAGGAAAAATTATTTGATAAATATTTCATATTAGCTGACAGAAGAAGCAGAAAGGCGGGTACATATTTAGGAAGGTAGAAAAAGGGTAATGGACAAGTGAGAAGATAATGTGTAAGGAGATAAGAAAGACATGGGTGGAGTGGATATGAAGCCTGATAATACACAGAGACAAAAAGGGATGCTGCTGGGGGTCCTAAACAGGGACTTTGTTATTTTCTTAAAACCCCTGAGCAAACCATTCAGAAAGACATGTATGGAGAGGTTGGTCTTTATTCTGAAAAAAAGCAGTTGCAGTAGCACCTTCAAAGATGTTGTAATGAATTTCCCAGGAGGGTTGCATTCAACTGGCCAAAAGCACAGCTGATCAGGTAGAGAGAGCTATGTAACAACCAATAGCATTTACTGCTAATCTGACAGTGCAGCTAGTGCAGTGCACAAGATCGAGGTACAGAGAGAGTTAGAAAAATGTTCTTTCCCTGTTGATGTGCGACCTTAGTATAAATAGAGATGCAGGGGTGTGGAGGTACCGGGACCCCCCGTCAAAAACACTGACATCCAACTGCATGAAGCTGTATCCAAGGAATAACAATCCAAAAGCAGAATATGCAACTGGAAATGTTGGACTGTAGAATCCAGAACAGTGAGAGGGAGGGTAGAGAAGACAGTGTCAAGGGGTAAGGGATTAGCATAATGGTTAAGGTGTTTACTTTACAGACACAAGGTACAGCATTTGAGTCTCACCTTTGGGAATCTCCTATGATCCTGATTTCAATAAAGTGGAAGAAGATTAGTGAAGTTTTGCTACACCTCATAAAGATGTCCTTTCCCGCAGGACATGATGATGTTAATGAGTATGAGGAGAGACTCTGCTTTTTGACTAGCATTTTTATAACGTTACATTGGGATGAAATGGGTAGGCTTAAAATGACCTCCCGGTCGATAGCCTAGTAATCGCCTATGACCCTATGTCAAAAAGGATATTACACATTGGAAAAGGCTAAGTGAGACTGACCTTTCTTTCAGCAGAAGAAAAGAAAGACAGGAGGAAAAGATGTGTTTATATAAAGCACTAAGTATAATATGATAACCCTGAAGAGAAAGGCCAGAACTAGCAGGAGAAGTCATGACCAGCACATAAATGGAGTGGTTAACATTTGGTATGAAAAAGCTTATTCCATAGTAAGGGTGCCATACACAGAAACCAGTTACCAACATTGATGATAGAAGCAAAGACAGCTGAGGCTTTAAAAGCACCTTAAGTTCCCAATAGGGATGGGAAGTCGGAAACAGGGGGTGGGGGTGCAGCTTCCTTACGCAGTTCTGTAAATTAGAGAGATGCAGCATTTCCTTCTGCTTGCTAATTTATGAATATAAAAGTATAGTACATCTATTATTAAAATTTACATTTAATCTCAGTGATACTGCCAAACCCGTAGTGTCAAATTTAATAGCATCTGCATCTCTCTCTTTTTGTTCAAGTTGCATGAAAATTCATGTGTGGTACAGTGCTGGGTACGGAACTTCTGTAGGAAATGGATAGACAGTTTCTGAGATATGAAATTTGTGAAAAAAAACGTATGTCAAACACTTCCTTATTTGACTCACATGGTGGAAAAAATATGCTGTTGTATACAGAAAAAAAAACAGGTCTGTCAAATGAGAATTTTTGGAGATTTCTAGTAAACACCAGAATGTGTCTTTTTCTAAACCATATGCAAAAGTGTTGAGCAGTTCAAAGGGTTATACTCATTTTGCTAGTTAAGTTTTTATTTTTTTCTATTTACTATAAACAATGGAAGTTAAAATCTATTAGAGGACCTCTATAGGTTGCATTTCTGTATGATTGTTTCCCCTTTAAATGCAACAAATAGAACTTGGCAACTAAAACCAATATGAAATCAAAGGTATTGTCAGTACACTAATCATTTAGTTAGCCAACAGCATAATTACAGGAACAAGTTTGTCTTCTGTGATAAAATTAACTTTAAGTTCACCGTGCCCAAGCTGTTGAAATTCCTTCTCCAAGACAGAATGATCAATGACCTGGAAATCCTTTACCTACAAGATCACCTCCAGAATACCTTTTTACTTACTGTGCTCAGGCCTTTTCATAGGATCATAGGAAGTTACTAGGCTAATGGCCCTAAAGCCCTTATAAGCCCAGCCAAGAGGTTAACCCATGTTTAGAAAAGTCAGCACCCAAAGCCCCTCTCCAGCAGGGACACAGGTGGAATCCAGGGGTGTATTTTCTATTTCCCATCCAGTTATCCAAGTTGCGCTTGAAAAGGGATAAGAAGTTACTCTGCTTGATATGGAGAGGGAGTTTATTCCAAAGATGGGTGAGTCTCTGGGACACAAAGCTATCCCGCCAACACGTCCTATTGATGTCACAGAACAGGTTAAGTTTGCACGTGCAGGTTACTCGAGTGGAGCAAGGCTTGCGGTCCATCTCCTAGACCAGCTGACAACATCTATAAATACAAGATCATGAAGGATACTGCATAAACACAATTGCACTGATGCAGTACATCTGTGCCTCCATACGATAAAAACTAATCACAGAGAGTTTTGGTAAGAGAGGTACCCTCACTAACTCTAGCTGTCAGACAGTGACGTCCTTTACCAGGTCACAATAACTAGTATGACAAACAGTATCAATGACCACTATACAGTTCATTCAATCAAGGGATACCCCAACGTCCTCAAACAGTACCCAACAGCAGATGATGCAGTCAGTAAACCACTTGAAGAGGTCTGGAGTAGAAAAAAATGAGGTGCTGTTGTCCCTGTAAATTATGTCTTCTAGGATAATCTGGAATACCGGGCTTAGTTCCGGCTATCCAATTTAAAAAAGGACATTAGGGTCCCAGGAAGGTTGAAATGAATCATAATTAAAGAACAGAACTTGTGTTAGTGAAATTATGTGGTTAGCCAGAGTAATCCTACGGGCTAGGCTTGTAAAGGCTCCAGGGTCATTAGCCTAGTACACACCTATGAACAAATGAATAAAATAAATAAAGTTATATAGGTATGTGAAAGAAGCATACTCAGCATAGATAATAGACTCCAACTCCTGTAATCAGCATAATCCCTGGTAGCTGATTCTAATCACAGTACAATGATGTGTCCTTAGACAAATACCTATATATAAACACACACACACACACACACACACACACACACACACACACACACACACACACACACACACACACACACACACACACACACACACACAGTATACATAATTCCTATGTTGCTAGTGAGATGCATATGTTACAAATGAGTAGAATATGTGTCTCTAACCATCGACTTCACAGTTGAGGTATAGTCAACTCACTCACTGTCAAGTATAGTTCTGTAAAGGATAGTAACAGAGTGACCATGGATTTAGAATATACAGGTAAAACAGTGTGAGGGAAAGGTCCCTGCATTAGGCAAGTGTGAGTGTGATTCTCCTGCATAAATGGTTTGAGTGTGTTGCTTGTCTGGTTTTGATGCAGGCAGATGTGCTGTAGGGAAACGTAACTAATTCACATTATTTCTTTGAAATGCATTACTCCTGCTATACATTGCGACTACAGCTGCGGCACGCTGACCTGTACATTGACACACGATATGGTTTGGAGCATAAGGAGTTGTCTTAACTCTAACGATCACACAAAGAATCCTATTAGGTCTGCTTGTGTCATAGACCCTTAGTCAGTGGAACAGATGTTCAATAAGCAGCAGTAGTCGAACATAACTCCACGGAGATGAGGTGAATGTTGCTGATAACAATGCAATATGGCACCACAGGTTCTCTTACTGGTAGACAGGGTTGGCAGATTGCTCTCTATCAAGGAATGAGCAATCTGCTCTATATGGCAAATAAACGATCCATCCATTTCCCCACTTTTTTCTAGGAAGCAAAACTATTTCAGGCTCAGTCTGCTTCTATCCTCTTATACCTAGTACTTAAGTGTTTTACCCTTCCTGTCGCTGGATTTCTGACCTGATGACCCCATCAGGTAAAACAATCATCTCACTGTTTTCATGCTTAGCGGAATCCTCCTGCTCTTAGTAACAAGCATAGTCTGCTCCTATCCTCCTAAAACTACTTTACTCACACTCTTTTACTATTCCTGTCTCTGTAGCTCCGACCTGTTAACCCCATCAAGAATTACAACCACACATATGGGCTATACCTTTAACTACAACTGTGCTACATATTGTAAATACCTTGAAACATGAGGTAGCATTACACAGTTTGTTTGTAGGAGACTATTTCTAATTGTAAATATTCTACACCAACTGAAATATTTAAATGCTTTATGCCTTGCTTGTTATCTATACTTTGGGTTGTAGACACTGGCTGAGCCTGTAATGGTTCAGTGGTACTGGTATTGTACACCAGTTCCCACATATGTAAATATTTAAAATAAATATATAAATAAAGAAATATGCATCCCTAGACTGATAAATAAATAATACTGGGGGGTGGGGGGGGGGTTATAGATCTCCTCAGTGACCCACACATGAAATGTTGAAAAATATTGTACTTATTATGTTCAGCTGGCTTCACTGAGCTTTACTTATAACTGAGACAGATGCCTTCTAACTATGACATACACTCCACCCATCATCTCAAAATTATATTGTCAGACACAGAGGTATGAAATCACTGAAAAAAGCACATACGTTTTGTACTTTGCTAAGTGTTTGATGCATGTATTCTGAGCTGGGAATTTCTGGTTGAAGGCTTATAGTGCATGCATATCTGAACTGCTTCTTACTGAAGTTGGTGCGCCTTGTTTGCTGTGGCATAGACTGGATTCGGGCCTGCTGGATCTAGCTTTGTTTGTGTAACTTGAGCACTAATCCAGGCATTCTCTAAAGTATTCAATTGTATTTATTACTGCTTGGTAGTAACTTGATTAAAGTGTAGCCATCATTCTAAGTCTTTTGGATTAAGCACTTGGGCTTCAGACCAGTTGTTTTACATTAGGAAGGTTTGTGGCATGCACTGTGGTGGCAGGACAGGTAGCTTTTATCCTTCTAAGTTGGGAACTGCTGAATGAGAGCCCAGTGTCTGTTATTCTTAAAGTGCATTAGTTCTGGTTTAAGCACTTGGGCTTCAGGCCAGTTATTTTACATTAAGAAGGTTTGTGGTCTGCACTCTTGTGGGAGAAGAGGCTGGACTCTGCCCTTCTGAGCAGGGAATTTCTGGTTAAAGGTTTATAGTGCCAGAATATTTGAACTGTATCTTACTGAAATTGGTACACCTTGTTTGCTGTAGCATAGACTAGATCCAGGCCTGCTGAATCTAGCTTTGTTTATATGCTTGTTGTTTGTTTGCTTGTTATTTCCCTGGAACGCTAATTCCACCTAATACGCGGCTTCTCAGTGCTTGTGTGGATCACTAGTGATATCTGCATTGCTTACTGTACTTATTTCCTTGTTTCACTTGAAAGAAAGTTACTGTTTGTCATTTTTGCATTTAAGTTACCTGTAACACATTGCACTTAAGTTACCTGGCACTTGCTCACTAAAGCAATTATATAAGTCAGCACTAAAAATTAAAAGCACTACACCCTCACTCCCCACTGGCCCTGGTTTTCAATTATTAAGGAATTCCCAGTATTATTCTAGCATGTTCAAAGGTCAGTTGTCAATCTCCTCTCCGGTCCAGCTGGTGAATCTGGGAATCTTGAGGCAATGTTACAACTGCCTCATGTACACAGACAACCCTCTCCTCCTCCCAACAAATTCCAACACATGAGAGAGATGCAACCATATAGCCAAACTGGAGGCTAAGCTCTCTCAACTCAGTACTGGCATAACCAGTCAGGAGAAGGAAACCACACTCACTACAATTCCAGTCTCACATAGACCTACCACAACAGCAAACCAAACACATAATCACACAAAAACATACTCGGAGGCTCTAAATAAAGATCTGCCGAAGCAGCAGAGACCTCAAAGCAGACACCCAAGCAGCCGCTACCCCAAAACAAAGCACGTGCAACACATATCTCACAAAGCCAGTGTGCCAAACAGTCACAGCCCTTAAGACTAAACAACACACCTGATACACTTGTAATAGGTGACTCTATCGTCAGGCACACTGACGTCCTGCTCACCAGGCTGAACAAGGAGAGGGTCACGGTGAGCAGCCTGTCGGGTGCTAGGATCCGCCACATAACACAAGCACTCAGGTCACTCCAAGGCAAGTACAAATATGACTCAGTCATTGTCCATGCTGGTGTGAATGACCTGAGACGCACCTCCCTGGACTACATGAAAAGAGACATAAAGGAGCTCTCTGAGCATGTAGCCCAGGCCGGTATGACCCTGACCTTGAGTAGCATCTTACCCTCACCAAGAATGATGCCACAATATGAAGACAAGATGATCAATTTCAACAATTGGCTTAAGTACTGGTGTCATTCAAAGGGGATCCAATGCCTGTCAGCTTGGGATGATATGCTCGACAAGCCATGATGCTTCACTAGGGACGGCTTGCACCTGTCACCCCTGAGCTTTCGGATATTGGCAAAGGCTCTTGCTACCCCCGTAGTGCCTTTTTTAGGCAAGGCTCAAAAGACAAACCCACCTCCATAGGTAACACAAGGGATAAGAAACTAAGAGTAATGCTACTCAACGCCAGAAGTCTAAACCTCAGGATGCACACACTCGAAACTCTCCTTAGCATGGAGAACATCGATATGTGTGCAGTAACAGAAACCTGGTTCAGGGCTCCTGAGAGCACCCCAGCACTACCAGGTTATACCTCATACCATGCTTTTCGGCCCCAAAACTTGGACCGAACCACAAAAGGAGGGGGAGTATCGATATTCATCAAAGATACCCACACCTCCAGGTTGGCTGCAAAGCACGAAGCATCAGAGACTATCCATGTGCAACTAACAGTGGGTAAAACTGCCTTTCAGTTTATAGCCTGCTACAGACCACCTTCCCAAACCCAGGAACCCCACTCGGCCATCCTGAGAACACTGGAAAATATGAAGGTCTCTCCAAACACCATTATATTGGGCGACTTCAACTACCCAAACATAGACTGGGAGCATTACTCTAGCTCCAACACCCTAGCCCAAAGGTTCCTAGAATTTATAAACTCAAATGCTATGGAACAACTTGTTACCACTCCCACAAGAGGGGAAAACATACTGGACCTGATCATCACCAACATGGGGACTCTATGCTCCAGACCAGAAGTGTATCCCTCACTGGTAAGATCAGACCATAAACTAATCTCACTGGATATTCACATCCCGACCCCACCCCCTGCCCAGAAAACCACAGTGAAAAACTTCTCTAAAGCAAATTTCACACTCCTCAAAACTGAGGTGGAATCCTTCAAAGCCCCCGGGCCTGTGGAAAATATGGCCCAGACTGCAGAATCCTTTATAAACGCATTCTATGAACACTTTCAGGAATGCATGGATCATGCGATCCCAAATAAAACCAAGACTCAATCCTCCAAAGGCAGACGTCCTGTCTGGTGGACCCCAGCCATAAACAAACTATACAATAGAAGGAGGAAGCTACTAAATGATAGAGCAAAATCCCAAAAAGGGAAGGCATCACTGATCAGTATTAGCAAAAAACTACGGGCACACATAAAATTGTCTAAGGCCAGCTTTGAGAGAAAAATTGCACAGGACACTAAGGATAATCACAAGGCTTTCTTTAGTTATGTTAGGAACCTGGGTGGTAATTCCCAGATATGCTCAGAATTAGTCCAAAATTACAAAAAATACACCGAACCCACAGACATTGCCAACATCCTAGCCGACAGGTTCAGCAAACTCCCCACCAAAAGGGCAAATATCTATCCCAGCAGAGTGCTGCCCCCCTGACATCTCAGATGCTCAGGTAAGAGCCGCCCTCTCCAAAGCAAAAAACACAGCATCAATGGGACCAGATGGTGTCCCGGGCTGCGTCCTACATAAACTCCAAGAAGAGCTAAACCCAAACATAAAACTACTGCTCAATCTCAGCCTTACTACAGGATATGTGCCCAAAGAGTGTCATACAGCAACAGTGGTCCCTCTCCATAAAGGTGGTGCCTCAACGGATCTTGGAAACTATCGCCCCATAAGCCTGACTAGCTTGGTCTGAAAAGCTATGGAAAGGATCATCATGGACCTCATAAATAAAGATATTGGGGACCTACAAGCACTGGATCCTACCCAGTTCGGCTTTGTTAAGGGCAGATCCTGCCTCTTAAACCTGGTTGATTTCTTTGAAACAGTCACCAAGGCCATTGACGAGGGGAAGGTGGTCCACACAGCCTACCTGGACCTCGCAAAAGCCTTAGATACAATACCCTACTCGGGCATTTTAGATAAGCTCACCAGCTTAAATATAAACCCCAGTGTCACTAGACTGATTGCAAACCGGCTCAAGGACAGAACCCACATGGTTAGAATTGCTGGAGCCATGTCAGACTCCAAACCAGTTACAAGTGGTGTCCCACAAGGCTCAGTCCTGGGACCTCTCTTGTTCGGTATATATTTCTCGGAGGTACAGGCCAACACGGAAGGACTGTGGCTGACCAAGTTCGCAGATGACTGCAAACTGGGCGCCATAATCGACTCTCCAACCGATACAAGCATCCTCCAAAAGGGCCTCATAGAAACAGACAACTGGTGCCAGAGCCATGGCCTCGAGCTAAATGCCAAAAAGTGTATAGTCATCCCCTTTGACAAAAACAAAGTGCCCACAAATTACCACATAGGTGGTAATCCATTAAGTACAGAAGAAGTAATTAGGGACCTGGGGACCCAAGTTGATAGCAATCTCTCATTTGACAACCACGTGGCCAAAGTGGTTAGAAAAACATTTTATATAGCTCACCTAATCATGAAGGGATTCACATCTAGATCAGGGGAGGTCATCGTGCCTCTTTACTCATCCCTCATCAGGCCCATAATTGAGTACAATGCCCCTTTTGGGATGTACCTTACCAGACACCTGCAGCAACTGGAAAGACCCCAAAAGTACCTCACCAAGAGGATCAAAGGGCTCAAACAGATGCCATATGCTGCCCGGTTAAAGAAACTCCAGCTCTACTCAGTGGCATACCGCCTGTTCAGAGGCGATCTGTGCCTGATGTATAAAGCCATGTCCAACCCTGAATTAATGGACATGCTGCACCTCAGAAAATCCAAATCCCATCGAGCTACGCGCTCGAGAGACTTGAACCTCAGCACTGAAATAAATAGGACATGCTGGAGGGACAGATTCATAACCCAGAGGCTCCCTTCACTCTGGAATAAAATCCCAGTCCAGGTTAGGCAGAGTCCCTCATTGACTCTCTTCAAGAGGAATCTTGATGAGTGGATGGGAGATCATAGGTTTACCCCGGATATCACTTCTGTGTCACTGTTAGACAGAGGCACAGTATACTAACCTCGAAAAAGGGCATAGTAAAATAAATTTAAAATGGGTGGCGAAAGCCAAACACATTCTGGCTAGGCTTATAAATGCCCTAGGGCAGATAGCCTAGTATGAACCTATGAACCTATGTATTCAGTTGTGATTCTTCTTTTATGTATCTCTACGGGTGTGTCACCAAATTCATTAGATGCTGTATGTTAGTCAATTCTTAATATTTTACAGAAATAGATGATGGACTTTCATATGGCTTATCCAGTGATGCTTTCCGTGCACAGCCAGATGGTGGTGGGAAGTGACATTATTATTGTTAATAATAATAAATAAATAAATATATTTTATTAAAAAAAATATTTTTATAAAAAAAAAAAATAATAAATAAATAAATTATGACCCTCCTTGGAAATGAGCTAAACCTTCAGATGTGGGCGCCATGAAACATACATCACTGAGTCATCCAAATCTAGCATGTGTTTTGCCGATAAAGAACCACTATCAGATGTATGCAGGTTTTAAAACAGGATGACAACCACCACAAAGAGATAAACTAGTAAGAGGTGTTAATCATGGCACAAAATTCAGTTTAGTCACATTGAATCAGTCAAGTATGATTAGTATGAACAAAATTAATGGTAATAGTGGAGTGAACCTAATTTCATATGATTTAGTTTGTACTAATTGGCTAATGCATACTGCCCTGGTGAAGTGATCGGCTAATGCATGCTGCCCTGGAGAAGTGATCGGCTAATGCATGCTGCCCTGGTGAAGTGATCGGCTAATGCATACTGCCCTGGTGAAGTGATCGGCTAATGCATACTGCCCTGGTGAAGTGATCGGCTAACGTATGCTGCCCTGAAGAAGTGATCAGCTAATGCATGCTGCCCTGGTGAAGTGATTGGCTAACGCATGCTGCCCTGGAGAAGTGATCAGTTAATGCATGCTGCCCTGGAGAAGTGATCGGCTAATGCTTACTGCCCTGGAGAAGTGATTGGCTAATGCTTACTGCCCTGGAGAAGTGAAAGCGTTTAACGTAAATGATTGCTTATGATCACCTAGTACAACTAGAATGGCTTACCCAGCATAATGGCAGTGGCCTCTCTGCACCAACAAATGGATTTAACCACTTTGGAATGGATGATTTATGCAGCACAGTTCCTTAGACTACAGATCTGTCTTTTAGTGTAATAAAAACATTTACTTTTAGCACAATGTTGTTATTGTCAGGTGATTATGTGAGTGAGAACATGTAAACATATATTACAGGTATGTCACATTCATTTATTTAATTTCTTCTAGAATGTGAGCCTATTCTAAAGAAAAGTTTTGAAACACAGAAATTAAAAAACTGATTCACTTGTAATATCTTTAGCTAATAGATAACTCTAATGCTGTTTTGAGTCCATTTTCATTTATGGACATTTTCATCAAAACTACAGAACTTGTCACCAGGTTGTGTCACTTTGGAGGCAGTTATAAGTAAGATGTTATACTGAGTGAGAGGGTGGAGGGTGAAGGGTGAAGCCTTCAGCATGGGGGGAGCTCTCCCTACTTCATCATTTTCCTCAATTTCAGTGCAACAGTTCACTGAAAAAAAAATCTCTCAAATAATAATACTATTCCTGAGCAAATGCATCATAAGAATAAGTACAGGAACAAGGGGTAAATATATTGTCTTCCCGCTTTTTTTCCAGATAAATGAAATAAGCTCAACTCAAGAAAGAAGTTTGGCACAAGCAAAACTAATTTGTCCAATGCACATGTGATACAGTAGATAATTATTAATGCAAAAATCTTCAGAAAACATAGCACTGAAATGCAAATGCTGTGCATAAATAAGACATGGAATCTAACTTTATAAAAGCAAATCTAACTAAATAAACCTACTGCGCATGATATTTATCTGCTTTATTCATTTTAAAGTTGCTTGATCAAGAAAATGGTTAAAGTAGGTTAGTTGAAAAAAACATGAGGTGGAGAGACATAACTCGAAGCTAATAACTGAAAAAGAAAGAAAGAAAAATAAACAAATAAAGTACTGATCTAAAATGGAAAAAGAAAGGGACAGTATGAAGAAAGCAATTCAAGCTAGAAGACAAAAACAAGTGAGAAATGGATAAAGTGCTCATGGTACAAGGCAAGTGTTAGGAGAATGAGAGAGCTTCAGAGATAAATATGGAGGCTACAGATGCTAGCCAGGCAGTCAGGCAAGAAAGACAGAGAAGGAATGAAAAGGGATAGACAGTGAGAGAACATGAGTCAGAATGGAGTGGGAAAAGATGGAAAAAGACAGATGGGTAATTGGAGGATAAGTGTAGAGGTCAAAGAAGTACAGCCAATTAGATGGCAGACAAGGTGATGGACTGAACCAGAGGGATAGAAGATAAGCCAGAAGCAAAGGAAGAGAAGTAAAATGGAGTTAAGGCAGGCAGGAATGGGATGGCAATGAAAAGGAAGACAGTTCAGAGGAATGGGGTAAACAGTTGAAATGCATGATGAAGGGTAGACACAGGGAGTGGTGATTAGGCAGGAGGCAGTATCACAGGAAAAGCAGCAAGGATATGAGCAGTGAGCACTCAACCAGTAGAGAAGAATAGTCAGGAAAAACAGGTGACCAAGAGGAGGTTACTGCAGAAAGTAGAAAAGATACAGTAGAGGGAAGCAGGGGACATGAAGACATGGTCTATGAGAAAGAGCACTGGTTCACTAAGGGCATCATTTGGGGGCAAGTAGGTCAGAAGAGGTTGCTGATGGCAATTACTTGTCTGGGTCGGGTCTATATCAGAATAATGAAAGCGCATATGTGCGACTATATAAAAGTCGACACATAATATGCGAAAACTGTAAATAACAAATGGCCACATAATTAAATTTTTTCCTAGTGAAAAAATTCACGTGTCCGTTCAGAAAAAATTAAAATTAAAAACCATTATCAGGTGGGGGGGAGCGTCGCCCCTACCACTCCCCCAACGTGAGGGGCTGTGCCCCCCACACCTCCCCTAACTAAATATACCAACTCTGAGATCACACTATAGCGAAGGAAAGGCCAACTCTGTGTAGTTGGCCAACTACCTCCTCGCCCTGTGACATATTCATCGAATCGCTTAAATGCGGTTCGATGAATGTGTCACTCTTTACGTGTTCTTTCAAAAGCAGTTTTGTGTTTCTAATATAGACCCGTCAGGGCCTAATATTCATCAGGATGGCCTTAGCAGTTACCAATTTGTTTATAAAGAAGACCATTGTTCACATATAATGGTCTATGTGAGAAATAAAAACCTAGTAAAAACATCATAAAATAGGCCATGGAGAAGCCAAGAAAGTGGTAACAGTATGCCAGGATGTCAGGAGTATGGCAGAATTCTAAGAAGTATTACCCACATTAAGGGCAAGACTATGAGGTATTTCAAATGGTAGCTCCAGGAGTTGATACAGAGTAGGTGACAGGAACAAGGGGGAAATTAACAGCTGCTCAGCCTGGTTAGGCTTCATTTGTATTTCCATAAGACTGTACTGGAACTACAAAGACATATCAGAACAACTGTGTCTTTAAACTGAGATGGAAAAGGGGAAGGGAAGGTGAAAGCATGTAAGGAAAATCAAAACAAAGCAGCAAAGGATAGAGGTCATATGGGGAAGAAGATAGTGAAACAGAATGACATAAAAAGTTTGAAGAGGCCAAAGTAGATAACAAGAGGGCAGAAGAAAATAATACAAGAAAGAAAACTTACAAGAAGTTTCATACGGGAAGGAATAGGGGGGACAAAATCACAGGGAAAGGGAGGAGATTAGTAATATTCAAAAGGAAAGAGAAAGGAAAACAGCATAGAGGTATTAGGAAAAGAAATGGCAGCAGGGATGACTACACAGGCACTCAAATGGTCAGGAGATGACAAGAGTGCAAGAATATGAGGGACAAGGGATAGGACAGCAGGAAAAAAGGAAAGAAGGGGATAAGCAGGAAAAAAGGAAAGAATGCGACAGAGTCAGGATGGTGGTCGTAATGCCAGAATCCCAGAAAGGAAGAGGGTGAACTGTAAACAGTAACACTGGAAAAGTAGGTTTGATATGACTGGGATAATGGAAAGTGTACCAATGTCAGGCTGGTGAGGGGCATAGTGGTACCACAGAACACAGAGTTCTAGAAATGCAAATTGGGGAGGGGTAGGAAGAGGTACCACAATATCTAATGGAAGAGTTTGAGGGGAGATGGGGCAAAGAAAGGGCAGAGAGGATCAGACATACTGAGAGACAGAAGGAGAGGAATGCAAATAACCAAAGGTAAGCTTTCAAGTAACAAAGTTAGTTGAAACAAAAGAGAAAAGTTGATCTATGGATGGCTTCTAGAGGCCATGTTACACAGTTGAGAGTATTAATCTACAGTAGAAGGGGTTGGGGAGAGCTGGGTTGTTATGACAGGGGACTTAAATCATCCATTTATCCATACAGTGAAGGGAGAGCAGATGTCCAGGTAATTAATATGAAAGTGTATGACAGAAAAGTATTGCTGAGTAAGAACAGAACACCTCCATTTTATCTTCTGTCTAGAAAAGGACATGGTCAGAGGTCTTCATAAAGAACTCTACTGTTTAATATTGATTGCAGAATATTATGAATTACATTGGCCATAGGAGGTGGGAAAGACATGGGTTCAAGATAAAACAGTACTGATTATGATAGAATAATCTGTACATTATAGGAAATGAGTCAAAAAAGGGTATAAAGTCTAAAAATAAAACTCAGGGAGGTAAGTACAGTCATAAGGGAAAGTGAATAGCTACAGCGACTGGAGAGAAAAAGAGGATGGCTCACTGGGATGGCTATGTGCAGGCTAGAATTAGGGCAACTATTCTTCGGGAATGTAAGCAGGCAGATATTAAGAAGGCAAGTAACAGAGAAGCTGTTGAAGTAGCTGGGAAGTGGCAAAACATGAGGCCAAGAAGCAGGTTTAAATTCAAAATGAATATTTTGCATAAGTCTTCACCAAAATGTCAAGCAGGATTGTATGAACAGGAAGAGGGAATACTGACTTGAGAAGATAGTAGTGGAAATTTTTGAAAGAGCAGTAGGGGAGGTACAAAGCAGGGTACAGAAATCCAATGGTCCCTTTCCAAGTGTCTTAAAAAGACAGAAGAGCTTTAGTATGTCTTCTGATAGAACTATTCAATTGTTATTTTGATTACTGGCCAATCCCGGAATACTGGAACATCTATAACAGCAGAGCAAACAGCAACCTAGAATTCTGCAGACTAGTGAGCCTGAATTCAGTGGTAGCAAAGCAACGGAAGCAGCGCTGAAATTGAGACACAATAGTCTTTGGGTAGAATCAGCTGATACTGACAGTGTTAGCAAATCAGTGCAAGCAATGCTGACATCGAGACACAAGAGTCTTTGGGTAGAATCAGCTGCGGCTGACAGTGTTAGCAAAGCAGCGAAAGCAGTGCTGAAATGGAGACATGAGAGTCTTTAGGTAGAATCAGCTGCTACTGACAGTGATAGCAAAGCAGCAGAAGCAGTGCTGAAATCGAGACATGAGAGTCTTTGGGTAGAATCAGCTGCTACTGACAGTGATAGCAAAGGAGCGGAAGCAGTGCTGAAATCGAGACATAAGAGTCTTTGGGTAGAATCAGCTGCTACTGACAGTTTTAGCAAAGGAGCGGAAGCAGTGCTGAAATCAAGACATGAGAGTCTTTGGGTAGAATCAGCTGCTACTGACAGTGATAGCAAAGGAGCAGAAGCAGTGCTGAAATCGAGACATAAGAGTCTTTGGGTAGAATCAGCTGCTACTGACAGTTTTAGCAAAGGAGCGGAAGCAGTGCTGAAATCAAGACATGAGAGTCTTTGGGTAGAATCAGCTGCTACTGACAGTTTTAGCAAAGGAGTGGAAGCAGTGCTGAAATTGAGACATGAGAGTCTTTGGGTAGAATCAGCTGCTACTGACTTACTGCAAACATTCTCTGCAGATACATCTTATCATACTACCCTGAACCATTTATAAGGCTGTATCTCAGGAGAGGTTAACAAGCATAATCTCAAGGACATTATTGGTGTAGATGTCATTAAAGCCATTGATTCAGACTAAAGTCTCAAGTTTCTTGTAAGATAGTAATGGTAGAGCTGATTTGAAAACTGCGTCCAGAACAGATGTTAAAAGAGTGACAAGAAGGTTGAGTAGAGGGTTGTTCTTGGGTCCCGTCTGATTTAATGTGCTCAAGTCTAATCTCACAAAGGGCAAGGAGAAGTGGCTCTTTCCACGTGTGGACCCTTGAGGTTGGAGGAATGTGATGGTGCATGGGACATTAAGCATGAAGACACACCTAAGGACTCTGGGAACATGGCATGATAGCTAGCAACTTAATACTAACATGTTTAAAGTGCTACAATTGCTGAATGGCAATGAAGTGGCAGAATATAGAATTGAGATAATCAGACTTAAAAATACAGAACAAGTGAAGGAGTTTGAGGTTATTATTACAGAAAACCTATACAATCAGGTTGACAGTCAGAGGCTGGTGAAAAAGGCGCACCATATGGATGGCTGTACATTTTGGAAAGAAAGAGAGAATACGGAGATAGGAACATGATAACATGATAACATCATTTTATCAGGCACTTAGCACTCTATGACTGGAGTTCTGGGCATTATTCTGAAGGCCTTTTAGGGGAAGGCACAATGCTGGACAAAAATTAGGTATCAGTAAAATGGCACTTCTCCCTGTCTCCATACCTCCCAGTCAACACTGTGTACCACAAGGCTTTATCCTTAGTCCCTTCCTCTTTAACATTCGCACTAAGACTCTCCACACATTCAAACAACATGCTCCCCAATGCAATACACAGATGACTGTGTGGCACATCTCCAAAAAATTTCTCAGGAAGCTTTAACAGCCACTGAAACATGGCTTTGTAGCTCACAACTTGTGCTCAACTCCCAAAAAAGCAAACTACTTCTTTTTTTACCCAAATTCCTGTGTCACACACAAAAAAAGAACAAAATTTAAAATCCTCTCTTAATAATGCAACCACTGAAATCACTTCTCATAGCAAATTATTATGGATGATAATCTTAAGTTCGACCTGCATATACAAAACTGCATTAAAAATCTCACCAAAAACTAGGGATGCTATACAGATTCAAACATTCCATCACCAATACAACTAAAACTAAACTTGCTGCTACTTACCTCCTACCTTCATTACTTTACGGCATTCCTATCCTTACTAAACTTCAGGCATCATAAAAAAATCAAAACTTGAACAATGCTATAATAAAGTGGCTACATTTGTAACAAATGCCCTTCATACCTCTCAACTGCCCAGATTTTCACAGAATGTCCAGATTTTTGCCTCATATTTTTGGTCAGTTCCTCATAAAATGTGTGGTTTTCTGGCAAATCACTGAGATGATATGAGAACTAAAGTTACTAAATAATGACCTACATTTGAGTTTCAGATTTCATATCCTTCAGAAAATGCATGCTGAGGCAAATCCTGTTATTCTAGCAACTTTCTGAGCTTATAAGAGCAATATTTAAAATCTGTCCCTATTCTTGGGCCTTTGTCACCCCATTATTTCAGGTTTTGTCCAGATTTCTTGCACTAAGAAGTTGAGAGGTATACACTCCTTTCAGAATCCAAAATTACCTTGTAAAATTATCTGGCATCCATCTTTTTGTCCATCACTAAATACCATTCTACACAACTGTTTCCCAATCAGCCATTACAATCCAATGAACAAAAAGTCTTCTCTTTCCACAAACCTATAAAATCTGTTTGGCATTGTCGTGGAACTCCTTACCTGTATCCATCCTGTTAATACCCTCGCTCCCACCAGTCCTTTACAACCATTCTGAAAATCTTCCTAACCAAATGGTGGCTTTGTTCTGTCCATCTCCAGAATAAACTTTATCCCTAAATATGAACTACCTCTTCATACATCCTTACTCTCCCTTCTTCACTCATTTCCTTACTTCAGTTTCTCTCTCTCCCCTGAATCTCTTTCTATATATACCATAACCCACGTTTTTCTCTCTCTTCTTACTGGATGGGAGAAAAGCTTTTCAATCCTGCAAGAAAAGCCATTTTCTTACATTTAGTGTGTGTAATCTCAGCACTGAATACCATTCCATTACATGGAGCAAAAGTACTGTGTGTGGATTGCCTTTCAAGTGCCATCAAACTGAATGAGACAAGGCTGTCCACAAAACTAGTGCTGCAGGTGTGATTAATAACACAGCATGATCAGAGCTGTTGGCTTTAATAAGTTAAGGCCTCGGGTTTTGCAGTCATGAAAATGAGAAGGTGTACTAACAGCAGGCCCTGTAGTCCTGTTGTAACAGGCCTAGTTGAAGTTTTTCTGTGCGGCTGCTGTGGTACGCTTAGTTAAGACACGGGAGACATACAAGAGACTGGAAAGTAGGAAACATGGGCTATTGCTTCTCTGGTGAAGTCACTTGTAAAAGTTCTGGCCCTGTATTGCATAACAACACTTTATTTAGTTTAGTAACAATGGATTTGGAATTAAGGTCAAACTTGAATTTGTTGTCTAAGATGATTCCAGGAAGCTTATTAGATTTCATAGCCTGAACTAGTATATGTTAAACAAAGGTAAAAGCAAGTCTGGAGCAGGTGTCAAAGATACTGGTACGTACGCAAACAGTTTGCATTTTGTTTAGAGGATGTTTACAGAAAAGACCCGAGTTTGAAAACTAAGATTGAATAGACTTCAATCAGTACTAATTTACTGTACAAAAGACACTGAGAAATATGACAGAGCAGTGTTGAGTTATCAGAATGCTGGGTTAACCTGACAGCACTACAATATTTCCACATGTTTCACAGAAGATAGAAAACAGAAGTGGGCTAAGCGTAAAGCTTTTTGGTACACACAGAGGGCCAGGCATACAGAGGTGCTGGTATTCTCCTGTCTTACAGCCTGAGATCTTCTTTCACAGTATCTGCTGAACCATTGAGTAGTGTTAGCAAGCAGTCCAGTGGTTGACAGACTAAGAAAGAATTGCTGGTTGAAGTACTAAGGACCCTTAACAGGTCATGGAGAAAGTACCAATATTAATATTGCTGAGTTCAACATGTATATATACTTTTCTGTCAAAGAGAGCAGTCATTTCCAGTTACAGAATGAAATCTCTATTGAGAATTAGAAAGTAAGATGTGAGTGTTAATATAATGATAAATCCAAGGAGTCCATATTTTCTAAACTTTTCAAAAGAAGACACAGCAGAACAAATAGTTCATTGGTTCGTAGATAAGTACTAGACAACATTCTGTAGATCATTACAAGTCAGGCCAAAAACCCTATTCAAAAGTTACTTCGACCTTCAAGGAGTGCACAGCAGGAGAGACTAAGGGAGAATTTGAGTCTGTCCATCCAATTATCTAGGTTTGCCTTTGGGTGGAAAGGGTGCTACTGTGCTTGATATGTAGTGGAAGTTTGTTTCAGAAGTGAGGGGATACATTGTGATAAGTCCATCATGATAACATTGTATTTTTTATCTGCTGATGAAGGTTTAGTTCCTTTATCCAAGAATTTCAGGTACCATCAGTACTTAGAAGGAATAGGAGGTCAAATAGGGTTGGATCTTTCATGGCACAAAAGGCTTAGCACAGATCTCCACAAAGGAGTCTGTAAGAAAAGGAATACAGAGAAATGGCTAACCATCTGTCCTGATAACACAGATTTTTGAGGTCACTGATTATTTTAATTATGAGTCTCTGAAGTCTCTCAAGTTATGCGATATGTTTAGACAAATACATGCCAAACAGTACATTATATTCAATAATAGATCTGATAAGATACAAGTAAAGGGGAATTAAGACTTCCTTGGATCTAAAAGAAATGCCATTGGAAATAGCTATATTATTGGCTTTCTGAAGTACTGTGGAAACATGGTAGTCAAATGATAAGGAATTATTAACAAAAATGACCGAATTCATTACAAAAGTGCCTGATTTGAAAAGTGCATCACTTATATGGCAAGTGAACGCTATTTTGTTTACCAGAATGAACTGTACTATACATTTTTTGCATTTAATTTGTGACCATTGTCTTTTCACCAAGTTATGGAATTTATCTAGAGGACCATATTTTGTAAAATTATAATGAAGCTCTAGCTGAACTTACTGCAGATATATCTTACAGATCATTTTACTGTCACACAATACTAAAAGACTGCATATTATTTATTATAATTTTTGAAGGGAGATTGCACCCCCTCTATTTCTCACTGTGGGGGATCTGCTTCCACACCATAGAACTCTAACTAGACTATCTCTATGGTCACATGACCACAGAGACAAATGCCATCTGATTTTTGCCTTTTTTTTGATGTGGTGCAAGTTTGTACATGGCATATGTATAGGAAGGCAGAGGGCCCTTGATGGGGGTGCTGTGTACCCCCTACAAAACATTACTAAATAGTAGGCACGCTTTCACTATCCCATGAGAGTAAAATCATGCATAGAATTTTGGTCAATAGGATGTTGTACATGAGCAAACAGCCTGTGGTAACTTTAAATAGCCTTACTTATTATTGCTGACTTCTAGAGTTTGGGAACATGTTGTTCAGGTATAAATTGGTTTATTAGAAGGAAGTCACGGAAAGGGCTATAGGAAGCACCAATCTTTAAAAAATGTTAGTAGGAAGACTGCAACCAGAGTACATGCCTTAAGCTTCAGTGCAAGGTTTTTGTTGAGGCTGACTTGGACATTATGAAAACCGAGAGTGGAGTTACCAGTTACGCTGTAGACAATAGCTGCTGCTGAAGTGCTGAATGTGCAGTTAGGCATTATTGTGTCAAGAAAACAGAACTGCTAAGCTAGTTCTATAGATGTAAGTAGAAGAAATGGAATCAATTGTTTTTATATGCCAGGGTGTAAATGCTGCCGTACTCCTAACCAGAATTGCTTTGGCTCATTTCTGTTGTTGCTTCAATGAGCTGTAAAGTATTGTCCTGTAAAGTACTGTCTCCTGTTGTTTAGTATGATGGACTTTGTGGATTCTTAACGTTTCTGGGTATATTTCTGCAGGACTGATGTCACCATTTACCTCAAACAGAAATCTGTGTTTTTACTTCTGGAGTGATTCAGGATAAGGTACCAGATACAGCCTGATGTATCTTAGATGGGATAAATTGTTGAGGACTGACAGAAAGGAAGGAAGGGCTTAAATAGTCATAGGTTCATAGGTGTGTACTAGGCTAATGGCCCTGGATCCTTTACAAGCCTAGCCCATATAAGTGCCCTAGTATCGTGCTGGGCCTGCCTCTATCAAGTAGAGCCACTGGAGTGATCCCTGGGGTGAACTTTCTATTTCCCATGTAATCATCAAGATTTTTCTTGAAGAGGGCCAGTGAGGTGTTCTGTTTGACATGTATGAGAAGTCTATTCCATAACATGGGCAGTCTTTGGGTTATGAACCTGTCCCTCCAGCATGTTCTGTTTCTTGTGGTAATGAGGGTAAGGTCTCTGGAGTGTGTGGTGCGGAGAGATTGGGACTGGGATCCATAAGTGAGGAAGGATCAGTAGGGGAGGCCAGTGCAGAAGGCTGAGTATAAAGGTGAATGCACTCCTCCTCCTCCTTGGGCTCTGACTGAAGTACTGGTATACTTTTTTGGATCTTTCCAGATGTCAGACAGAAAATGTAGACAGGAAACTACTAATGGTGTCTACTACCATATAAGCTACCCCAAATGTGTCAGCTGTAGATACAAGGTCCAGTCATATATACTTTCTCTGTCATTTTGTCTGTTCTTCTAGGAAGTATAATTAACTATGCTAATCCAAACAACCAAATAGTGGGATTTAAAAAAATAATCAAAGGAGAGCTTCCAATCAGTGCTGAAAGCTCCTATATAATCAGTTCATTTTTAATGTATGGTTGCCACCCGTCCCGTTGTCAGCGGGACACTCATGGTTTGAGTCCTCTCATCCCGCTTCCCGCGCTCACCAAGCGTGGGACTTTAAAAGTCCCGTTTTTTCCCCTTTGCGCTTCGCATTTTAAATTGCCGTGGAAAAGCCGAAAATACTTCCGGTTTTTCCACGGCAATGCGGCTACGTCACCACCCGGACCTGCAGTTAGAGGGATTCTCTGCTAGGTCCGGGTGGTAATGCAGCACAGTAATTGGCTGCAGCCATTGTAGGGGGCGGGAACTTCTTCTGAAGAGCCCCATAAAGGTCGCAGCTGTAGAGCACTAAGCTCTATAGCAGCTGCGACAAAAGATCTGATTTTTTTCTCCAGCCGAAGCCAGCATTGAAGCCAGCATTGAAGCCAGCCCAGCCAGCATTGAAGCCAGCCCAGCCAGCCAGCCCAGCCAGCCATGAAAGAAGCAGCAAGGGAGCCTGCAAGCCCAGCCAGCAAGGGAGCCAGCCAGCCAGGAAAGAAGCCAGCAAGGGAGCCAGCCACCCAGCCCAGCCAGGAAAGAAGCCAGCAAGGGAGCCAGCCCAGCCAGCCAGGAAAGAAGCCAGCAAGGGAGCCAGCCAGCCCAGCCAGGAAAGAAGCCAGCAAGGGAGCCAGCCAGCCCAGCAATAACTGTGAGTGGTAAGTAGATAATTGCATTTTGTGGCTTTAGTTATTTAAAATGGGAATAGTATGCTTTATTTAAGTTTTTAATGTTTAGAGGTAGATGGGGATGTAGTATGTAGTATTTAAATCTGTGCAGTGGTTATTTTGAGACTTTTGTACTAGTTAAAATGGGAATATATTGTGGTTTAATTTTTTTAATGTTTAAAGGCAGATGGTGGGTGCAGTATGCAATATTTAAATCTGTGTAGTAGTTAGTTTGATATGTTTGAGTAGTAGTTTTTAAAGATATAAAACCTGAATGTATATGTAATTGTTATTATGCTTGGGGGTATGATTTGGAAGCATTACTTTTAAAAGGCTGAACTGTGTATAGAAGTTGTTTGTTTCTGTTGGGGGGCAGTGAAATATAAACTTAGTGTAACGCATTTTTATTGTCGTAGCTTTTTCTGGGTATTGTCTGTATGCATATAGGAATTGTTTGAGCATAGTTTGTACTTTTTTTGTATGGAAATATGCACTATAATGCTGTTTTCAGGAAGTTACGATATACTGTTTAGGTAATTTTTCCTGTTCCTGCAAGTCCATGTCTATGTGGTACAAGTCTACCTTTTGAGGGGGAATGTTAACAGTTAATGTAATTCATTTATTATTCTAGAAGGTACACGTTGCCAATTTGCCAAAGCTGTTTCAAGATTGTTTTCATTTATACTTGTAAATGTGTGCATTTAATTTATTATGCATTTTTAATAAGGTTAAAATGTACTGTTTTGCTTGTAATGTGAATATGGGTGTGTTACTTTTACTTGGGCCTGTTTATTGCATTGCTGTGCTGGATTAATTGCTATGTTTTGAGGTAAAAGGAGCCCATGGAGTCTGCTGTACATTGTAGTTTGTTACTTCTCTTGCAAGAAGTATTTTTAAACGTTATAATGTTTGGACTTTTTTCCCATTTATTTTTTTTTTGTGGATGGATGCTCAGAAGTTAATGCAATGTATTTGAGATTGTGCTAAACCATGTTGTTACAGGGTAGTTTGCATCTAAGTAGCAAAGTTTTTATTTTGTGTTTTAGTGATGTCTTCAACATACTTATTTACTGTTTTCATTATAATCAGATTATGACCAGTGCTGCTGTTGGGCATGTTTATTAATAGATCATTGCGCTGTGTAAATTAGTGCCGTACATTTCTTAACTGCTGTGGTCAAAAGCTAAATTAGGTCTATGGTATCCACTGTGCATTCTCATTCATTTTACTGTTTTTTGGTTCAGTGAATATGGTTAACTTTTTTGTCTTGTGGGGTGACGTGGGCATGTTCAGTGGTAAAAATAATGCATTTCATTTTCTACAAGCTGTGTTAATGTTAGTCTTCAATGGCCAAAATGCCCCCTACATTACCTCATTTACTATTTGACCTTTTTCAAACTGTTTGTAAACTCTTTTTTGCTCCATTCCTCTATTTCGCATGACAATGTTTTTCTAGCCAGTTCTTTCACATGCCAATGTTTTTCTAGCCATTTCTTTCACATGCCAATGTTTTTCGAGCCAGCTCTTTCACATGCCAATGTTTTTCGAGACAGTTCTTCATGTGCCAATGTTTTTTTGAGCCAGTTCTTTTGTGTGCCAAAGTTTTTCTAGCCATTTCTATCACATGCCAATGTTTTTTGAGCCAGTTCTTTCACATGCCAATGTTTTTCTAGCCATTTCTTTCACATGCCAATGTTTTTTGAGCCAGCTCTTTCATGTGCCAATGTTTTTCGAGACAGTTCTTTGTGTGCCAATGTTTTTTCAAGCCAGTTCTTTCACATGCCAATGTTTTTCGAGCCAGTTCTTTCGCATGCCAATGTTTTTCGAGCCAGTTCTTTTGCATGCCAATGTTTTTCGAGCCAGTTTTTTGTGTGCCAATTAAGCCAGTTCATTTGTGCTGTGCAGCAGTATGTTACTGAACCCTACTAACAGTGTTGGTCAATATGTTGCATATCAGGTAAGTACAGATTCAAGCATGAAGAGAGCAGCAGCTTCATCACAGTCAACCAGCAGCAAGGGAATGTGCAAGTGGCAGGACATTTGGAAAACAGAATTTGACTGGATCGAGAGATGCAGTGATGTCAAAGCATTCTGCAGGTATTGCAAGAGAGAATTTCTAGTGACCCACGGTGGAAGAAATGATGTCGCACGGCATGAGGCAACTGAACAACATAAGACTGCCATTCTTCAAGCTAAATCCACTCACCTGATGACAAAGTGGGCAAGGAATGCAAACCTTGAGGGACCAGAACTTAGAATCATTGCAGCAGAAGCCTCTGAGGTTTTCCATGCTGTTAAGCACAATATTTCATATAACAGCTTGGACTGTGCAGTAAAGTTGGCCAGCCAGTTGTACAGTAACTCAGACACTGCAAAGAAACTATCTTGTGGCAGAACCAAGGCTGAAGCCATAGTTGAAAATGTTTTGGGGCCACACTCATTGGAATGCCTCCTGCATGACCTTCAAAAACCAGGTACTTCATTTGCAATTTCATCAGATAAGCTTCCAACAAGGGAACATAAAATTATTTCCCCTTGTTGTGAGGTATTTTCTAAAGAAGAAGGGGTGGTGAATGGCCTTTTGGACTTCTATGAAGACCCTGATGAATCGGCACAGGCTATTTCACAGCAAATTTCCAACATTATGGAAAGGCATTCCTTGCCCTGGAACCATATTTCAGCTTATGGGGCTGATAATGCCAGTGTGAACTATGGGAAGAAATCTGATGTGTATACCAGATTAAAACAAAAGTGCCCATCACTCCAGAAAGCTAACTGTGTTGCCGATATCATTCACAATGCAGCCAAAAAAGCTGCAGCACAACTACCATACGATGTGGAAGCATTTGTAATGAGACTTTTCAGCCACTTTTCTGGTTCTACCACGAGGACCAGAGACTTGAAAGACTTCTTTGAGTTTTGTGGCATGGAATTTGAGAGTCTGTTAAGACATGTGCCAACAAGGTGGCTGTCACTACTCCCAGCCATTGAAAGAGTAGTGAAAAATCTCCCAGTGCTCCAGTCCTATTTCCTCTCTCAGGGAGAAGAGGAGACCCCCCCGGCAGATATGGCAGTACTTTTCAGGTAATGAGCATGGTGAGAATGAATTGCCTACACTGCCCCAGTACTATCTGCACTTTCTCTGTGCTGTTCTTGTTGATTTTAATGAACATATAAGTACATTAGAAAAATCAGCACTTACTGCCATGGAAACTTTTTGTGTAATGGTCTCTCTGAAGCAAAACTGCAGGCAAGAGCTGAAGGTGCTTTCTTTGGAGGGAAACTTAGGGCACTTATGAGCACATTAGACAGCACTTCTGCTAACAAACTGAAAATAGACTTTATTGTTTTCTTGGAGACAGCAGTGAAATACCTGGAGCAGTGGTTTGATTATACTGAAAGCAACTACTTGTTTATACTATCTAAATTATCTTTAAATGAGCCCTTTGCCTTCAGTGACTTGCTGAATGTGACCACTGCCCTGAGTCTGCAGGATGTAGATGAAGATTATCTTTTTAGGGACTACTTGGCAATTAGGCCCTCTCTCGAACAGTTATGTAACACAAGCTTGACCCCAGGAGAGAAGTGGCTGAAGCTTTTCAAAGAAGGGCCTGAACTGACTACACTCTATCCGGTAATTGCTAGGGTTTTATCTATACCACCCTCAAACGCATTTGCAGAAAGAGTTTTTTCATTGTTGAAAGGTAAATGGACAGATGTGCGAAACCGATGTAGTGTGGACTTGTTAAAAGCTGAACTAATGATGAGTGTAAATTACCGGATGAAATGTTGTGACTTTTATTCAAATATTATTTCAAATCGGGCCCTTCTTCAAGCCATAAAATCAAATTCAAAATACACTTTTAAAAAAAAGTGATTTATTGTACTAGGGTGCAGTTCATAATTTTGTGTTTTTCTTTGTTTAGCATTAATTTGTACTAGGGTATGTAGTTTTGTGTTCTTTGCTTTAGCTTTAATTGACAGTCTTAATTTTATACTTGGCTTGTATGTGGTATGTAGATTTTTTAAGTTTTCTTTCTGAATAGCAATGGATGGTTTATGAATTTTACTTTTTAAATAAACAAGTGTCTGTTTAATGAGTAGTGTGTTTTTAATTCCTTTAAAGTTTATTGTTACAACTGATTAGTGTGCGTGCAGTAATAGTTCACTTCATTTAAATGGTTTGAGTTTTCAGTATGCTGTAATGTCACAATGTTGCATCCATAACTAATACTGCATCTCCTTTAACAACTCTGGTGATGTCGTGGTGGGGGTGTGACCAGTGTCATGGTGGCCACACCCCTATCCTGTTGACCACACCCCCATGTCCCACTTTGCCCTTGTTAAAAGGTGGCAACCCTGTTTTTAATGTTGGATGCAAACTACTGCTGTAAGTCTTCAAAAGTGTCATTAGGCAAACCTTTAGGAACTTAAAGATACACTAGATTATGCTTCTGATGTATTTGTATGTGCTAATAAGCAGAGGACCTAGGTTGATGGGACTAAATGTGCTAGAGCCCCTTTGTGAATGATGTCCTTTCTGTCTGCCTCTGTCTTTACATCTTGTCCGAATACATTGACTTCTAGGGGCAATTCTTCATTGTCATGGATGCCAGATCTTTGCCAAATTACTGTTAAAAGCCAATATAGCATGACTATAATCAGAGATGCAGTCACGCAACACACCGGGTTTATTGTAGGTTTGAGTACTGATTTCTGCTTCTCTTATACTAATGGGTGGGTGGGTTACATCAGTCAACAAGCGGACATGAGAGTATGACTGTGTTGTGGCAGGAAAGAGTTAAGCTGCATACTTCCACATGGACTCATACAGCGAGTAGATGGAGAGATAAGTATAGTCGTTGACAATTGTTTGTGTGTTTTATATGTATATGTATTTGTAGATATATAAATATATATCTCGATATCGATAGATAGATATAAAGCGGTCTATATTACAACATCGGACTTGTAAAGTTTGAATGCTGTAATATCAAACCCAAAAGTCTAAAATCCAAAAATAGCAAAGCCACAACACATTAGGGGGTGTGGAGCCCCCCCCCCACTTTAGTTTAAGTTTAAGATTAAATTTTTTTTTTTGTCACGGAACACTGATTTTTTTTTTTCCCTGGGGAAAAAAAGTTGCTGTTCTGTGTTTTCATTATTATTGGGTTTCGGACTTTTGGGTTCGATATTACAACGTTCAAACTTATGTTCGATATTGTGATATAGACCTGATATAAAATACATATTCGTGTGTGTATGTCTGCATGCATATATATATATATATATATATATATATATATATATATATATATATATATAGTTTCACTTTAGAATATCAGAGTACCATAAACGCGAAATTCAAAATGTCGAGACTAAAATCCCGAAACAGCAATACACTGAAAACATGAAACATTGACTCCCACAACAAATATTGCAAACCACTTCTTATACTCCACCACAAAAACAAACAAACTGAAATAAAAAACAAACTATATTAAACTTTTCCAAATATAAAGCCGTGGGGCAAGCCCCCGTCACTCCCCATGTGGGGGCAGCACCCCCCTGCTACTTAAATATAGCAACTCCGAGATTGCACTACAGAGAACAAAATGGTAAACATACCATTCTGTGCTGCATGACTGCCTGATTAAACTGTAGAAAATTATCCTCAGCCTTGTCTTGCACACTACTTCACTGCTAAAACACTACATATTACCATATATCTCTTCGATACTTACCAGGGCTTCACAGGTAACCCAAGTCACATTTCCTTCTACTGGACTGAACTAAAATGTAACAGGTCACAAGCCATTGCAACCAGTTTCTGCATCATAACACTATTTGCACACCGATTCAACATTCTCACATTTGACACTGTGAACTTTCAGCAAACTACACTTTCGAGATTTTAGTCTCGACATTTTGAATTTTGAGTTTATGGTACTTCGATATTCTAAAGTGAAACCATATGTATACAGAGACATGCACATGCACACACACACACACACACACACACACACACACACACACACACACACACACACACACAAAACACGTTCTTAGGTTCTAGGCATGCAGCTCAGGAGACCATTAAGGAGTCTAGTCTAATTTTTCAATTGCCCTGAAGCAGTGTCAAGTTAAGTGATTTGCTGAAGTTCACACATTAGGTAGATGAGGCCTAAGGAAATCAACCCCCCTACCACAGGAAGTACTGCTCATTAGCAGCACATAACCATAGTTCTCTGTACTAACCACTGTGTTCATCTTAACTTTATTAATGACTTAGTGTAGTAGGATGTTGTGTTCAGGGTATAAATTAAATTGGGAACGGTTTAATGGTGACAACTGCAGTTTCTGAGCAGAACCATTGTTTCCTGTACTATGTGTGAACTAAGATCACTGAGAAATGCAAAGTTATATCTGCCACCACCATACAGAATCAGATGAAACAGGAAAGTGTGTCAGGGAGTCAATAGCATCATGCTTTGTACAAGAGACATCATAACTGCTGATTGTATGGCAGAGTATGCTGTACAAGAAGGGAAGATGTAACTATGTATGTATTTTAGTTCTGTATTAAATCTCACCGGGTGGCATTTTGGAGGTGTATTAACAGTGAAAGTGAACAGCGGTAGCGTTGTTACCTCACAGCAAGAGGTTCTCCCTTTCGATTCTCAGCTTGGCTTGGGAGTGCCTTCTGTGTGGAGTCTGCATGTCCTCCCTGTGGTTGGGTAGCATTCAAAAGACATGCATGCATAAATGGGCGTGCCTTCATTGAAGGTTGGGCGTTGAGCTGGCACCTCGGCGTTTTGTAAAAAAATCTACTGTCAATCATTAGCGGACCAGAGTTCCACTGTGGTGACCCCTTACCGGGATAAAGCCGAAAAACAAACAACAACATTAACAGTGAAAGTGAGATCAGGAGTGTACTGTACAACAGGATGAGAGTGGTCAGCACTGGACACCATGGGGCACAGCCAGTGTCACTGGCTGACTGCTCACAGCTAACAGCATGCACTGCTGATGCCTGTAATCACTGTCTGCATAGCTAAACAAGACACCCCAGGAGCTTAAGTTTGTTAAGAGTGCTGAAGGCACAAACTCATTCAATAAGGGAGAGCTTGGGCAAGCCTCACACTCTTTATAAACACCTTTATTGAATTATCACTTGTAGACAAGAATACATTTATGAAAAAGAAAAATGTTTTAACATGTTCACACAAACATTATACATCACATACATGCTTTTATACAATTATCATCAATCCAATATTACATAAAGTGCTCAGTCCCTGCCTTCACGTAAACCTCAATCCGCCTTCAAAACATTATTCTGCATGTACTGTTCTCACAGTTTCCATTTTTTTCTGCGTAATTTGCTCATGCCCTTGTCTAAAGATCTCAACTCCAGTTCTCTGTTACAATATTCACTACTTCAAATACGGCCGCTTTAGACTTTTCCATTTTCTATTAATTGTTTTTTTTTGACAGCCACCAGAATTAAATTTAACAAGGCCTTACTGTGTTGTACTCCATATGATTTCAAAGTGATGTATGACCCAGAAAGTTCTACAGTTATTCTGGTGCGAGATAAGAGCATTGCTTTGAAGCCTAAATTATCTAAGGGAATGACTTCCACCTACAATTATGCAGGAGGTAGGATGAGCCCAGTGAATGACTGAAAGCACAGTCCAAAATGGAAGATAAAATAGTCCAAGATAACAACACTAGTGGAATAATGCTAGACAAAACATTGTGTAAAATGGAAACTGATTATGAAAACATTGAATATGTGCCTGCATTGTGCATTTAGCAGCCTGCCAGATCGTACTAGAATTTCTCATCCTTGTGCAGTTTCCCTAGTATTTCTGATTGCACAGATGGAGAAATAAGTTCTAATTCTAAAAAAAAAGTAACATTTTAAAATCCTTGCAGAGAACATCAGTTCTATAATAAGCTAGTAAGAAGAGACAATAAAATAATTATAGCCTGACTGAAACCTCAACATACATCACAGAGTTATAATCCTGAAAGTAAAATAGAAAAAAGACTTCTGTATTTAGAAGACCCAACGTTCAAATCGCAAACAGTTCTGTATTTTAATGCAGAATGTAGCTAGATTATTTTACTGACGTCAAAATGAAACCCTTTCACTATACTGTTAACATCATCTGGGTGAGAAACAGCATGCACTCTGTAAATGAAATCTCAATCAGACCAGGTCTAATAATATTTATTTTATTTTATTTTTATTTTATTTTACATTTGTTAACCGGGCTAGTCTAACTGGATATATTTCCATTTTCAGTAGAGGCCCGGGGAGAAAAGCTCCACATAGAGATAAAAACAGTTACATAGTATGCAAAAAATGAGCAGAAATAAAATGAGGTGGGAATAGACAACTATACAGTATAACATCATAGGATTCAACATTCTCAAAATAAAAATGGAAACTTATTTCACAATATTTTAAATTTAGGTTAAAAAGAGAAAGTAAAAAAGAACAGAATATTCAAAACGAAAAGAGTGAGTAGATCAGTTAAATTTATAAACTGTCAGTAGTTAGAAATGAACCCAAAGGAGGAGAAGGATATTAGAGAGGTAACTCTTATAAAGTGATGGTAGTATTACTTACACGTAAAAAGAAGGTAAAAGGAGAGGGAGAGGGATGAGTAGAGGAAATTTGTGGGAGTTAGAGTTTTAGTCGGGGTTAAAGCACGGACATAACCAGTGATTTTTAATGTAAATTCTAAGTTTTTGTTTGAACAAAACAGGGGTTGGAATTGAAGTAAGTTCAATAGGAAGTTGATTCCAGTGTTTACCAATGGCGTTAGAGAAAAGGGAGTCACCAGCAAGGTTGTTGGATTTAATTAAAGTTACTAGGAGTTTGCTAGAGGAGCGAAGTGAATTCAGGTTAGAGTAAGGGGTAAAAAGTTTGGAAAGTGCAGGTGTGTTATTAGGTTGATAGAAAGCTCTTTGGACAAAGGAATGTTGGGAAAGAAGCAGCATATTTTCTAATTCCAGCCAGTGAAGTTGCTGAAGGTTCAGACAGTGGTGAGTTCTGAATTGATTACCAGTCACAAATCTAGCAATACTATTATATGTGTTAGTCAGTTTAGAGAGATTGTTTTTCTTCAGGTTAGTGTAAATTGGTGAGGCATAGAGAAGAGTTGAAATAAGGTGAGAGTGGGCAAGAGTAGCTTTGGCTGTCGGGGTTAAGAATGTTTTAATTCTGTAGAGGGAGCCCAATTTTCTGTTTACAGTTTTAATGGTATTATTGATGTGACAATCATAGGTAAGGTTGTTGTCAATCATGACACCTAGCAGTTTGGTAGTAGAGTCGGCTGATATGAGGGTGCCATTAATAGATAAGATGGAGAAGTCTAATGTGGGGGACCTAGTAGTAGGTTTAAAGAGGAGGAGTTTTGTTTTTTTAGCATTTAAAAGTAGGCAGCGTTTTAAGAACCATGCTAATAAGTTGCCAAGACAAAATAAAACATCTTGGGAATTAATGTAGTGGAACAGACTTTAGAATAAGCATCTAAAATGATATTAGAAAGTCTAGCCTGTTGTAAGGCACACTATGTGGTGTCCAGGAGCGGCCTTAGGTCAACTGGTGCCCTAGGCAAAAAGGCTCCATGGCGTCCTCTACCACACTATCTGGTGCCCCCATCCTGGTCTACCTACACCAAATAAATACTGGAAAAGCACCCCTGCTACAGCAGTGCCCTAGGCATCCACCTAGTTGGCCTATGCCTAAGGCCGGCTATGTGTCCAGAATAAATCAGTAACAAATTAAAGCAAGCTACACACAGATAAAAGAAAAAAATAGGCAACTTATATATAAAAGAGCTTACCTACTGAAGGCACCCGTGGAGGTTACTGCAGCCTATTTATCTATGTATTTATTTGTTTTAATGTTTTACTGGGTAAAGCGCTGTCCAAATCTGGCCAATTTTAGACTTAGCCTGGGATCAAAAACTGACCAGTCATACAAAACAAAAAAGGGTACAAACCTGCACAAGTGACAATAAAAAAGTATAAAGGTAGAGCAATGCTTTGGATATGAGTAAATCCAATGTATTCATTTGCAATATGTACAAAAGTTTCAAAACATTTGAGAAAATAGATTAAAACAAATTACACACATGAAAAGGAGCAAATTATCTCAGTGTCTGAGTTAGAGTGGAGAAGAGTCAAAGTAGATTAACTGATATAACCTGAGGCTAACAGGTGCATTCTGTTTATTTAGCTAAACGGTATTAAACACCTCACTGTTTCTTCAGATCCAAATGTGAACAAAGTTTTGTAAAACTTTTGTGTGAAACTGCCAGTCTAAAAAGATAATACACAAAAACAACGTGGGGTTGCATGGACGGTTTTACCAATTACTGTACACAATGCAATATATGCCCTGAGGAAATACTGTCTACAAGTGCGAGCTGAGAACTAAGACAGTAAACAAATAGGCAGGTATTTCTGGAAATTAGGATTGTAAATGTTATTGTGTATCAGGAAAAGCAGTGATGATACGGGGGGGGGCATACTTCTAAGGAACTCCACAGTGCTGCAAAAAACAGTAAGTGTCTGTCAGTTAGTGCTGAGGACCTGTTAATGAGCTGTTCTGGGTTTGATTCCTTCCAACTTTATGTGCCACTTAACTAGACAACACTTCTGGGTATTCACTGAACAGCCTTACCTGGTAAACAAACTGATAAAAATAAATAAATGTGTTCTCACCAGTTCAAGTGAACACAAATATATTCATGAATGTTAAAACGCTACAAAATAACTTAGAAATAATACCAAGGCAACTGCAATCACGATGTGACCTTTAATAACCAATACTGTGATAACAAAATAATAACACAAAGTAGTATAATAGCAGTGAAGCACGAACATATAAATTCCATACACACTAAGCGCTTTCACCCATCTAATCCGTGGGTTTCATCGGAGTAAACTCACTTTGAAATCACATTTCCTTATTAAGATATTCTCATTAAAAATTCTCCAATCAATATTTAAACTAACCTTGACTCATTTGTAATGCATTACATATTAATTAAGATAAACGCCTCCTAACTTATATACAATAATATATAAATATATTGTAAACATTTTTATGTTTATATTTATATATATGTCCAAACTAATATTTATGATCAATATTGATACAAAAATACATGTTATAAATATATTAAAAAAATACATATTCTTTTAAAAATTAAAACAATAAAAACTAAATGTGAATATAATGTTTTTGTTTAAAGGGAAAATGTATGTATAATATACACAAAACCATGTAGTTCTTATCGTCAATTTTTCAGATACAACAATAGTGACCTTTTCAAATAATATAAAATTTACATTTAAGAATACTGGAGATGGATACATGTTCATTAATGCCTGGCAAGTTACAAGCATTCGACCTAAGTTGCTTCGCTGCTATTATACTACTTCATGTTATTATTTTGTTATCACAGTATTGGTTATTAAAGGTCACATCGTGATTGCAGTTGCCTTGGTATTATATTCATGAGCTAGATATAACAATTACCCTAAAAACAACCTCGCATTATACTTTTGTTAATTCCAGCTGGTTAATGTATCCAACAAAAATATTACACTACAGTATTCAGTGGGACACATTAAAACAGTGTCACACAACTATGGATTACAGCATAATATCAAACATACTCCCCCCCCTCCACACACACACACACCCACACACGCTCGTGCCCACATAACACACACACACCAACCCAAGCACACACACACACACACACACACACACACACACACACACGCACTAACCCACACACACGCACTAACCCACAAACCCTCTCACTCACACACACACACACACACACACACACACACACACACACACACTCACACTCACACACACACACACACACACACACACACAAACACACACACACACACACACACACACACACACAAACACTCACACACACACACACAAACACTCACACACACACACACACAAACACTCACACACACACACACACGAGAACCATTTAACTCATCACATCCTCATTTCATTTAGTTACAACTCATTGTGATGAAATCCATTTCTCCAATATCACTACCACCTCAGAGGTAGTTTATATAAGTAAGGGGAGGTGTGAAGCATTTCTTAAACACTATCCTTTTTATGGTGCTTCATATCAATGAGTTCCATTTCAGCGGGATGAATTAGTTTGCAAAAAAAAACACATATTTAAAGGCAGCTATGAAGGCTGAACAGCAGCAAAGTACAGAGTAACACAGTGAAGCTGCTCCAAGTTTGGCAACTTAGCCAGAGATCTGGAGTGAATTTGAACCAAATTCAAGGCATTCAAAGTGCTCAACAAAAAATAAATATATTTTAAGCTTCATTGGACTTTTTTTGAACTGCATTTTGTGTAACTGTTGCCTCATTTTTGGTGTTGTTGCTGCTTTGACTATTTTTTCTGCACTTCGAGATCCTAGCACCTCGGTATTTCATATATAGCATAGCTAGATTCAGGTCTGCTGAATCTAGGCTGTTTGGTAAAATTCAGTACTAAAGCCAGCCATCCTACATTATGAAGGCCCTCCTGCACCATTGTGGCAGAATTGCGGAGCCCAGGACCCATCTGAGTTGGGGATTGTTGGAATAAGGCCCAGTTTCAGGCTCTCCCACTGACTAGTTTGTGTTAAAACTGTTTAACTTTGTTTGTATTTAAGCACCAAGTTTGCACATAGCTGCATTGCCAAGTATAAAAGCAAATGTTTAGAAACAACAAAAGAACCCTCATTAGCTCCACTTACTCTCTGTGAGCAAAGCAGTTGTGCCTTGCTACGCAGCTACCAACTCAGCTGTGCATTCTGAAGCACTGATACAAGTCATCCACCCCTAGCATTCTGAGGCACTGATACAGTCATCCACCCCTAGCCTTACACAGAATAGCCACCCTTGTTAGTCTCACAAGCAAATCCTGGTCCATCTAGCCCATTCCCACTAGTCACTACAATATATACCTGCTATAATGCATTAACACCATTTCTCCAGCCATTCATTTTGGCATGGGCATCCTGAGGCAATGTAGCAATTGCCTCAAATATACTGACAACCACTTGCTCCTAAACCAAACAAATACAGTATGTGGGAGATGTAACTATACCATAAATTAGAATCATTCCTCTCACATAACAACAAACAAGATATACAACAGGTTGCAACCACACACATCTTCCTTCTCACACAAGAAAAGGTCATGACACACAAACCTATATATGTGGAGGTACTCAGTAAGAGCCTACCAAATTACATACACATACTGGTACACAAACAGAATCCACCACCACACAGCAACACACATATCAGTATCTCAACAATTAAGAATCCAAGGCAAAACACCTCGAAACCAAATGTTCTGGTTATAGGCGAATCAATTGTGAGACACACAGATGTCAACCTTACCAGGATGAACAAGGAGAAGGTCACAGTCAGGTGCCAAGATCTGTCAAATAACGCATGCACTCAAGTCACTAGGCAGCAATTACTGTTACGACTCTGTCATAGTACATGTTTGTGTGAATGACTTGAGACATACCTTTCTGGACTGCATGAAGAGAGTCATGACCAAACTCTCAGATTATGAGTCCCTGGCAGGTATGTCCCTAGCCCTAAGCAGCATTTTACCTTCACTGAGGATGATGCCACAATAAAGACAAAAAATAATTAATTTCAATAATTGGCTTAGCTTCTGGTGTCACTTTAGGGGATCCAGTATCTCTGTTTGCCTGGGAAGACGTGGTTGACAGTCCAAGCTGCTTTGCCAGAGATGGCCTTCACCTGTCTCCTCAAGGTTTTGGATACTGGCAAAGATGCTTGCCTCCCACATACTGACTTTTTAGGCAATATCTAAACAACACAAGTTCCAACATAAAGACATCCACTAAAGACAAACTCAAGGTCAAAGGTCATGCTGCTTAATGCTAGGACCTTAAACAGTAAACTGAACACCCTGAAAGCACTCATCACCTTGGAAGATGCTGACGTTTGTGCAGTCACATGGACTTGGTTCAAGGCTGCTGAGAGCACCCTGGCCTTACAAGCCTACAATGCCTTTCACACGTTCAGACTCCAAAATGAGTGTGAAAGAACAAAAGGTGGAGGTGTATCCATCTTCATTCAATCCAAATACACCTCGAGACCTGCAGAACAGTACAACTCTTTTGAGCTACTCAAAGTCCAATTAACTATAGAAAAAATACCCTTCTACATCAAAACTAGCTACAGATCTCCTGCTACGAACCAAGAGAAGCACACCGAATAGAGTTACTCAGAATACAGTCAAACACCTTGGTCATGGGAGATTTCAACTATCCTTCTGTCAGTTGGGTGACTTACATGAGCACAAACACAATTGTTATGAGGTTCCTGGACTTTGTTAATTCAAATGCCCGAGAACAGTTGGTCCACACCCCCACAAAGGACTCAAATGTCCTGGACCTACTCCTCACCAACATGGGGGGGGGGGTCACTGCACTACCCTTTGTGTGTTCCCAGCCCTGGTAAGGTCACACCAGAAATCTGCCTCATTTGAAGCAAAGATCAAACCTGACACCCCCACAGGAGTAAAAAAACTGAAAGTTTTCTTCAAAGCAAACTACTGCCTACTAAGAGTTGGTATAAAAAGTTACAAAGCCCCTATCAACATAGACAATGTCTCCTATCCAAAGGAGTACAATTGCCCTATATAGCCACTTAAACAAATGCATTGACCCGGCTGTACCTCACAGGAACAAAACCACGTCTTCTTGAAAAACAAGCCACCTTGCTGGACTGTAAGTATAAATAACTTATACAACAAAAGAATGAAACTGATATCTAAGAGCAGGAGGGAACTAACTCAGAAGACAAATATCATACACAGCTTGAACAAGCAAATCAGAAGTCTTGTTAAGTTCTCTAAGGCTAGCTATGGGTTTAAATTAGCATCCCTCTGGCATAGAAGTAGTCCCTGCTAATTATGATATAGATAGCACCCCTCCAAGCTCAAACTCAGTGGTGTGAGACTTGGGAACAGAGGGTGATAGCAATCTAAACCTCAATCAGCATGTGTCTGTAGTGGTAAGAATAGTATTCTACATTGTGCATCTCATAAATAAGGGCACTGCATCCAGGACTAGGGAGGTTATAGCTCCACTGTACTTGCCCCTTATCAGACCACTAATTGAGTACAATGCTCCCTATTGTATGTACCTCACCAGACACCTGCAACAACTGAAGAGACCACAGAGGTTTCTTAAAAGATAACCCAGGGCCTCCAAAACATGACATAAATTGAAAGACTGAAAACCCTGTCACTGTACTCTGTATCGCACAGGCTGCTGAGAGACTAACTGGGCCTGGCCTACAGAGCAGTCTCAGACCCTGCCCTAGTGGAATTGCTACACATCTGCAAATCAAATGGGACGAGAATAACTCACTCCAGGGATCTCAACCTAGCCTGTGACATTAACAGAACATGCTGGAAAGACAGGTATATCTTCCAGTGATTACCGCTCCTCTGGAATAAGCTCCCATTCCATGTAAGGCAGAGGTCTTCAATGACCCTATTCACGTGTAACCTTGACAACTGGATGGGTGACCGTAAACTCATCCTGGGGGTAGCACATATGTCTCTCATGGACAGGGGCAGTTGGTGCTGCTCACAGAACCGTTCTAACAATGACCATCTAAATATGGTCAATAAGGGGTACTTGGGTTTTTACACAGATAGGTTTGTAAAGGCCATAGGGCCATTAGCCTAGTAACCTCCTATGAACCTATATTAGCACACTGTCTGAACAGTCCTTAAAACAGTGCATTTCTGCCTCTACTGGAGTGCCACAAAGGACCCCCTAAACTTCAATGTAAGCGTCTATGGCACACTGAGAAAGTTCTCTAAGTGAAAAGACATTCAGTACACTGATGCCACTGCAGCCAGTTACAAAGTAGCAGTCATGTTACTGGCACCCATGCAAAAAAATAAATAAAAAGTGCCATGTTCTGTGGCCTTTATACAATCAACATTTCCCTAAGCCATGAAGCCAGAGAGAAAACACCTGTCAGATTCTTTATACCAAAGCTTTTTGGCTGGAAAATTAAATACCAGTTACAGAAAAGATCTGCTCAATTAACTAGAAACCATAGCAGACAAACTATAATTGTTATTCATGAACCACAGTCTGCCAATGCCATTTTACTTGCTTATGTGAAACACGAAGACTGAATAGCCAAATGATTGCACTTGTATATACTAAGTCTGAGATGCCATTTCTCTGAACATTCCCATTTCTCAAAAGTATGGCAATCTTGGAGTTGGTATATATAAGACTGGGGGGTGTGGGGGACTTTTAAAGGTGAAGAGCGAACTTCAAGATTCATTCTTCTCCAGATTTACAGTCTTTTTTCATCTTTTCATCATTCAGCATTTTGAGTGCTGACATTTCAAGAGGAAGCCAAAACAGGATGGTCTGAGCTCCATAAAAGAATACATCTACAACATCCTACAAGTTATCCACAAACTATTGTAATGAAATAGCTGTATATTCCCTTTCCAAACCTCTAAACTGGCAGACACCATAAAGGCATCTTACACTAGCTACTGTCTCCTTACTGGGCCAAAAAAAAATTCTGAAATACAACTGGGAAAGGTTTGTGTGATATTTGCATTCCAAAGTTTAATGAAACATGGGCTAGTCAGTATTAGAAATATTACTCATGTAAAAAAGCACAAAACCTATTGCATACAAATAGACCAATATGTGCTTTTTACATTGCATGACATTATTATTAGCCTTCTCACTAACTGTGTAAAATGTTTACAGCTGCAGAAATATTTAATTACATTTCTCTGCTGGCACTGATGAAGTACTCACATTTCCACTGACTGACCTTCTGTTCTTCTACACACACCCACACTTCTTCTGTTCTGTCTTCTTTACCTTTTACTTCCCTTATGAACTTCTCAACTCCATTTAGGTCTACAGCTGCACAGAGCTCTTCTACCATAAACTCTTACCCAGTTTCTACTTTATATGCATACTACACCCTTCCTCCTTTTTTCGTATCTATACTTCTTCACTCCTTCCTCATCTTTTCTTCTTTGTCCAAAATAACTGACCAAGTTTTTCTCCATTTCCACTTTCTTTCATCTTCTTTCTCTCCACATAGCATTTCTTCCCCCCTATAACTTACAAGTGTTTCTTTTTTTAAGCTACTTCTACCCTTTCTATGCTTATGTCTCTCTCACATTTACTAGTGTTGCCTTCTTCACTAATCACCATACCTACTTCCAATTATGAACTTACTTCCTCTATTTCCTTACTTTACCATGCTTTGCAAATAATTTGTCTTTTATTAATAATTTGCATACAGGCCATGAGGTTACGATCATCCCTACAGACATTATAGCACACAGGCCATTCTTAACTAGTTAAACATGTTGTATTGTTTTATGGAGACTATGGATTACTTTGTATTGTTGAACATTTTAATTTGCAACATTGTTTAAATGATGTAGTTGTTTAAGAAGTTTATATAACTAGCTGTACAATCTTATGCCCAGGCTGAGCATACAATTAGTCATGTTTGATCGGGAAAACAAACAAATAAATAAAATAAGATAAAATAAAAAAAATATTGGTTTTATACTTCTTATTAACATCCATGTAATTATTGTGAATTCTTTTTCCCCGGGCTTACAACGTACAAAAGTTTGACTTCACGACCCTGTAAAAGCTAGAACTCGTTGATCTAAACTATTGGATCTGAAAGTAAGGACTGCCCATCTGGACATCCTAATTAAGAAACCATCAATAAACAAGCAAGCAAATAAATTCCTAACATAAATACATAAATAACAAGCATAAATATTTTACAGCATTAATTTAATGAAAATCTGAGTCATGTTATATTAATAAACTACTCTTATGAAATATCCTGATGGTCAAAGTAATTAGCCCTGAGACAACAAGACCCACAGGTGTACCTCATAACACATTTACCTCCAGAGTTTAACTAATTAGAATACTGTCATCTTAAAAAAGTAAGCTTTATTGCTTAACTATCTATAGATTAATTTTAATTTGTTTTTATTGTTGCTTTAGCATGATGAAAAACTTTTTTTCATTTAGGGCTGTTTTAGCTCCTGCTGCAAAACTGTTGTTCAAAACACTATAAATTTGTTTCTAGTACAGTCTGTAGGTTTACCAACAAATCAGTGAGTGAAGTGTCGGCAACCATGGAATGTTGAATTACAGTTGGCTGTATCATGTGTTGCTGAACCTACATGTTTGCGAGTCTCAGGTTCAGCGACTGCGCTATGCATTTGCACATATGTAGCCACTTTATTATTAGAGATCGCAGTACAGTGCGGATCGGGAAATATACCCCTTTCCCCACTGCAGTGTGATCTCGGAGTTGGAATATATAATCGTGGGGAGTGTGGGATGGGTGCAGCCCCCCACATAGGGAGTACAGGGGTTTTTCCTTCCTGCAAAATCTTTCTGTGACATGATGTACAGTATAGTACTGCAGTCTACAGATGTCAACAAAGGTCGAATTCACAACAGGAAGTGTGTTTGTAACATTCTGACCTTTTCAACATTCCGAAATCAGACATGTGAGTTGGTCTTCAGGTAGGAATTTTGTTTTGATGATCATAAATGTGACAGTAAACCCAGTCTGTTCTATGGTCTGTGTGACGACCGTGCCTGGCCCAGCAACCAAGTAGCCTTAATCCTTACCACTAACACCAGGGAGGGCATCTCATACAAGAGGAAAGGTTAACAAATACACACAGTAAAGTACAATTTTCCTCAAGTGCACACAGAGATCACAGTCAGTCTGGGGCTGGTTGCTCCCTTGCTCTCCAGGTCCCCAATAAGGCTCCCCACTGGCACAGCTACAGCAGGGTCCAGATCTCAGCTTAGGTGGCAAGCTAACCTCCAGTACCCTCTCTGTCCCACCAGTGATTCATGGCCCTGCCCAGGTAGCTGACACACCACACACACTTTGAGATAAGTATTTATAGCACTTCACAGACACTCCTGGGAAAGGCTGACACACATTCTCCAGCTGTGCCCCTTTACCCAGACTATACAGTAGTAATTTCTGCCACCACCAGCTAATACTTATCAGCTACCCAAAGGACCTTAAAAGGGTGTCCAATTATTACTGTGCAATATTATTATCCAATTGGTAATGTGACTATTCAGTCTAAGGTTTATTAGAGTGGCTTATTATAATAAACTCTATAAATATGCAATGTACTCTAGAGCTTACTTTTCTCAACACAAATTGGCCACAGGTAAAGGTTTTTAAAATATTTAATAATAAATAATTAAAACACAAGACAATACTACTATACCACAGTGATATCTAAAAGTTCAGAGATCACACAGAAACTTAAAATAATACAGTAGGACAGGTCTGTTGTCAAAGAAAAACACAATCTAACTTTCTAATATTTAACTATTCTTAAGAAAAAACACATTGCTACAATCCTACTTACATACATAGAGCATAAGCAGTGCTGAGGTTGATGGTCCAAGGCAAAATGCTTTCAGTCTCTCTCTGAACAATAGTTTTTAAACTCACTAACAAACATCTTTGCTAGGCCCTTCCAAATTACATAATTGTGGCACTTAGGTTTTCCCAGTATACACATTACATCATTTTGACACTTAATCTGGAGTTCCCAGGCCAACAAACTGCATTATTTAGCAGTCTAACACCTGCTCAGAAAACTACAACAATAAAAGACATTTCACATGTACACTCTAGCAATTATTCCTTAAATTAAGACAATAGAAAGAATGTGTTCAGCCAGCTGCTTCGGAACCACAATTTAGATAACTTTACTTCAAAGAACATTTGAAATGCTTGGCTTAGTTTTCCTTACAGCAGATGGCAATGTTGCTACAATCTTGAAGTTCACATTTTACAGTGTTTTCTTTCATTTAAGAACACAAGCCTGTATTTTACATTTATATATACAAATGACAGAATTATGTATCAAATTCTATTTGACTAGGCTGGCAGCCTTCGCCCATCTTTCCCCAATCTTCACATCTCTTCCCCCCTGGAGAACTCAAGCTAGTTTTTCAAGTGACCCTTGAGAAATACCACTTGAGAGGGTTAGGTGTATCAGAGTGTACCTCACCCCACTCCCTGTCTTGACAGCCCATTAGCATTGGCATTGCTAATCACACTGTGGTGCTGCACTGACATATCATATGCTTGCAACCCCAGGCTCCATCTTAGCAACTTAGCATTTTGCTGACTGGCTCTATTTAACCATATTAGGGGGTTGTGATGCGTCATTACAGTGAATTTTCTTCCATACAGATAAGGCTGAAGTTTTTGCAGTGCCCACACTATAGCTAGACATTCCTTTTATTCCTCCCTGGGTTGGAGCCTACCACTGAGATAAACCACTGGGTGCTCTTCTCCCACTGAAGAAATCTGACTAAGTACAGCCTCCACCCCATGATACAAAGCATCCACTTGCACAACAAATTCTTTGCTGTAATCTGGACTGGCTAACACAGGGGGTCCGCCCAAAGCTTCTTAAAGCTTCTGAAATGCCTGCTCGCATACTGGGGTCCACACTACTTTATCTGGCCTGTTCTTCCTTGTCAGGTCTGTGAGGGGAGCAGCTATGGTACTATAACTAGGGACGGACTTTCTGTAGTACCCTGCTGTCCCTAAGAATGCCCTCACCTGCTTTTTGGTAGCAGGTGCAGGCCTTGCCTGAATAGCTTCCACTTTGGCAGGTTCTGACCTTATCTTACCACTCCCCACTCTATGTCCTAGATAGGAGACCTCTGCCATACCCACCTGACATTTACTCAGCTTAATGGTCAACCCTTCCCTTTGTAGTCTGCCCAGCACCTCCCTGACATGCTGAAGGTGCTCTTTCCAGGAATGGCTGTAGATGCAATATCATCTAGGTAAGCAAGGGAAAACCCTCCTGCTAGGATATTATCTACCAGCCTCTGGAAAGTCGCTGGGGCATTCTTCATCCCAAAGGGCATCTTTGTGAACTCGTACAAGCCAAAAGGAGTCACAAAGGCCGACTTCTCTCTAGCACTGGGAGTCAAGGGCACCTGCCAGTAACCCTTGCTAAGATCAATGGTTGTAAGATACTTAGCCCCACCCAGCTGCTCTAGGGCCTCATCTGTCCTAGGCATGGGGTAAGCATCTGAATCTGTGTGTAATCCACACAGAACCTGGTGCTGCCATCCTTCTTTGGCACTAACACGACAGGCGAGGCCCAGGGACTGTTGGACTCTTGAATCACCCCTAGTTCCAACATCTCCTGTACCTCTTCCCTCAGAGTCTGTCTAACTCTCTCAGGCACCCTATACGGGGCCTGCTTAATAGGTCTTTGGAGTCCTGTATCCACCTGGTGCTGCACCAGGTGGGTGCTCCCTGGTTTCCCAGTGAACATATCCCCAAATTCCTGCAAAACTGCTCGGATTTCTCAAACCTGGGTAAGAGATAGCTGCTGGGATACTGCTACCCCTTCCACAGAGGTGTCAGCCTGAACCTCACTAAGGAGATCAGTATCCAGATTTCCCTCAGACTCCTCCTGCAATCCACTGCAAATGCTCAGCACAAGGGCCTCCCTATCATGGTAAGGTTTCATCATATTAACATGGTACAATTTGTGGCCCTGCCATCTGCCTAGCACTTCTACCATGTAATTAACATCACTTACCTTTCTTACCACCTTGTAGGGTTCCTCCAAAGCTGCTTGCAGCTTGTTGTGTCTGACAGGAATGAGAACCATTACCTGCTGCCCCACAGCATACTCTCTAACTCAAGCATTCCTATCATACCACACCTTTTTCTGTTGTTGGGCTTCTGCAAGGTTCTCCTGGGCCAAACCCATGAGTTCCCTGAGCCTTGTCCTGAGGGTTAAGATGTATGCCACAACAGACTCCTTGTGAGACTCACACTCACCTTCCCACTCATCTCAAATTAAATCTAGAGGTCCCCTCACCCTATGCCCATACAGCAACTCAAAGGGTGAAAAACCTGTGGATTCCTGGGAAACCTCTCTGTAAGCAAACAACAGAGGGGCAAATATTTGTCCCACTCCCACTTAAACTGATCTGCAAATGTCAGTAGAATGGACTTGATTATAGAGTTTAACCTCTCAACCAGACCATTAGTCTGGGGATGGTAGGGGTGGTCTTCATGTGCTTCACCCCGCAGGACTTCCACAGACAAGCCAGGAGGTCTGACAGGAAATTGTCACCTCTGTCAGACTGTATTTCTTTTGGGAAACTGACCCTGCTGAAAATCTCTAACAAAGCATTTGCCACCTTCTCTGCCTCATTGGAGGACAAAGCCATTACCTCAGGGTATCATGTAGCATAATCTACTACCACTAGGATATACTTTTTCCCTGTGGAACTTGGGGTACTCAGAGGACCCACAATATCCATAGCTACCCTCTGAAATGGCTTCTCAATCACAGGTAAAGGCATCAAAGGAGCTCTCACCTTGTCTCCTGCCTTGCCTACCTTTTGGCACTGCTCACAGGTCCTGCAGTACCCTGTTACATCTCTGGAAATTCCAGGCCAATAGAAGTGCTGCATAATATGCCTCTTTGTAATTTTTATGCCCATATGACCTGCAAAAGGAATATCATGGGCTATGTCTAGAAGCACCAGATGGTAAGCTCTAGGCACTACCAACTGCTGTACTCTCTCACCTTCTAGCCCTCCCTCAGGGGTCCACTCTCTGTATAGTAACCCTTTGTCCCATTATACAGATTCTCCCTTTCCTTGAGAATCAGGTGCCTCCCTAGCTACCTGCCTCAGGCCTTGCAATGTAGGGTCTGAGATCTGAGCCTGTCTCAACTCCCTCCTTGTAACCCTTCCCAGCTCCCCTTCCACTGGAAGTCTGCATCCTCTGACAGTGGTGCCTCACTGTCAGCCTGGGTACTACTACTCACCTTTACCTTTGCAGTTACCCTGTCCAAGAGAACATCAGTACACACAAGCAGCTGTGGCTCACATTCAGTCTCACTGCTACAGCGTAGCTCACTCCCTGAAGTAGCCACCTCAACAAATCCTGGCTGCAAGTATGCAGTCTGTCTGGGTCTCCCCCAGGCTACCAGACTCGCATGCTTGTCTCCTAGCCTCACTGAGTATAACTGCATAAGTACATGGGACTGCCTCATCCAAATCCTTCCCTCTCAGGACATCTGCAGGATGGTAGTTCCATACCCCTGTTATCTCAAGACAACCTACTGTTGGCATTTTGTCTTTCCCACTTACTGGCTCCCTCACCTTTGGTTCCCCACCTTACCTTCGTGAACACCTGTATGCCACATGGCTCCACTGGTTGCATTCAAAACATTTCACCCTAGTGCTTGGACTAGTGGCTTCCCCTGCTACTGGCAGATTCTGTTGGGGGCAGTCTGTGCTGCCTACCATGGGTTCCATTAGACCCATGAGCAGTACTGTGGGTCCCCTTCCTGTGCAGGGCTGCCCTGCTGGCCAGGTATAGGTCTCCCTTCTTCCCCAACACATCTGAAGTAGCACACTGTCTATCAGCTAGCCAGATCCTTATGTCCTCAGGCAAAGTGCTAAGGGCATGTTCCCTCACCAAAAGGTCTGCCAGCCCTTCGAAAGTGGTGACCTGACATTCACTCACCTAGCTATGAAAATAAGTGCTCAGTTCAGCAACATATTCACATACATTTTCATTTGCCTTGCATCTATGCTCATGAAACTTTTTCCTATACATTTCAGGTGATAGCTTAATACATTCTAACAGACATTTTTTTACAGCAGTATAATCAAAATAGACAGAGTCAGACATTTGTGATATACAAGGTACAGCTTTCCCATGGAGTAAGGGGATCAGGAACCATACCTAGAGCCTTTGGTCAACACTATATTGTTTGCGTACCCTTTCAAACATGTGAATGAAACTATCAAAATGATCCCTCTCTTTAAATTGTGGAAGAAATTTACTGACCTGTTGTGCTTCTGAGGTCCAGTTACTCCCTTCCCCATTACCTCCATGACTCTGGCAAAGAGTCAGCATTTCCCTCTCATGCTTCCTCTGATGCTCCTTTTCTTCGGCTTCTATCTCCAAACGCCTGGCCACCAACTCAAGTCTCTTTAGCTACAGCTGGATTTTTAAGTCCACTGCAGAAAGGTTGAGCTGTCCATTCTCTGAGGATATTGTATCTCCACTGCCAGTCTGATTGTCCTTTGCAGAAAGGTTGAACTGTCCATTCCCTGAGCTGTCCATTCTCTGGGGATATTGTATCTCCACTGCCAGTCTGATTGTCCTCCTGGATGCTGTTTTCTGATGCAGTTGTAACCAAGGCTGCAATCAGGTCTGCCTTAGTCAGGTTTCCATGCACCAGTCCCCTAGCCTGGCACATCTCCACCAGCTGGCTCCTTGTCAGCTTTCCATACTCCTGTGCTGACATGCAGCATGCTCACCCTGACCAACTAAGCTAACAAAATAAATGAAACAATTGTGATCTTAACTCTGAGTATTCACTGCATGGCTGATTTAGAGTTCAAAACACCTTCAGAGATCACTGTACATAAGCTACAGGATTCACTCTACCCACACAACTGCAAACCACAAGTGAGGGTATCTTATTCCAACCATGACAAACCACAAATGTGAGGATATCTTATCCCAACCACTGCCACCAGAAATGTGACGACCATGCCATGGCCCAGCAATCAAGGAGCCTCAATCCTCACCCCTAACACCAGGGAGGGTGTCTCATATAAGAGGAAAGGATAACAAATACACACAGTAAAGTAAAATTTCCCTTAAGTGCACACAGAGATCACAGTCAGTCTGGGGCTGGTTGCTCCCTTGCTCTCCAGGTCCCCAATAAGACTCCCGGCTGGCACAGCTATAGGGTCCAGATCTTAGCCTAGCCTGCAAGCTAGCCTCCAGTACCCTCTCTGTCCCACCAGTGCTTTGTGTCCCTGCCCAGGTAGCTGATACACCGCACACACTTTGAGATAAGTATTTATACCACTTCACAGACACTCCTGGGAAAGGCTGACACAGCTTCTCCAGCTGTGCCCCTTTACCCACACTATACAGTAGTAATTTCTGCCACCACCAGCTAATACTTATCAGCTACCCAAAGGCCCTTAAAAGGGTGTCCAATTATTACTGTGCAATATTATTATTCAATTGGTAATGTGACTATTCAGTCTAAGGCTTATTAGAGTGGCTTATTACAATAAACGCATTCGCAATGTACTCTAGAGCTTATTTATCTCTACATGAACCAGCCACAGGTAAAGGTTTGTAAAATATTTAATAATAAATAATTAAAACACAAGACAATACTACTACACCACAGTGATATCTAGGAGTTCACAGATCACACAGAAACTTAAAATAATACAGTAGGACAGGTCTGATGTCAAAGAAAAACACAATCTAACTTTCTAATCTTTAGCTATTCTTAAAAGAAAACACAGTGCTACAACTACAATCCTACTTACATACATATAGAGCATAAGCAGTGCTGGGGTTGATGGTCCAAGACAAAATGCTTTCAGTCTCTCTCTCTCTGAACAATGGTTTTTAAACTCAATAACAAACATCTTTGCTAGGCCCTCCCAAATTACATCAATTTGCCCCTTAGGTTTTCCCAGTATACACATTACATCATTTTGACACTTAGTCTGGAGTTCCCAGGCCAACAAACTGCATTATTTAGCAATCTAATACTTGCTCAGGAAACCACAACAATAAAAGTCATTTCACATGTATACTCTAGCAATTATTCCTTAAGTTAAGACAATAGAAAGAATGTGTTCAGCCAGCTGCTTCGGCACCACTAGCTAGATAATTTTACTTCAAAGAACATTTGAAATGCTTGGCTTGGTTTTTCTTACAGCAGATGGCAATGTTGCTACAATCTTAAAGTTCACATTTTACAGTGTTTTCTTTCATTTAAGAACACAAGCCTGTATTTTACATTTATATATACAAATGATAGAATTATGTATCAAATTCTATTTGACTAGGCTGGCAGCCTTCGCCCATCTTTCCCCAATCTTTACAGTCTGCTATGAATAATAGTGTCTTATTTAATTGCCATGGTATTATTCAAACCCTCCACCTTCTAATGTCGAAGTAAACTCCCAGATGCATGGATTGTGGCAGAACACCAGAGAGCTTCCAGTCTGAATGCTTTAAGTGTCAACACTTTGCCAATGACAAACAGTATAGCCAACTTGTATTACCCTATACTTGCAGTTTATAAGTGTGCCATAGGATCATAGGAGGTTATATGCTAACAGCACCAGGGCCCTTACAAGCCTAGGCAGGTTCAGCTCATGTTCCCAAGGGTGTCTGGTTCAAGCAGACACTAAAATCAGTACCTATTGCCCCTATCCAAGAAGGACACAGGTGGAATCCCCCCAGGGTGACTTTCCGGTTACCCATCCAATCATCCAAATTATGCTTAAATAGGGCCAATGAGGGGCTTTGTTTAGTATGAACAGGAAGCTTATTCCAAAGCTGGGGCAACCTCTGTGAGATAAATCTGTCTCTCCAGCAAGTTCTGTTGATGTCACACACCAGGTTCAGGTCCTTTGAGCAAGTGACCCATGTGCCATTTGACTTGCAAATATGCAGAATTTTCAGTGTTTAGTGCAAATATTCACTCAACAAAAGTAAAATGAAATCAATAAATAGATTGTGATAACATGAATTCAGTGGTACTAAATACAAAATTCTTTAGAAGTGAAAGTAAAATGATTTGTCAATCACTGGATAACATTTTGTTACCACATACAGGCGACTCTGAAATTGCCAAAAGGGGGACATCTTTTTTGTGATCTTGGATGAATTATCAGTATGTCTGTGTTTATGTAATGGAAAACAAAGTACATAAGAAGGGAACTAACCACTGACTTGTAACAAGTTGTGTGCAAGTGTTTTATTACAGAGAACATTCCGGAATTTTCCAGTTCTTCTTCTCCATTGTTCATGTGAATTATTGGGATCTGATCACAACCATCCGAGGAGTTTGGTAACCCTTCTTCTATGTTTTTATTTTATTTTATTTTTATTTATTTATTTTTAATGACCTGTTCTTTATCCAAAGTTAATTAATAGAGCCAGTGAGCAAATGACATTAAATTATTTTGTTCCTATCAAAATCAAAGCATGTTTATCTCAGTTCAAAACATAAAATCAAAGCATGCACAGTTTACACCTGTTTTAATCAAACTGTGTATACAGGTGGCGCCAGAAAACCTCTGAGGCTATTGCAGCTGGATTGTAATATTGGCCTTAACTTAAAGAAAACTGTTATTAAAAACACTCAACAATTTGCACACAGTCACACCACTTAGCAGTGGAAGTGACCCTGATGTCTGTTCCAAAAGTAGTGTCACAACCAAAAATCCGATGCCTCAACAGGTAAATAAAGAAGGAAAAAATATTTTTTCAGGCACTGCTGCAGTCAATCATCCAGGTTAAACGGACTAATGATTTCCTATTTCTACAGTAATTAGCATCAGTTTCTCCAAATAATTGTCAATGATTCTTTGGTCCTGGACAATAGCCTTCCTACTTCATAAATGTCAGCAGTGTTTGAATGCTGACAATAATACACCTTTATTTTTACTGTCTTCACTAACTCCTTTTAGACTCACCTGTTAGGTTTCAATGTTACATCACTAAAGAATCCTTTGCTGACACCACCTCCCTGATTAACTATGATCAGTTAACATAAAAGAGTCAATGAAGCACAGACTCACATGCAGACATTCACCGCAATTCGGTCATCTTTCATAACATATGCCAGGCCCTACAAAACACGTTAATAGCTAAACCTACTAAGATTATCTGTTTATATTACTGTAGTGTATTTGTTTACTCACCACTAGATGGCAGATCATCTACTGGTGAACAAACTTCAAATTTGTGCCGGGGCCCTGAAAATTATCACTGGTTATTTGTTCCCACTCAAAACTATTGCTCCCAGCTCTGTATGTTCAACACTCTCCTGATGCATTGCAGAAAAGTTGGTTTATTAGAATGTTATTCTTTTGCAATATCCTTAACTACAGTTTTGAGTAATACATAATTTGTTAACCAAGTTTCCTGTTTTTTAGCTTACATAATGTTCACCTCTCAGTATATGGCTCACTAAGTTTTCAGTGTGATATTTCTACATTATTCCTTTACTTCTGCCCCGCTATTCTCATTGCATTTTTGTTCTACTCAGTTACGCCTGCCTACTTGGCCAACCAATGTTAAAGAAATAAATATGTCTGTGCCACCCGCTACCCCCATTCAACTTTTCAAGTAGTACCTGACTGCAGCATCAAGTAATAGGCATAACAACTACAATGTCACTTGTTGTTACTTAAAAACAAGTATACTAGCACTTCAGCAGTTAAGGTTCAGTCTGTTTTACTGCATTCCAGTGACACTGGGGATCTTTGCATATCAGCCAAGAATTTCTGTCCATTGTGGTAATACATGAAGCACATCGCCCACCTCTTCTTTGTAAATGAGACAGAAAAAGATAAGTCTTTCATGCTGCATTTCTGGTTCTACCATCATCAGCTTGTCTGCCTGATGCTATCCCTTTTGCCTCCACTTAGAGGCTACCAAATAGCCACAGAACATTCCCAAACTTAGGAGAAATAGTCACTAACTGCTGTCAGCCCAGCTACTTGCTAAATGGACTCATACTTGCAGAGGGGTTGCCATTTACCAGTTAGACAGGAGTTAGTAATCTGTGTTAGCATCCAAATCACAGAAATATGGCCTCTTTTATTGAACAAATTGTGAAAGTATATATATATATATATATGGCAAACTTCTTTCTCAGTGTAAGGTTAAAGGCACAGAGAAGCTGAAAGTCAATAAAATATGTAAGGTTACACCGGCAAAGTGTGTGGAATAGAAGGTATCTGTACTAACAGCTTATTTTTTGATGAGCTACAATAAGAGCAAGGATTTTAAATAACTGTACTATTTTCATTTGAGGAGGACCTTGCAAAATGTATTTCTAGTGTTCATAGGTGAATACTTGGCTAACTGTCCTGATAGGCCAATTTAGGCATAGCCAAAAACCCAAGGTCAGAATCAAATCTTGTACCTTATATTTATGAGGTGAAGACCTTAACCATTATTCCAAACCCACCACCCAAGTAATATGTTACTGCTGATACTACAGAATAGAGAAATGAGTGGAAGGCAGGATGATGCAGATACAGAAGGCAAGACTAAGTTGAACCAAAGTAGCATCCTTTGCAAAGTTATTCATTTTAACCAAGCCTTAGACTGTCATATTTGTGAAAGTGTGAGCCACCTCCTGCAGCAATGAAGCCATTCTAAAATGACATATGCTTGAACCAGGCTAAGACAGCTGTCATGACTGTTTTGAAGTGACATTTGGTAGCAGTGATAGGTACCTGGAGCAGGGAATGCATGTAGAATAATGTATATCCTTCCCAGACTGCTGTTTTTCCATGTCATGGAATCACGAATTGTGAAGGAATAGGAATGCAGTAATAAAGATAAGAGCTCAGCCCTGTGATTTAATGACTATCATGAGTGCACTGACCAGCCATCACCTCAGTACAGGGAACAAAAGGATGGACTAATCAGTGAGCAATAACCACCTCAGATCTGCAGGGCAAATGATAAAAATATCAGCGCTTCCTGTTTAGTAAACATATGGCAAGAAGCATGCAGAACTCTCTACCTATACAAATGGTATAATTATAGTCTGTCTGTCTGCAGTACAAGTTCTCCCATATCAATGCAACAAAGTTTGCCAACTTAACTTGTCATGTGCCAATTTTACAAGAGGTACCTGTTGGAAAAGCTTTGCTTTCTTTTTTGAAGCCCTGCTCTTATGATTATATACATAAAAGTTCTTACTTAAAAATAGATCATCTTCTTCAAACAAATTCAAAGCAGTAACTCTTACAATGTCATGAGATACACTTCCTTTGTGAAAAAGTGTGATCAGAACTAATGTAGATGTATAGTTGTATGCTGTGGGTAAATTAAGTCAAAAGTATTCAATGCTGACATGTTGAGCCGCATCTCTTTAACTGCTGTTCATTTACTACATTACATCTCCTGCCTAACATTAACATGTTACATTACATCAACACGTGGGGGATGGGTCTCTACTTTCCAGTGGGAAATACCTACTGCCAAATTAAGACCAAACAGTGAAGGTAAAACAAATTGCTGGAAGACAGTCAGGGATGGCTTGCTCATTTCCTTATATTTTAACTGTCATGGCACATAACCGAGCATCTAACCCTGTAAACATCTTTACTTCATTCCTAGTTGAATATTCTTTCTCCTCTCGGAATTCACAACTGATGTTCTCCTTTATGTAGATTGCTACTGTACCCCATCTCTACCTTTCCTTTCATTTCTCAATAATACATACTCCAGCACCAATTTGTTTCACAGTTTTCTTGTCAATCATCCATCTTTCTATGATACCAGCAAAGTTTCCCCTCCCATCTTGCATCACTACTTGCTGCTCCTCCACCTTCAATACCAGAATCTTCGTACTGCACAATAAAACTATCAGCACCCCGTTTGTTTCTCTGTTATGTTCTACTTCTAATTTTATCTTCTGCCTGCTGCCTAACCACCTACTCCCATCTGTTTCTGATACTGTCTCTTCCCCCTCCCATCTTTGTTTAAAGGTACAGTCATTGAGATATACACTGAAAAATTCATCACTACAATCTGATGTGTATTCCGAGATAAGATAAAACGTGTCCCTAACAAAGAGCTGGTCTCTCTGCCTGGTCTCTTATTTCCTTCTACCAGTTCTAAGACCAGATGAAGTACAGCGCACCTCCATGCATTGAATCTGAATTGTCACTTTTTGGTCTATTCTGCTCTCTCCCCAAGGCCATCAGAAAGTTTTCCCTGTCTGTCTAGCCTTATTGTTCTCTACAAATAGGTTAGTCTGGCTGCCAATGCCCCTCATGATGTCTGGCATGACGATACAAACATCATTCATCACTTCCCTGTTTTCATGGGGATCTTCCACCCACATGAAAGTTGCTTCTTGTATCTGGCCAGCTATTCACCTTCTCCAAAGTCTCCTCTCTTCACTTGACAGTCTTGTTTGGGAAACTAAGTCAAAGGCTCTAATGAAGTCAAGCTGTATCACCTCTACTAGGTTCCCTCTGTCAAATTCCAGTTTAACATAGCTTTAAAACTAGAGCAGGCTACACTGAAGTAGTCTATGTTTCACAAACCAGTGCTGGCTCATATCCTACAGGTTGCTCTATAAGAAACCATCCAGCCTTTCTTCACAGTATTTTCCCTTTCAATCCCAGCTACTGATGTCCAGCTTGTGGATCTGTAGTTAACTGTTGCTTTACCAAACATTTCTGTGTTTTAATGGTCTTGCTAATCATCTGACTGAAAAACATTTTTCTTCATTATTTTGCTCCTGTCATTCAACTTTAATTGTTACGTGTCTTTTCACTATACTGGGTAGAACTGTTTTTATGCTAGTGTACTAATGCTTGTTGAACTGAAAGTTTTAAACGACTTAAATTTGTTTAACTCTAAGCAAGAACACTCACGCATCATTGAATAAAGATCTGTCTAAACGGCTTACCTAGACTGTTTTTCCACTGGAAAGAGGAGTTTATTTATTTTTGCTAAATTTGCTAACTTAGCAGCAGCTAGAATCCAACATTCTGAACAGTTATCCTAATTCCTAATGTTTTAAATTGTGCATGTTGGGTACATTTTAGCCACGCTGATAGCTTTCTGCAGGACTTAACTTTCAGCATCTCCTGTAATTAAATCTGTTACATGAAGTTTTCATTATGATACTGGGTAAGTCCCATTGCTGGCAGCCCACTGGCACAGTGAGCTGCACTTGGTTCTCTGGTTTAGTTCTCAGCTGGGGGGCTTTCTGTGGGGAGTCTGTATGTCCTGCCTCTGTTCTGGTGGATTTCTCACATGCTAAGGACATGCGGTAAATGGCATGGAGACTCTAATCTGTCCATAGGTGTGTATACAGTACCTGTGAGATAGGGAAGAAAGGACTGGCAATCTACTTGCATCCCCTAATTGTTCAGTAAACTCTATGAATGGGCTTTTCATGGGGTCGCATTGGAAATGGATGCAACTCGACTGCAGCGGCTGAATAAAGTCACACTGCATCAAGGAACCTTTCATGATGGTATCCTGAAGATAAGATTCTTTATGTACATGACTAATCATTCTACATGCTTACATATCATATTTGATAATACAAGAAACCAAGTAAAAAGTACTGCTGTGGTGGTGCTGCGGTAGCGTTGTCACCTCACAGTAAGACGTTGTCCTGTTTGATTCTCAGCTAGAGCGTCTTCTGTGTGGAGACATGCGTGGATGGGTGTACCTTCATTGAAGGTTGTGCATCAGGGCCGGCAACTCGGCACGTAAAAATCTACTGCCAATCATTAGCGGACCGGAGTTCCACTGTGGCAACCCCTAACTGGGAAAAGCCGAAAGACACCACAACAACAACAACAACAACAACAACAAACCAAGTAATAAGATAAACTAACAGCAGTATAAGTTAACATTTATAGTACACTTAGAGCAGTCTGGGTAGTTAGGCAGAATGAGTCATAAATTAGATTAATAGTACAGTAAAACCTCAATTAGTATAGTAAAACCTCAATTAGGTGAACATTGCTTATTCACATGTCCATATTACCTGAATTGTGGTGTTGTCCCCTCCACCTATTTGTGTAATAGTCTCTCTTTTATCTAAACATTCAATTAAAAAAAGTTATGTGATGTCCCCATTAGTTTCAGATAACTGACATTCAAGGGGAACACCGGAAGTAACATGTCTGTAGTTTCTGACAAACTGTATCAAGACAGCTAGGGATTATCAACAATAATCCAAGCATCTAAAAGAGTTTTTCGTAAACTACATGATGAAGGCAGAGGTCACTTTCTCAGAAGGGAACTAAGAGACACCAAAGCCTGTCTTAGTAAAAGCTGTAATGTTCACAAAACATGTGTATGATTAAAGAAAAGTTTTGAACAACTGTACAAATACTGCATAAACATTTCCAGGGGAAAAAAGAACCTGACTCTCAGCACTCCCTAAATATTATAGCTCCAAAAACAAAAAGTAAAAATGTCACACAGACAAACCAATTAGTAAAAACTACAAGAAAAATTGAGCTAAGCCATAAAGTTTTTACTGTGAGGATGTTTAAGGTATCATACAGTGAAAACTCTAGCTTGGCTAGATGTTTCTTGTAGTTTTTGCTGAATATATGTAACTCTAAGATAACTGAATCTTAGAGCAATGTGACATTTGTCTAACAGTAGCCAGTAGTCTTATAACATCAGATTTGTTACATTCTTACAGTGACGAGCTTTATTTGTGTTTAAGTTCTCTTGGGATTTTTGCAGTCCAGACAAATGTCTCACATCCCTCCCTTCTCTAGCAGTGCTTTTTTCATCAGCACCAAAGAAAAGATTTTACAATAACAGTTTAATGGCAAGGGTTAAATGATTGCAAGACTCGGTTGCCTTGAATTTCCTTTGATTCCAATGATGTAATATTCTTCGTATTCAAAAACGTCATCGACCACTTGTGAGCACTCAATAAATTAAACATGGGAAATTCTACAGACTTGATACCCTTCATATAACAACAATGGTGCTGAAATGAATTATTTCCTTTGCTGAAAACTGTGTTTCAGCAAAACACTGTAAACTTATTGTGACCACAGCTTTAGAATCCCAATTCTTCATCTTGTCTTTCACTTTCTCTTGTCTCAGACTACTTTAGTATTTTCAATAAAACACCACAAAACACTGCAAAATCATTCTATTCACAGTCATGGAGTCTTAATGACTCAGTCTTTCTATTTCCTTCCCACATTACTTCTGTATTGGTTTCCCAAAGGCTCTATCATTGGGCCCCTTTTATTTTGTATTTTCTTTAACTTATTTCCCTAAGACCACCCCATACTAAAGGCACTGCTTTACAAAAGTGATTTATCATTCATTAAAACAAACACCCCCCCAGATTTAAAACTACTCTCAGACATATGCACCAATTTTTCTTGAATAAAACATGAACTTCATCAGATAAATATTCTAAATCTAAAGCCATGTATTACAAACACTATATAACCTTACTGAAGTCTATTACAAACGGCTTGTCACTTCACTATTTCACAATATAGTCAGCAAAACTACTACTAAATTAAGATAACTGGGATTGTGGCATTCATACAAGCTTGCTGAAAACGGAGCTATTCTTTCATACAAAAGCTTCTCATTCTAGGCCTGGCCCAATGAACGAGGAGTCTTTGACTTTCACGCATAAGAATATGCAGGTCCTGTTATCTCCTGTTCCTCTACACACATTTTACAGAATACAGGTCTTTTTCAACAAAACATGCAAAGCCATCCACTCATTGCTTGCATGTAAATAACATTGTACTTCATTACACAAAACCAGATGTTTTTCACTGAAAACTTATCTATTCACTTTGGATGTACAACAAAAAAAGAGACACAGAAAACTGGGACTCGAAACATCACAACTACAACTTCTAAACTTCATAGGAATGTAATAATACAACATATTAAGTCAATAGCACACAAAACTCAACTGATGTTTTTTTCCTGAGGTTATGCCCAGTGTAACACCAGCAGAGTAGCAATGTCTCCCCATCTTCATTTCTAAATATACTACTCCAAGTTCAGATAAAGCCAAGAGAAAGGGGAAAATTAACAAGGAAAACTGCCCTTTTCTCCTTAGTCACACTCATCGTGCTTTGCAGACAGTACTGAACAGCATGTCAAAAACAACACCTACTGTGCTGAAACTCCAGCAATCCATGGCTGTGTATAATGATAAAAGGATGTTTGATAACTTGTAGTATTCCTTCTATTTGTCTGAAATTTGTATATTCAAATTATTGTTTTCAAACCACCATCAACATACTTTAGAAATTACCCAGTCTAAAAACGTACATGAGATATTCATTATCTTCACAATTTTTCTCTTCATCCATTCTTACAGATTATGCACTAGAAGTAAATCATTTTAAATACTAGTCCTAAGCAGTGCAATATGTTTTTTCAGTTATAAGACCCTCGCCTAACTTTCCATCATTCATTAAACAGACAAAACTCTGTCTACCCACTGAGCAAATCTGCCTATAAATGCTACATGTATCAATGTGGCTGAAGAATTTAGATGCTTTGTACAAATACTCTTATGTACCTGGTGTTTCCTGACTAGTTATGCCCCAAGTTCCATGCAATTAAGCTCTTGTTTATGTGTCATTTGTATACCTGTATTTGACCATCTGCATAATTTATTTTATTCATTCTTAAAGTTTTTATCTGTCTCAGAAGAAAAAAAGGTCTTTCTGGATCAGTTTACCAACATATCTATAAAACAAACAAACAAAACAGAGAAATCCAGTCTCCCTTAGAATGAAATATTTATCACGAATGAAAGGGGGCTCAGTGGTGCTGTCCTTTTATGTTGGGTATGGCCAGTGAGCTTGCATATATTTTGATAAATTAAACAGATATATTAATGTACTGATTCTATAAAATAAAAGAAATACAGAACTAAGATTAGCAACTGTATCATAGATAGGACTACATAATATTAAATATAATGCACATGTGTGTTATGTATATATTAACAATACTTCCATGTGAGTCTAGCATATGTTTTTTTCAACTAAAAGACTCTACATTTGTTGTCTCATAACAATAAAAGTCATACACCGCTATGCCATAGATCACTTTTTATGCTCTAAATTATTTCCCACTACTTTTATTCATTTATTTATTTACTTACTTATTCATCCATCCATTCATTATCCAGGTGGATAGATTGCTTCAAATTATATTTTTCAGGTATTGTATATCCATGGTGCTGTAATCATGGGGTTAACAGTAATTTAGCAACATGGTGTTGCATACAGTATATATATATGATAGTAAAGCATTAATAACTAGACAGTAGCACAACCTTGTTACGTAGCCACACATAATGCCATTGAGGTAATGCAGTTGCAAACAGCTGGCCACATCCCCTAATAAGGATATGGTCTGCATTCAACAAGTTATCAATAAAAAAAAGACATTATTGAAAGAGTTATATATGGAAGACAACATTCTGCACAGGAAATAAATGCACTGCAACACAAATACACATCCTTTATTGCTGAAACCACATCATGAGACAGTGATAAGACAGCATATGCAGCCCTCTTCATACTGGTAGTTAGGATATGCCAAGTTTTTTGTCAGCCCTTCCATTTTGTTACGTAAGGATGCCATGGTTCATACAATCAATATGTATACATCCAAGAAGTGCATGGATCTAAAGGGTGCCATCATCATGTACCTTACATGCCATATCAGAGCCAGTTTTTACAGGTCAACCTACAAAACATTAAGTCTCACCTGTCAATACACAGCTGATATTAATACCAATAAGTAACTCAAGAGAATACTTGTGCGAGTCCAATATCTAAACTCTATGCCAGAAAAATGTGAAACAAAGCAATAGAGACCAGAACAGATGAAACCCACATGTCAAACTAGATTCTGTGCAGATTAAGATAATCAAAATGAACATGCATTACACGAGGTGAAAAGGGGATGCAGCTTTAACTTGAGGACATCAAAATCAGTGGCAGTCATAAAGGGGTTGCAAAGTCTGACAAGACAGAAACTATGCACAACACGGACCAAACAAGCAAAATTAATTTAAAAAAATGGCTCCGGTGCACAAATAAATAATCCACAAAGTTTATTCCAAACGAAAGTGAAGCGCTTTTCATCTACCCTGCCAGTTTGGTAGACTTCATCAGACAAATCAGCTGTGCAAAACAAGAGAATTAAATATTGTTGTTGTTGTGTCTTTCGGCTTTTCCCAGTTAGGGGTCACCACAGCAGAACTCCGGTCCGCTAATGATTGGCAGTAGATTTTTACGTGCTGAGTTGCTGGCTCTGACGCACAACCTTCAACGAAGGTATGCCCATTCACGCATGTCCCCACACAGAAGACGCTCTAGCTGAGAATCGAACAGGACAACGTCTTACTGTGAGGCGACAACGGATTGACATGACAACCAGCCTATGACAATTACAATACACAAATGTCTGAATAACAACAAGCCTTACTGGCCAAAGTAGTTTCAGGACGCTCCTCACTCTAAATACTCTAACTATTTAATTATACTATACATATAAAATACAAAATATGTAAAAATAGTCATAAAATATATCAATTGACACTTACCAAATACTTAAAAACTAATAAATATAATTTAACGCAAAAGACTTTTCAGTTTTAAAATACATGACAGTGAAGTGATTTCATTCAAACCTGGATCTGTGTAAGAATTTAATCTTAACTGCCATATTAATTCACATTTTTCTAAAAGAAGTTGGTAGGGGCCTCCTTTTACATCATGGTGCAGAGCGAAAGGAGATTAGATTATTTCAAGAGTTAATGGACATTATTTTAAAAAATAACTATGTAATGTTCAACAACAATATTTACAAACAAGTAGTGGGAGTAGCCATGGGGTCACCGTGTGGAGAGAGCTATGCTAATCTAGTAATGGCTCAGTAGGAACACCAGATAATCTTTTGTGACAACAGGTTGATGGAAAAGGTAAAGCTACATACTAGATTTTTGAACAATGTCTTTATTATGTTCAAATGTTCTGTGGATGATGCCAAAGAGTTCATACAGCACTTGAATGACAGTACACCATTTTGGAATTTCACTTTTTCAGTTCATGAAAAGGTAATCACCTATTTTGATGTGTATTTAGGGAAAGAAGAGTGTGAGAATCGGTATGTAGCTAGAATTCACCGTAAGAGCACTTATTCGAACACTATGTTACATTACACTATTTGCCATCCCCCACATCAGAAGAGATCTGTGCTCAAAGGCCAATTAGTTAGAGCGGCAAGAATGACAACTGATATGGGCAGTTTTTTGGATGAATGTGAGATTTAAAAAAAACATGTTCATTAGCCGTGATTATCCTGAATATTTAGTACTTGAACTAATAAGTGAAGTACAAACTAAAAGAAGTACAGATTTTTATTGACCTATCCTCACTGGTGAACAGAGAGTGAGTGTTGCACACTCTAGCCCTGTTAATGAACCATCGATGTGTGTGAATGTAGAGTTGGGGGTAGTTGAACCATACCCTATGGCTACTGGTGCATGTAAGGAATTCAAAAGGAGCTTTATTATGGTGTATAATTTAGAAGCAAGTGATTTGAGATGGATCCTGGACAGAAATTGGAATCTACTGCATTTTGAGAAGGGATTAATTGAGAAGTTGGGAAATTGCCCAACTTTAATTTTTAAAAGAGGTAGAAATTTAAAGAATTTTGTGGAGGCAGAAGTAAGTATCTCACACAGAATAATGGGTACTTACAAATGTGAATCATGTAACTACTGTAAATTCATTTCAACAGGATCAAATTTTAGTGTGGGCAAAATGAAATATCAGACAAGGGGTAGGTTTAAATGTAAGTCCAAAGCAGTGGTGTACTTGGCGTCCTGCCAGCTATGCCCTGCGTTTTACATAGGGAAGACTGACAGGAGGCTGAGAGATAGGATATACGAACATGTATACAATATTAGAAAGAAAAACAGTTTAAATGCACTGGCTAGGCATTGTAAGGAAAACCTCACCCACAGTTTTTTGTTTAGGGTAATAGATCAAATCACCCCAGTTTTAAAAGGAGACCCCTACCAACTTCTTTTAGAATAGTGTGAATTAATATGGCAGTTAAGATTAAATTCTTACACAGATCCAGGTTTGAATGAAATCACTTCACTGTCATGTATTTTAAAACTGAAAAGTCTTTTGAGTTAAATTATATTTATTAGTTTTTAAGTATTTGGAAAGTGTCAATTGATACATTTTATGACTATTTTTACATATTTTGTATTTTATATGTATAGTATAATTAAATAGGTAGAGTATTTAGAGTGAGGAGCGTCCTGAAACTACTTTGGCCAATAAGGTTTGTTGTTATTCAGACATTTGTGTATTGTAATTGTCATAGGCTGGTTGTCATGTCAATCTTATTTTAAAAAATGTATTTAACTCTCTTGTTTTGCACAGCTGATTTGTCTGATGAAGTCTACCAAACTGGCAGGGTAGACGAAAAGCACTTCACTTTAGTTTAGAATAAAGCTTGTGGATTATTCATTTGTGCACCGGAGCTGTTATTTTACGACAGAAACTATACATGACATGCTGTGCCACAGATATGACTACAGAGTAAACTCAGTATAAAAAAGTGAGCAACATAGTATTGGCTATGTTAGCATTTGCAAACATAAATGCTTATACAATGCATACTGTACAGTGTCAACATAGCGTCCATAAGCACGTTACAACAACAGAATGCATACATTCCTTCTGACATGGACTGCTGTTACTGCACCACAGCAGTGACATGTCCTATACACACTGTGCACTGGTCCCTGGTCAGCATTATGTACTACTGTACACAGATAATGAAGAATGGCAAATAGATGGACTCTTGTCTGCACTAATATATTCATAACCCCTTGTATTTTAGCGAACTTGACACCTTCTTGACCCATGAACTTATGCATGACATTACGGTTGTCCTGTTAGTTACTAAGAATCCTGACAAGTTGATAAAGACTGTCATGTGGACTGCCAAACAGCATGTCCCTAAACCTGTGCCATACCTCAGTGGTATGACAAGCTTGCTTTGCTGTAAGTGGACACAGGGTACTGTGCCATACCTCAGTGGTATAACAAGCCTGCTTCACTGTAAGTGGACACAGGGTACTGTGCCATACCTCAGTAGTATGACAAGCCTGCTTCACTGTAAGTGGACACAGGGTACTGACAGCTGCATAGTCTCAATCTCCAGTGCATCTTTTCCAAGTGCATAAAAAGAAAATCATCAGAATAGCAGCATTTCCCTATAATTCAAAGTAGGTTCAATTCATGTTATTGGTTGGCAACAGAAAATCTGTCTATGTGGCCTGGACAGTATGTCCCTAAAAACAGTGAGACAGCACTCAGGATGCAATATGAGTATGTCATTATACTGACTCATTGTCTAAAATACTTCCTAGAATGCACCCATAGATATATGTATATATGTGTATACACGTGCTAGAATGCACCAATATAGTGATTGGTTGTCTAGAACACTCACTTAAATGTGCCCATATATTGATTCATTGTCTAGAACACTAACTAGAATGTGCTCATATGTTGATTTATTGTCTAGAGCACTAGCTAGAATGTGCTCATATATTGATTTGTTGTCTACCTCACTCACTAGAATGTGCCCTATGTGATTCATTATATAGAACACTAGCTACAATGTGCCAATATATTAATTTGTTGTCTAGAATAGCAACCAGGATCTGGATCATTCTTACTGTCATGCATAAACATGCTATGATGCCCCTCCTTTGATCCCATGAACTTTATACAGCTGGCAGCATTTCTTGCATATGGCGCACATCCTGCAACATATCACACAAAATAATGCCCTATTAAATCTGGGTAGGTTCACTACAGTAGTAGTCCGCTCTGTAATACAGCTTGTGAGAATACATTTTCTGCATGATACAGTGGTCTGCTGCAAGGGTAGGAAAAGCTGGGCACAACTGTAGGGCTGTAGCTTCATGATATTTTCTCTTTCCTCTGTTTATGTTGTATCACAGTGTTTTTCTTTTGGTATGTGGATGCTTTTGGATTGCCATGTGTACCTCTGCAGCATCAGGCAGGGCATATCATGTGTTTACATCAGGTGCCTGCTGCCGCCTACTGATAAAGGTAGCTAGGAGTGCTTCTTGCAATATGTGGGTTCTTTGAGCGTTACTTGTACCTCCACATACAGTTGCATAGCAAAGACTTGCAGGATCCAGTCTGATCATGGCTGTATCTTTCACTATTATGGCAGCAATGTATGAAGAAGGAAGACCCTCATGATGCCCAACATGCAGGCTAATGCTGCTTAAAGTGATACTTGCTACATTATACATTATAGCACTCCCCTTAAGCATGCTGCATTTATAAATAGCATTAGATATACTATACTAGTGTTGCCACATGAAAAAAGAATTAATGTCTGGATCATATAAACATTCTTAGGACATAATACTTAAGCATGCTTTTATATGTATATCAGCTGAAAGTATCAAAACAGACAATCTAGCGTTTTCATATTATAGGCATCTTTGTCTTCCAATGTAGTCATTCTGCAATGATGGCTGATAGAATTAACCACAGCTAAACACTCACCTGTACCAGGTAATGCATTTTCACTCTCAGTATCAGTACAAGGGCTACAGTTAGGTGCAGTGTCTGTCATATTCAGCATAGTCTCACAAATCAGGTCTAGTCGTCTGTCAATGCAAGCTACAGATCCATCTTGCCATATAGTGTCATTAGCATCTCACATTTCTAAAAGAAAGATATTCCCATTTTACACAAGTATATTTTACTGCGGTTTAGCAAGTGTCCATGGGGTCTATGGTATCTGCTGCCTTGATGACAGCACTTTCTGCTGCTCTAAGTGGGCTTTACTCTCTCCCCATTTCTTCAAGAAGCATAGCCACTGTTACAACTATTTTGTCAGCTTTTCTTGAACATTTTTTCAAGGTGATGTACCATTTGTGACGTGATCTGGTTGAAACAACACTGACAAAGTACTTCACTTTGTCTTTAATTGTCTCCCCATCAACAGCTGAGAAGGTGGAAATCCAACAGGAGTTGTAGAGAAGAGCATTCATATTCAAGTGAAGTAAAGTAGATGTCTTACTTCCATCTGACATCATGCCTCTTCATGTGTTTTTCAGTGACTTTTCTCTCCCCCTCTCCCCTGTCTGTTTTTACACTAGTCATGATATGACTGCATTCATGAAAAGTCAAAATTCCTTATTTGCAAACTATGAACCATTCTCAGAAATAAAGACATCTAGAATTCCATACCAAGAAACACATGTTTTCCTCCTCCCTCCTTAGTTTATAAGCTATGGCAATCAGTCCAATTAGCTTAGGATACTGCAGCAGTGACCTAAATGTTGAACATAATACAGTCATGTAAGGTTGTATTAGATAATGACAGACCTTAAAATGATACAGGCCAGTAGCTATCAAGCTTGCTCTGATACTTCAGATGGAAGAATCCTCTTTTGTATTGTTTGTATGGAGTATATTGTACATCTGAAATGTTATTTTATATTGCTAAAGCATATCAGGCCAGGGGTATAGACAGTTATTTTTTTAATTTGTACTCTAAGATCTGTTATTGCTACCACCTCCAATGCATCCATGCTGCCTCACCAAATTCAGTCTTCTGAGATTTCCACGGTCACTTTTAATTGACATTTAGTAGCAGTGATTCACTCTAACAAGCCCCTGTACTACATCAAGGTAGCCAGTCCCACAGAGTTCTATTCACATCACACACCACCACACACAAACCAGCACATCCAAACAACAACCCACAAACCTCCACCACCTCTACAACATGGAAACAACCGCTACCAACACACAAGAAAACACCACCACCAACACATAAACAACCTCCATCACCACCACACCCACAAACAACTTCCACCACCACCACAACCACAAAAGGGAAAGCCATGTGGGCTGCAAGCATGACAAATGTATATGTATCTTGTGCTGTCTCTGTGCACTTTATAGTTCTTAAATGTGCCTCTTATATTATACCTTGCATCTTATGACACAAGTGACTGCTATTATTTTGTTAGATTTGAACTGAAATTATGAGAAACTGATCTTGTTATGGACTGTGTGAGCACATCTGAATGGGAAGTGGAACACTTTCTAGACTCACAGCTAGTTCATCTAGTGGCCTGTGCAGTTCCCCAGACTATAGCCTACCTTCAAACAAATTTCTTCTCAAAGGTGAAGACCAAAAAAGCTCTTTTACACTCTGACACTACAGTAAGCTGTTTGCTACAAATGTAACCAGTTGCTTACTACACTTAATCACCATACACAATGTGACTACAAATGCAGTAAGGACATTTAGTTATTAATCCATACTATCCTTGTGGCTTTATGAAGAAAAGCTGGGACTGCACTCTTGCTGATCATGTTCCCTAACTGCTCATGCCTGGGGTAGGTGCCTTCTTCACCCAGCCCTAGTTATGCCACCCACTCTTTCCTTTTCATCTAGCCACCCTGATGTTACACATCTCCCAGCATTTGCATTTCTATGTCAATCTAAGTACACTGAACAGATTCTTGCAATACTTTTCCAGATACTTGTCAACAGGAAGAAATGGAAATCATTTGTAAGTCACAGTCTAATAAACTGCCCAATGTGCTATAAATGTGCATCTGTTTATCATGTTTATAATAAACTGAGAGGTAAAATCTCTGTAATGACAATAACATTTTCTCAGAGCCATAATTAAGGTGGGGCAAAGGGAGTGGCTACTGCAGGTATGAGCAGCTAGGGAACAAGATCAGCAGGTGCCAATGGTGCAGGAGTGCATGATGTTTTATACTCAGGCTTACAAAAAGTTCATATGTGAAGTGACTACAAACCACCACAGTACAATCACCAAATGCTCCTTCTCCATGTGAGCATGTCTTGCCTGGTACTCAGCCAGTGCTCTGAAATTATGACAATAGCTTGACTTTCTTATAGTAGCACTTCTCCAGTGCTTGACTGCCTGGTATCAGCTTACACAGTAACTGTTTCTGTTACTGCATATTAATAAACAGTAGAAGACTCAGCCACAAGTTTCCACAAGTTTGATAAAATCTTCTGCAGTGTTAGTTCCTATTGCTAGAACATGTCCTTTTCAACTCTTTTTTTCAATGGCATAGACACTTCAGAGACATTATGCACTTGGGTAAACATTGTCACATACCTAAAAAAAAAACACTAAAAAATGTTCTATTCAGTGGTCTCCTCTTATGAACAACTGTTGTCACCTATTCAGGATCAGGTGGATACTCTGACTCATCAAAACATGACACATATATCTGGTCGATGTGTTACATAGCTGGCAATTGCTGATATTTAATTTCATGCAATTTTGTTTCACCTGATCAAGTAATGTATGTGTATGTGTTCATTTCATGTTGTTCCTTAGATTCACTCCAAAGTAATTAATATAATATGTAACCAGTGACATTACAACTCCTTTCATATCCTCAATAATTTCCACAACAGCTCTCTGAAAAAAAGTCAGGTTCTAAAGAAATACAAAATGTCGATTTGTGTTATCTTCCAAATAGAGTATAAAAAGTATACAGATTTGAACTGCCTGGGTCAAGTCTGGTCTGCCAGAAGCAAGGTTAGCACCACGCACTGAAATACTTTGCAAAGTACTTCCTCAAATGTCTTTAGCAGACATTGTTCCTTCAGAATAGCTGAAGTCTTGTGGAGCAATGCATATCTAATCTTGTCTGGCTTAACTATAGTTACCATACTATCTTCCCATCAAGTAAATTCAGTTTGCTGTGCAATCATACTCATTTGTTCAATCTGTTGCAATTTCTTCTCAGTTGTTTGTCCTAATGATCTCTGAACCCATCTTGGTACACAAATAACAGCTGACATTTATTTATTAAACTTTGCAAAACAATGACCTGGAATACAGCCATGGTCTGTAAACTCCTGGGAGATTTGGCTTTTCTGGGCCTCTGTAAACTGAGTTCTTTACTGCATTAGACTTTGGTAGCTTATATACTTCATAAGCATGAGAGTTACTGCCCTTAAAATCTAGGAGACACTTCCTCTACTGCCTTGCAAATATGCACATTATGAACCATTTCAACCTGCAAGTGTTTGCCTTCATAAATCTGCAACTATAGATTTTGACTGGCTGCATACTGTCTTCTGTAGAGCACTTGAACTATACAATCCAAACTGTTCACAAATTATTCTTTATAAAATATTTGGCTGCAGTACTGACAAAATTTTAAATAAAACAAGAATGATAGATTTTATTTCTTTATAAACCCAACACAGTTCTTTCTAAACACATATGATAGTTTATACTCAGGGCAACTCTGTGATATACCATTAGACCCTCTTTCAGTGCCATTCCAACACAAAGCTCTGAGTACACTCTCGGAATGTTATATGCTGGACCAGTATTAAGCTCAAAATTAATACGTTTTAGCATAAATTTACAGCCCCTTAGCACAGTGCTAATTTTAAAGACAGCAAAGCTGCAGCAAGGGGACTTCATGCCTTGGACAGCACACCTATTTGACACCCCCACCCCACAAAACCTTTATAAAAGTTTATCTCTTTATGAGCTGTCATTAAGTGATCACAATTATGATCACCTATTAGACAGCTTGTAAGCTGCATGTCAATCTTTTGTTTTCATTTGTCTTAAAAAAGAAGTTTGATATGATCAACTATTAAATAATTTGCAAGCCATCTAGCAACATTTCTTTCTTTTTTTTCTGTAGGTAGTTAACTTTTAAAAAAAAGGAAATTGGACATTTTATAAGCCAATAAATGATCATTTTGTGATTGTTAAATGCAGATTTTAAGCTGATAAACTTTTTTCAAGGTTCAGTGCTTCATACATGTGGGCAGTCATGATAGGTGCCACATTTGCCCCACCCTTCCTAAGGCATTAGGTATTTCAATCCCTTCTGTATAAATTGTCTTCACTACACACACAAATCAACTGCATTCCCAAACAGTTCTTTTTCTGGCTCAGACTTGTATGAATCAGCAACTGAACAGTCATTATGTTTATTTGCACCAGTCACTTGCACAACTTTACTTTGTCCTTTCTTACTTTGAGTCTTGCACATTTTTGAGAAACATTTCAGCAAGCTACAGTTTCCATATTCTTTGTTTACTGTGGGACATACATTTTTCTTATCCGAGTAACCACATCTTGAATGTCATGGAGTCTGTTCAACCAAATGTCATATGTTTTAAATGTGCCATCATGACAATACATTTTGCTAGGTGCTGCTACTGCCATGTGGTTTCTAGCCTGCCTCACATTACCCTCTTCTTCAAGAAAGATCACTCATCAAATTAGATGCAGCATGTTGGAGTAGTCTTCCAAATTAAACTAGAACAGTACAAATAAAAATCTGAAGCTACATCTTAAAAAGAGAGTATACATGTACTGGTTTTCAAGACTCTTGTTAATGTACAATCTTCATGGGTTTCGTTCTGTTTCTCACTTTACTTTCCTACTTTGACCTTCCTTATATTGACATATGTATATTTTCACAAGTTCATAACCAATCTTTCCTTTGTTACAAACTCCTTACCTATTATTGTCAAGTTCATTAACTCTGAGGAATTCCATTGCTGTTTATATGAAGTAATATATTGTACAATCCTTTTGAATGCAGAAAATTCCATTAGATACCATCCTGAAATGTATGCATGTATTCCATTGTAAGCACAATGTCCCTCTGCTCTGAGTTTATGGTTTATGGTAAAGATACTTGTGACATGTCCTTATATACCTGTGGCACAGTCTTTGTGATTGTGGTATGTATCTGTTTATTTATTGTACGTGTATTTTTGCCTCTGGGACCGGCTAGCGGCTGAAGATCGTTAACCAGGTTGGACTGGTACAAGATAAACAAACAAAATAAATGAATAAACAAACACACAGACTGCTTACTGTCAACAGATTTTGCTGAATTTTAATACTATACATATCAAGATCCACGTAAGCTCCTTTACTTGAACATTTGTTAACTCTGATGCTTTATAGGTATACATAACTTTCTCAAGTGTTAACTCAATTTCTGAAAAAAATGTTCTTATCATGTTACCATTTTTACAGCACACACAATTCTGTCTCTCAGCAATGATCCATGCACTTTCCTTAGCTTACAGTTCTTAGCAGTGTGCCTCAGTTCAGTTACATGGCATCAATGGACTCTTTCACCCTTGACCTATAGTGCAAAAGAAATGACAAATATATGGCAGTGTCTTTTAGGGTCAAATATTTCTCCGTTCAGTAATTAATAACAAACAGGCCATATTATCACTCTTTAGTAACATATAGGTGTATATCTTTAAAACATCATCTCCTGCATGGTAAGGAAATGTATTGACTTGAACCTCCTTACTGTTTGATTATGTTTGATGTGATACTGAGCAAATTAAGTTTTAGTAGCCAATGTTTCCAGTTTTTATTCCAAGTTACCCTGTAGAGCCAAGGCTGTTAGTGAAGTAATTGGAAGAATGAATTTTATTCTGTAAGGTAATTGTAACTGAAACTTGTTTACTGCTGGGTTCCACAGTTTGCCACTGAATTTGCTAAGCCATCTTACAGATATTATTTTTGAATTATTTTATTGTGATGTGACTCTTCATTGTGTTCATTGCCTGCAATTAATCACTGCCTGTTTTGTTGTTTTACATTCCTCAACGGTTTGGTACAATTCATGATTTTCTTCATCCATCTAACATTTCATAATTTTCATTATGTGCTGCTATTCTTATAATTTTGAATTTCAAACTTCATCTGATGGTCAGTGGTAGCTGTTTAACTGGGTGGGATATTTTGCCTTGGGTTAGCCTTTGCTGATTGCACAAACATGCCTCATAGCCCTTTAAGTGAAGTGTCTGTCCAGTTCACTTCCTTTTGTCCAGTAAAGGTTGAATACACAAGTGCCCTCTGACTCTGACACTATGTGATGTGTGGGTCCCTTTAGTGCTATCTAGAACTGGATAATAGATATAACAAAAGATACACAGAAGCCATTTGGATGCAACCGTACATTTACTGTCATAGCAGCAATTGTAGAATCCCTATCCAAAATGCAGGCTAGACTTATGAATGTGCCACTCCCTACTTTAAACATTACAATTCTGTGGCATTAGGAGAATGGATACAATTGGTACCCTTCATAGTTTGGTCAGCCATGGTTGCTATGGTAATGGCTTTTGCACTATAATGTAAGTGAAATACTTCCCTCACTTCAGGTAGTGTACCTCACAAGTCTTTGTGGAATGAGTAGGCATCTGTCTGAAATTACTGCTTCCACCTGTCAACAAGGTATAGTACAGCAAACAGTGGGTGTATACTATGTAATGGAGAACTGATGGAGTGTATCCCAGCATTCCCCCCCACTGTATTAGCTAGCACGGCAGCACTGGTTCATGTCATAGTAATTGAGAAGTAAGTTAAAGAGAAGATCATCTTTGCAGAAGAAACACAAAAACAGAAGCACACTGTACGATAAGAATACTACTGAAATAAAACTGCCATATAGCTCTGTGGCAAAATTATTTTATTGTTTTTGCCTGGAGACGGAAGAAGAATTTAGTGGAACTCTGGGTTTTTCAAGAATGGCTTAGTGAGACTGAAAGTGATAATATTGACAATAACTGTGTGAGAGGATAAGAGATAAGTTAAGGCAACTGGAATATTTTCTAAGGAAGAGACATGGACAATCATGCATTGAGCCAATTTTGTGCATTTATAAGTGCTGTTTCAGCATTATAACAAGGAAGAATGTGTATTACTGCACATTATGCCTCAGTAACCTGCAGTGCGACAGATACTCTGACATGGCAAGTCAGGGAAGGATGCATGGGAAATGTAGAAGTGTCCTCGAAATTAGTAAATGAGATTCAATATACAGTGGTGGTAAAGTGTGCGTGTGTGTCCTTGTGTGTGTATGTATGTATGTGTGTGTGTGTGTGTGTGTGTGTGTGTGTGTGTGTGTGTGTGTGTGTGTGTGTGTGGGTGGGTGTCGAGGCTAGAGTGTAAGGTATATTCAAATGCATTCAGGATAGTCAAATGCTAGGCAGGAAACAGACTGCTTATTATGTCTAATGGGCTAAGAACAAGCTGAGCATGAAGACAGCAAAACAAACAAACAAAACAAGTCACTATCACTGTTTACAAAAAAAAGGGTGACAGTCTTTGTAAAGTAGAAAGAAGTGTTAATCCAGCACCACAGACTGAGATAAGGTTGAACTAAGCAAAGGAAGGACAGCCAGCATTTTACAAATAATGAAAAGCTTGATTGTATCTGGACTGAGTAAAAGGAACGTGTAATAACTCATGGTTGAACTAAGCAAAGGAAGGACAACCAGCATTTTACAAATAATGAAAAGCTCGACTGTATCTGGACTGAGTAAAAGGAACGTGTAATAACTCATGGTAGAGATTTTCAAGTAATTCAGACATCCAAGAAGATTCAGTAAGGAAACATTTGTTCCACAAGGCAAAGAGACTGTATCATGAAACTGAGGTGATAAACAGAATTACAAGACTATAGAGATCCAGATGAACCAAATAACTTGTGAGTACAAGCCAGCACAGCTAGGGGTGACAGCTGTAATGATGCTTAAGGCTGCCTTTTGCTTATATAAGAGAACCATACCACATAATTGATAAATAATTTTCAAAAATATTATTGGAGTCTCTGCTCCAGCAATATATTTTTAGTGCAACACATGACTTAAAATATCACTTACGTAGCATCAACATAGGCTGGGTTTTGCAAATCACTTGGGAATATTTCAACACATAAGAGAGCAGAGACTGCTTTTACATCAGAAGCTATTTTTAGCCACCTTCATTCATTTATGCAGTATATTATGAAATGTTTATACCAGGATCAGCTGAGTGCTCTGTTAACTAATGGGAGCAATAAAGTGCACATAAACATAATTTACTTTTCAGCACAACTAAATGAAGGCATTGTGCAGAACTGGTTGTTTTATAATGCTTCAATGTTTTAAATTAAGACCTCGGCACAAACTGATAGGAAGGCACACAGACAGTAATAAAAACAGGTAGGCGGTTAGACAGGCTGACACATTGATAAACACATAGACAGGCATACCACAAAACAAAAAGATGTGCCATAGCTAGTATGTGACACTGTATATATATATATATATATATATATATATATATATATATATATATATATATATATATATATATATATATATTTTTTTTTTTTTTTTTTTTTTTCTTTTTTGCATCTTTGTTAAGGAATTTTAGTGCTTGCCCTCTGATGCATATTTTGGCACTGCCTACACTGTAGGTTTGATTAATATCCCAGACTTTAGACCACTGACTACTGATGAAAAATGATTTATTTGTCTCAATGTGTTTTGTGGATTTGGAGAATACATATGCCTGTATAGTTCTGGCCATCTTGTGAAATGTGCTACAACATCACTGACCCCTTGATAATCTGCTCTTTTCCATTCTGCCCCACTTCCCCCATACCAGAAGAGTGAAAAATGGGTCTGTATTCTCCGCATCAAGTAAATTCAACACGGATGCGGGACTCCACCAAGAGTATGCCTTGCTCCCCTACTGATATTTCATTTCAAAAGACTGGATATCAAACAAAGCCATGGTTTGGGGTTTTCAGTTTATGGACATATCTGTTGCATTGTTGCGGTTTGCTGTTGTCCCCTTAACCTCAATTCATTATGATCTCCTGTACACGCTGGAGTGGTTCATTGCTCAGTGTGAAGTGGATGGGATGAAAATCAGCGTGTCTAAATCAGAGGTTATAATTCTCCCCCAGAAATGAATGGATTATGCAAGGTGGGAGGGTGTAGCTACTTGAAATGGAGGAGTTTATGTGCCTTTTGTTTTTTTCAGGAGTGCAGGTGAAGGGGGATTGGGAGAGTGGCCAGAGTGGCCAGAGGATAAGTGCAGTGGTGGCAGTACTGAAAGTACAGTACCAAACTGTGCTGGGGAAGCAGGACTAAAGGTATTTATTTTATTTATTGGCATTTGTTTACCGGAATAGTCCATTGGGCCAATAAGAGCCCATTTTCAGTGGAGGCCTGGGGAGAAAAGCTCAAAAAAAAAAAATACAAGTACATATAGCAAGCATTCAAAGCTCCAAAAAATGCAAGTACATATAGCAAACATGAACAATTAGTCAAAGTGTTGCACAGCAAATACAATAATAAGGTTAGCAGCAAGAGAGTTTTGTACATATAAATATATACACATGGTCATAAATCTTCACAGATGAAAATCAAACATTTGAAGAAATTCACAATATACATTCAGTATTTGAAAAATTAATTCCTAGGAAATAGAGGTAGAATTAAACAAGTAGTTGTTGTTTCAAGCCATTGTTATAAGCAGCTATTACAGAGTGAAGTAGTGAAAGAGGCTTAAAAATAGGATGGACAGGCTGTTGCAGATAATTTGTAGGAAATATGTTGCATACAGATGCAAACTAGAGGCAATTTGAGTAGAGAGTGAGAGGAAAGTATGGTAGTAGAGGTGGTCTTAAAAGTTGTAGGTAATGTACAATTGCAGATCCATATAGAAGATAAATAGTTATGTGAGGACGTTTTAAAGGCTGTAAGGTTTTGACTGGATCTAAGTGTTAAAGGAATAGCATTCTAGGTACTAGCTACCGAGTTAGAGTAAAGAAGTTGGCCTGCAGGTAGGATAGGTTTATGTACCTGTAGAAGAGTTTGATTTTCAGATCTAAGACACCTTTTGGGTAGGTAGTTGCTGAATAGTTTGGAGAGGGAGGGACATTCAGAGGGTTGGTATACTATCTTGTGCACAGTTGTTAAGTGTATGTAGGGGAGATAGTGAGGTAATTTAAGAGAGTGTAATGCTATAAGTGATGAGTGGAGTATGTGACATTAGTAGCAAACCTAGCAATTTTATTATAACAGATTTCAAGTTTCGATTTTAGGGAAGATCGTATATTAGTAAGTAATGGAGCACCACAGGATAGTGAGGGTAGCAGGTATGTGACAGCAAGGGCTTCTTACTAGAAGGACTAAGAAAGTGTTTGTACCTGTACAGAATGGCAATTTTTTTGTGAGATTTTAATGTTGTGCTGGACATGTAGTTCAAATTTTAGGCGTTCATCTATTATTAACCCTAGTAATTTAGTGTGGGAAACTACTTTGTTATAAGACAAAGCTTTTAGCTTACTAGTCATTTTGTGTCACTATTCTTACCTATAACCATGACCAGATTTCTTCTCAGATTAGCTGAACTCACTCTGTCTAAGGAATTGATCAGGCCAGGAGTATGTTGGATTACAGTCACTGTTCCTCTGCATTGAAGGAAGTCAGTTAAGGTGGTTTGGGCACAGTAAGAGGGTGCCCTCTGAGTTCCAGCCATGGGTAGTGTAGTAGGCTCAGCCATGGAGATGAGGCCCTGGTGCAGACTTGGACACAATGGCAGAATCATGATGTCTCAGTTTGTATGAGAACATGTGGATCGCATGGGATAAGGTGTAGACTGTTACTAGGGAAAGCGAAGTCTAGTCCAGCCTGTTCAACTTGTTATCATTGTTACTCTCAGCAGAACAGCTGGTTATGAGAACATGTGGATCGCATGGGATAAGGTGTAGACTGTTACTAGGGAAAGCGAAGTCTAGTCCATCCTGTTCAACTCGTTATCATTGTTATCCTCAGCAGAACAGCTGGTTATGAGAACATGTGGATCACATGGGATAAGGTGTAGACTGTTACTAGGGAAAGCGAAGTCTAGTCCAGCCTGTTCAACTTGTTATCATTGTTACTCTCAGCAGAACAGCTGGTTATGAGAACATGTGGATCGCATGGGATAAGGTGTAGACTGTTACTAGGGAAAGCGAAGTCTAGTCCATCCTGTTCAACTCGTTATCAATGTTACCCTCAGCAGAACAGCTGGTTATGAGAACATGTGGATCGCATGGGATAAGGTGTAGACTGTTACTAGGGAAAGCGAAGTCTAGTCCATCCTGTTCAACTCGTTATCAATGTTACCCTCAGCAGAACTGCTTGTTATGAGAACATGTGGATCGCATGGGATAAGGTGTAGACTGTTACTAGGGAAAGCGAAGTCTAGTCCATTCTGTTGAACTCGTTATCAATGTTACTCTCAGCAGAACAGCTGGTTTAGGAAATGATGATTACAATGCTGATGGTGGCCAGCTGTTCTCTCTTTGTGAAATATGTGACAAAAAGTGCTTTGACAATACCCCAAGAAGCAGTCAGAGCACTGGTCCTCTTCAAGAGAAATCTTGATGAGTGGATGGGAAATAAAAAATTCACCCTGGGGATCACTCCAGTGGCTCTACTTGACAGAGGCACTGGGAACTAAGGTCGGGTGGCACGATGCCAGGGTAATCCTATGGGTTAGGCTTGTAAAGGCTCCGGGGCCATTAGCCTAGTACACACCTATTAACTTATTAGACCTCCAATGCCCTGCAGTTGCTTATCAGGGTACTACACTTAACTGTACATCATTTCTGATTTAAACTGTAACTAAAAATGTGTGATTTGTATGACTTGTGTTTAAAAGACTGAGACTGCACTACCTACAGTAATTCTCCTTTTTCCAAGATTTGATTATCTCATGGCTAGTATGTTTAAGAGGCAGGGATGAGGCATATAACCCTCCCAACATTGAAAGCAGTGAGGATTGATTGTTGCACTTTCACTGCTAGTGCAATGCTTTGTGATTGCACTTCTGAGTGTCATTTAATCTTGTATCAAACTTAAGTGATGGAGAATTTAAGATTACAAGATATACAAGACACATGAGCCTAGCGGTCATTTATGCATTGCTAGAACCCACCATTACACACTACCTTCCTTTTCAGGAAGGACTAGACCACTCAAGCTAGGGATGAATTTATAAATATTAGTCACTTAGTCATCTAGTTTATGTTCATAGATTCCTAGATAAATACTAGGCAATCAGTCTGCAGGCCATTACAGACATACCCAATAACCAGTGGCCAGAATCAAACCCTGTACCTTGGGACTGTGAAGTAAAGACATTAACCATTATACCAACCCTACCAACCCCCCTCTTAAAGGAAGAGCTGAGGAACTGCATAAAGCAGCCTATCTCTCCACCATGTTTAATTTATTTGTTGATGTAGGTTTAGATCCCTGGTCCTGGTATTAGTGGAATTATTTCATTAATGGAGATACAAGAGATCCTGGAATATTGGGCCCCATTTGGTATTGAAGGCAAGGCACAGACCATCACCCAGAAGTCTACTGGACACTGAATAAAGGGACAGAACTTACAATTTTTCCTGCTAACTTAGGATTTTTAAGCGAATGATCTTTTTAGTTAAGAACCTCTGAGGGTTTTCTAGTTGTTTGATATGTCTAGTGAAATACATCTCAAAAGGAGCATTATATTCGATAACTAGCCTAATCAATGTAGAATATAAGGGGGCAATGACTTCTTTAGATATGGATGATATTTCTTTTGTAATCATCTGTGCTAAGCAGAAGGACTTCCTAACCACTATCACAACACAACAAGCAACGGAGAATTGTCAACCCATGTTTAAAGGTGTCCAACTACATTCTCATTTTGAAGCAGGGTGCTGTCTATGCCATAAACTGTGGGAGGGATTGTTTACTGAATGTAATAATATTACACTTCTTTGCATTTACTCTCTGCCCTAGATTTTTACATAAGGTATTAGCAAGTCCATGCTGGAGCGCTGGGGATCAGAGGGATACTTTAGAATGACACCCAGTTTACAGTTATCCACAAACTTGGCTAACTGGAGATGTTGGTTTGTCATCAGATTTGAAAAGCAGATGCTACATAACAGAGGCCCTAGTACTGAGCCCTGTGGAACACCACTGGTCACCTTCATACTCTCTGAGGAAGCATCTATGTCACACACTGAGTACATTCTATCCCTTAGACAGTTTGCTATCTGTTTTACTACATGGCTATCTTATCCTAGGTTTTGTCAGTTTGACATTATCACTGCAATTTAGGCATTGAAGTTCAACTGTTACCAAACTAGATAAACAGAAGCTAAGAAGTGAAGTACCACCAGCTGTATGCACACTCTGCCTGACACGACAGACGTTATAGCACCAATTCTGTGAAAGATAGGATGTCATTATATATTGTCCTCCACCCTAAGTGTTTTACTTCGAGATCATACAAAAAAGCATGCCATCCTTCTAAGGTACAAAATATCTGACAGGAATAGTCCAAAGAGACCAAAATCCTTATCTGATTATATTTATCTAGACTTAAAAATTGCAGGAGTAGACTGACCAACTGGACAATTTTCAACTACGACCAAAAAACTACAGTGATGGATGAATAAACATTTACAGTGGATGTTACTAAATAAGTGAATTATAATCATCCAGCTGAGCAAGACATAAACGAACACAGAGTGGTGATAAGATTGTACCAGGAAAAGTCCCGTCAGCATCAAATTCCAGTAACGATAAATCTAATGAAATCAGTACAAGCTGTCAATGTACACATTGTGATGTTCTAACTTCAGGTTACCCTTCAAAAAGTTATGTTGAGCGCTCATCTTCATAAATATTGTTTAAAAACAGAGTATAAAGGATTAGTCCAGATAATATCACTTCAACTAGCAGATCTTGGAGACTCTCTCTCTGATACCCTCCCTTGTTGACATTTCCAGTAGTTTATTCAGTTAAGTAGGCAGCTAGATGAGTGTTCTTGTTCTAAGGGAAACATCTAAAGTGATTTTATCTGGACTAGTCCTTTATACTCTGTATCTTGTTAGTCTTGTCACCCTCTGGGTCACAGGTGTGATACCAGACGTCACTCGAGCACTCTGGATCACATTTGTTTTGATAAATATTGCTTAAGGATGTGCACATAAGGATCTTACGTACTTGCACCTATGATGATATAAAAGCTGTCTAAACTCACTAAATGTTCTTCTGGAAATTAATTTCATTTCACAGCTGCCCATTTTGCTATCAGCCTTAATTTGTACTCTGCTGGAGCTTTTTGTAGACAGCAATGTTAACTGGAGCACACATGTCTTTTTGTAGCTAAACTATTAGTCGCCCAAGATTTGTTTTATTGTGTATCCGTTAAGATGAGGCATGTGGCAGGATATTATGATGGGGCAACAACTTTTTACTATACTACTACTTCTCCTTCTTTTGGCTTTTCCCAGTTAGGGGTCACCACAGCAGATCATCTGTCCACTCATGATTAGCAGTGGAGTTTTATGGTGTTGAGTTGCCAGCCTGGTGCCCAACCTTCCACAGAAGGCACACACATGCACACACTCACGCCTAAGGCCAATTTAGAGTGTCCAATCCACCTACTGCATGTCTTTGGGATGTGGGAGGAAACCGGAGCACCCGGAGGAAACCCACGCAACCACATGGAGGACATGCAGACTCCGCATAGAAGGCACCCCAGCCGAGAATCAAACCGGAGAACCTCTTGCTGTGAGGCGGCAATGCTAACCGCTGCACCACCATGGCCGCCCACTTTTTACTATACTACAATGTGCACTAATCGGCTACAGGCTTTGTCTTATTCAAAAAAAGGATCTACAAGAAAATAACTACACTGTAAGACCACACATTTCCCAGGGGAAGACATTGCTGTTACTGTCTGCTCTGATGTGTTACAAAGGCAGGTGAGTACTTTCTAGAATTGCTAGGACTTTCCATGCTGTGTAAATGCCATACATTAAACAGATAACAAGGACTTCTGCAGACAGTTTTCTTCTTATTCATCATGCATATCTGTACAGTTATTCAATACCTTTCCCATTAAAATTCGAGCACTGATTAAAAAAAAATACTTGCTCCTTTACTCTATAAAAATATAAAACTGCAAGGAAAGAGACAATGCTTGGAAAGGTTACCTATAAAGTAAAATATCCTACAGCTTGCAAGAACTCAGACAACTAAAACATCAGGTTAAATATAGCATAAGACTGGGCAAACAATCATTTTATACCAATCTCCAAGACAAACTTAAGTCAAACCCCAAAAATTTCTAGGCATCAATTAATAACCTACTCATACCAGGAAAATCACACAACTGACTCCAACCATCCCAAATCTAAATAAAAGTATTGCCTCAAATTTCAACTCTCAGTTTATTCAAATGATACCCTCCCTAATCAAAACTGCTTCACCCAACAACCTAGCACCACCATCCCAAACTAACATAGTCAATTTCTTACTCCCTTACGCCAGTCTTCACCTCTGTTTTCAAAAGATTAATTCAAAAACTAAAACCTACCACTGTAGCCTCTGACCAGGCCCCACCAGAATACAGTAAGATTTCCACAGATGCAATAGCTTACCAAGTATTCAGCCTAATAAGTCACTCAATAAATGAAAACTATGCCCCACAACTGTGAAAAAGTCCTTCATCACACATTTGCATATGGGTGGCCCCTCCACTGACCTCTAAAACTAGACCCATTACTATATTGTCACCTCTTTCAAAACTCATGGAAAGTGCAAAGTGCATCCTCTCCCAGCTTTTTCAATTCATTTTGCAACAGAATTTCCTCTCTCCAAATCAGCAGGACTTTAGACCCCATTACTGTATCATTACAGCCTTATTCAGTTTAATTTATACACTTAACTAGATTAGAAATTCTAATAACTTTGTAGCCACCCTCTTCCTAGAGGGTCTATATTATGTGGTTGAAAGCTAATAATAGTGAATGACCACAACTTCGAAAATACTGGAACTCGAAGTTGTTACTGTGGGGTTGCACTACAGTGTAGATAGGGGTATTTGCCCTTTCCTCACTGTAGTGTGATCGTGGAGTTGGTATATATATTTAGTGGGGGGTGCAGCCCCCCACAACTGCAACTTCGAGTTCCACTGTTTTCGAAGTTGTGGTTGTTCACTATTATTAGCTTTTGACCACATGATATAGATCCCTTCC